>NW_028270176.1:58715814-59020189 GCF_037043375.1 Chiloscyllium plagiosum
TATTTATGCCCTCTAGGCCATAGAACATGTAAGCGCACTACAGGCCCTTCGGCCCTCAATGTTGTGCCAACTTCTGGAACCAATCTGAAGCCCATCTAACCAACACTATTCCATTATCGTCCATATGCCTATACAACGACCATTTAAATACCCTTAAAGTTGGTGAGTCTACTACTGTTGCAGACAGTGCGTTCCACGCCCCCTACTACTCTCTGAGTTAAGAAGCTACCTCGGACATCTGTCCTACAATTATCTCCCCTCAATTTAAAGCTATCTCTCCTCATGCAAGGCATTGCCTTCCGAGGAAAAAGCCTCTCAACCCATCTCACCCTGTGCTTATCCTATATGCCTCAATTAATTTGCCTCAAATGTTTTCTCTCGAACGAAAACAGCTTCAAGTCCCTCAGCCTTTCCTTGTAAGACCTTCCCTCCAGACCAAGTGACATCCTAGTAAATCTCCTCTGAACCCTTTCCAAAGCTTACACATCCTTGCTGAAATGTAGTGACCTGAACTGTAACCAATACTCCAGTTTTGTACAGCTGCAGCATGATCTCATTGATCCGAAACTCAATCCGTCTACCAATAAAAGCTAACACACCGAATGCCTTCTGAACAAACTTATCAACCTGAGTGACAATTTTCAGGGATCAATGTACATAGACACATAGATCTCTCTGTTCACCGACACTATCAAGAATCTTACCATTAGCCCAGTACTCTGTGTTCTTGTTACTCCTTCCAAAGTGAATCACCTCACACTTTTCCATATTAAACTCCATTTGAGAACTCTCAGTTTAGCTCTGCAGTTTATCTCTGCCTCTCTGTTACCTACAACATCCTGCATCACTATGCACAACTCTACCAACCTTAATGTAATCCGCAACTTCACTCATCCTTCAATGACAAGCAACAGTGGATCCAAAACACATCGTGGCGTTACCCCACTAGGAACTGAATTCCAGGATGTATATTTCCCATCAACCACTACTCTCTGTCTTCTTTCATTGAGCCAATTTCTGATCCCAACTGTGAAATTACCCACAATCCCATGCCTCTGTATTGTCTGCAATAGCTTACCATGGGGAGCCTTAACAAACTTAACAAACAAGCCTTACTGTAATCCAAAACACTACATCAACTGCTTTACCCTGATCCACCTCATTGGTCACCTTCTCAAAGATCTCAGCGGTTTGCGATGCTCGACCGTGTTGACTATCCCTTATCAACTTATTCATCTCCAGATGGTTATAAATCCTATTTCTTATAAGCCTTTCCAACACTTCATCCAGAATCAAAGTAAGGCTCACAGCTCGTATAGTTACCAGGGTTTTCTCTGCTTCCCTTCTTGGACAAAGAGACATTTGCTATCCTCCAGCCTTCTGGCACTATTCCTGTAGACAATGACAACATAAAGATCAAAGCCAATGACTTAGCAATCTCCTTCCTGGCTTCGCAAAGAATACGAGGATAAATCCTATCCAGCCCAGGGGACTTAGCTATCTTTACAGTTTGCAGAATTGCTAACACGTCCTCCTTATGCACTTCAATCCCATCTAGTTATGGACTCCACTACCCTGAGGTAAAGATGTTGGCTAATCAACTTACCTGTATCCCTCAAGGTTTTCTAAACCTTTATACGATTACCCCTCAGCCACCTACGCCCAATGGAATACGAAGGACAATGATAGAAACATCTCTGTTCCTGTCCCTGCCACTACTTTGCCACAATGTTCTGGGATACACTTGTTCAGGACCTGGGGCTTTCTCTATCTTTGTGTTCTAAGACCTCCAGCGCTACCTGTTCTGTAATGGGAACTATTTTCAAGACATCATTATTTCTTTCCCTTTGTTTCTTAGTCTTTTTCCACAGTGCGTTCTGACATGAAGTATTCATTTAGGGTCGCGCCCATCTCCTGTGGTTCCACATATGGATGGCCTCACTGATCTTTGAGTGGCCCCATTGTCTCTCCATTTGTTTTTTTGTCCTTGTATGCTATGGAAAACTCTTTGCATTCTCCTTAACCTTATCGGCCAAAGCAATCTCGTTACCTCATGTTGCTTTCCAGCTTATCCAGATTCTCGGATTCTGCCAACTCTCCAGCATCAGTAACATCTTCGTCAATCTTTGCTCCAATTACAATTTCAGATAATGCTTCCTAAATCAGGATGATCAGAATTCTATGTAATACTCCAAAGCTGTGCTGACTATCCCCAATTAATCCTTGCTTTGTAAATGCATGTAACTCCTGTTCAGCAGAATCACTCCCAACAACTTACGCACCGCTGACATCAAGATAATTGGTGTTTATGTCCCTGGCTTTCCCCTGCAGACTTTCCTAAATATTGGCACAACATCAGCCACACTCCAGGCTTCCAGCTCATCACCCGTGGCTGTCAGTGATAGAAAAAAACTCTTTCCGGGACACCACAATTTCTTCCTGAGCTTCCCACGTTATCCAGGGATGTACCTGATTGGTTCCCAGGGATTCGTCTACCTTTTATGCATTTTAAAACCTCCAGTACCTCCTGTTCTGTAATGTGGACTCTTTTGAAGACATCACTGTTTATTTCCCTGACTTTGCCAGTCTTTCTTTACAGTAAGTTGAAACGTGAAATTTTCATTTAGGATCTCAGCCATCTCCTCTGGTTCCACACTTGGTTGGCCCCATTGATCATTAAGGAACCATATTCTGTCCGTATTTAATCTTCTGTTCTTAATATACTTATATATTCCTCCGTTTGATCTGCCAGAGCTTTCTGTGGTTCCCTTTGGGCCCTCCTGAATTCCCACTTAAATGTATTCCTCCACCCGCAATGTTCTTCAATGGATTCCTTTAACCCAGCTGGCTATATGTGTCATGTGCTCCATTTCTCTTGATGTCAACCTCAACATCTCCAGTCATTCAGTGTTTCTTACTTGTATCAGCATTGTCCTTCACACTAACAGGAATATGCTGGCCTGAACTCTCATTTTATCTCAAGTTTGAAAGCTTCCCATCTGCCTGACGTCCCTTTACTTGCAAATAGACTCCACAATCAATTGTTAATTGCTCTTGACTAGTACCTTCTGGATTCAGGCAGGGCCAGTTTTGATCAATAACTTGTGATCCAACCATGTTCTTTTCCATTGCTATTTTCAAACTAATACGACTGTTGTGAATTTGCCGATGTGTTTCCCCATGAACACCTCAGTCCCTTTCCCTCCCTTGTTTCCCAAGCGAAGGTCAGGTTATACCCCTTCCTGCAGTCCGACCATTGACATTCTGACTGGGACAGTTTTGTTGAACATGCCTAACAAATCCCTCCCATCCAAGCTCTGAACACTCTGGCAGTCCAAGTCTAAGTTTAGAAAGTTAAAAACCCCGACCATTACAACGTTATCATTCTTACAGATATCTGAGATCTCCCGACATATTTGCTACTCCTTTTCCCGCTGACTATTGACGGCCTGTAGTGCAGTCATATCAAAGTGATGACCAATTCTCATTTCTCATTTCCACCATTACAGCATCACTGGGCGATCCCCAGGAATATCCTCGCTAAGTGCTGCAGTGATGTTTCACTGATCAAAAACTCCAATCCTCCTCCTCTCTCACTCCTGTTCTCTCCATCCTGTAGAATCTGTACCCTGGAACATAGAGCTATCAATCCTGTCCCTCCCTCAGCTGTATTTCTGTAATATCTATGGTGTCTCAGTCCCATGTACCCGTGCATGCACCAAGTTCATTTGCCTTTCCTGTTAGGCCTGTTATGTTGAAATAAAGTTGTTTAATTGATCAGTTTTCTCTCATTGCCTGCTGTGCTCTTGCCTGCCTTGTCTATTTAAATGACTCTCTTGAAATTCTGTCCCAGCCTCAACCTTCAGATAGTAGCCTGAAACTATCCCCTTCACTGTGGGCAACACATTCACTTTTCATGTCATCTGCACACTGGATAATGACCCCTTCTGCTTTCACATCCAAGGTATTCATGTCCATACAAACAGCAATGGCTCCTGCACAGATCCCTGTGGTATACCCACTGATGAAAGAATTTCAAACACAAAACCAACACTCCACCAATTGTGAATCCAATTTACCAACTTGCCTTGGATCCCATTGGTCTGTTGGACCAGCCTTCCATGTGGGACCTTGTCAAAGGCCATAGTGAACTCCAATGAATCCACATCATCTGCAGAGCCATCTTCAATATTGTTATTCGTGATTTCAAAGAAAACTCAGCTGAATTTATCAGACAGAATCTTCCTTTACCAAATCCGTGCTGACTATCCCTAATTGTTTCCTGCCTTTCCAATTATTGATTCATTCTGTCCCTCAGAATTGTTTCCAATAATTTCCCTCCCATTGCTGCCAGACTATCTGCTCTGTAATTACCTGGCCTATCCCTGCTGCCCTTCTTGAACAAAGGAACCACATTAGCGATCCTCCACTCATTCAGCACTTCACCTGTGGCCAGCAAAGTATTAAATATATACGCCAGGGCCCTAGAAATCTCCTCCCTTTCCTCGCATAACAGCCTGGGATACATTTCATTGGGCACTGGGAATTTCTCCAGTGAAATTCCCTGTGAAAACATTTAATACCTCCTCCTTATTGATTTTAACATATTCTCGAACCTCACCATATCAACAGAAATCCCCGGCTACAATCCTTTCTCCTGTGTGAACACAGATGGGAAGTATTCATTGAAGACATCACCTACTTCCTTTGGCTCCATACACAGATTGTCCCTTTGGTTTCCAGCAGGATGCAGTCTTTAGCTGGGACTCCTCTGACTATAGACACAAAATATCTGCTAGCTTTTCCTTAATACTGTCTACCAAGGATATTTCATGGCCATTGCTTGCCCCTTTTTTTTAAGGACCCCTTGCCCTCTCTATACTTGTGAATGACTTCACCTGATTTTATTGCACTGTATGTTCTTTATCAAACTCACAATATCACTTGATCAGTATTCACTGGACTTGCTGCCTTTGTCATTCCCACTTTATTAACAAACTGGCCATGGATTCTCACTGTTTCACTTTAACATATTCCACTTTCCACATATAGCCGTAACTGCAGATAGTTCCAGCCAGTCTCTGTTTGCCACTTCCTGTCTCATTATTGGAGACTCAGTTGTGAGCGGGACAGACAGGAGACTGTGTGGCTGCAGAAGAGACCCCAGGATTGTGTGCTGCCTCCCAGGTACCAGGGTCAAGGATGTCTCTACGCGGTTACTGAACATTCTGAAGGGGGAGGCGAACAGCCAGAGGTCATTGTGCACATCGGTCCACATAACAGAGGTAGACAAAGTGATGGGGTCCTGTGCAATGAGTATCGGGCGTTAGGTAAAAAGTTGAAAAGCCGGACCTCAAAGGTAGTGATCTCCAGATTACTCCCTGTGCCATGTGCCAGTGAGGATAGACATAGAAAGATAGGCCAGATGGATGTGTGGCTGAGAAGCAGATGTCGGGGGCAGTTCTTGGATCATTGGGATCTCTTCTGTGGTAGAGGTGACCTGTCAATGGGGGGCGCGGGTTGGACTTGAACCAGAGGGAAATCAGCATCCCTTGGTTGAGGGTGGGGGGAAGGTTGGCTGACTGGCAACGCACGAGACCTGACTGGTAAGGCAGATGAGCTCAGAGCATGGATTGGCTCTGTGGACTGGAAAATACCAGCATAACAGAAACATGGCTGACAGATAGAGGTATTAGACACAATGCTGGGCAAGGAACAGCTACATTCAAGGCTACAATCCCACCATCTTGTGAGGGTCCTGCTTTCCCCTCTGCTGTACGGTCCTCACTGAGACAGCACAGGAGGTCCAAGGCATTAATCCTGGCACATGCTGTATTTGTGATCTTTGTAATATCCTCCAGTCCCGATAATTCTTCCTCTGTTTGGAATCTCCTCCAGTCCACACAATGCTCTCTGTCTCTGTCAGTTTCTCTAACCCCTAACACCCTAATCCCTAAACTTCTCCTGTAGATACTAAATTCCTTCATTCCTGTAAACCCTGACAGTCCTGTCTATCCCTGTAAGCTCCTTCTACCAATACCACCCGCCATGTCAATGCATTTGCCTTTAACCTCTCCATCCGTCCCTATCTGGGTAAACTTCGCCAACTCCTCCAACCCTTCCTTATCTGTGAAAAATTATTCTGTCCATGGAGCTGTCCAGATCTGTGTAATCACTTCCAGACCTGAACTGCCTCCCTGTCTTTGTAACTATGTCAGGCTCCTACCAGAGAATCTAACTATATGTGAAATCTCCCAAGGAATCCTGACCTTAGGAACCTCCTCCACCTGTTAACATTCTCCATGGCTGTGGATACCATCCAGTTCTACCGTCCCTATCATGGGATTTAGTCTCTACAATCCTAATGATGCCAATAAACTCTTCCCCTCTCAACCAGACTCAGTCTCTGTAAACTCTAGTAGTCCCTAATCCCCTTGCTGTGCATATAATCTCCTTCAGACATTACAAATCTTTATACCTTTAATGTGCTCCCCTTATCACTACACGAGTTATTTGTTATATTCATGAGCTGCTGTAATTGCCACTGTGACACTCACCATGTTCCATCCCTACATCCTTCAGTTTGTCTGAAATGTCCTCCTTATTCTTAAACCCTCCCCCTCTATGTCACCTGTTCAAGTCTCCACAACCCTCCATACCTCTGGAGAAACTATACAGTTAAAGCTGCTGCAATAACCTCAAATCCTCCTGATCTTTCTAACTCCCTTCAGTTGTGAAATTCTCCCCATCTCTGTAACATACTATCCTACAGGGTTGAAAGCCCTCCCTATCTTTGCTCCTCCAATCCCTAGAGCTGTCCCAGTCTTTGTAACTTTGTCCTGCACCTTGAAACCTCCTGGTTGCTGAACCCTCTTCAGACACTGTACTTTGTCGATTTCTGTAACTTTCCCCTGCTCTTAGAAATCCCCTGTCTGTATGATCCCCTGCAGTTTCTGCAATGCTCCCTATCTCTAACCACCAACTGCTTCCACAACCATCCCTACATTTTTTTACCACTTCCAGTTCCTTCAGCACCTTCTATAGTTGCAAACTCGCCATTTTCCAAGGCTAATCCACTTCGTACAATGGCTGCCATAATCTGAAGCCCACACTCTCTCTAACCTGGAACTCTCTCTATAATCCGTTAACATCTGCAGCCACCACTGCTGTCTGTATCTTTCTTCGCTCCTCCAGTCCTATTAAGCTTCCCATTATTGCACTAACGTAAGTACTAAGTGTATCTTAGTACTGTCCTAAAAGTTTTTATGTCACTGCAAACTGCTTCAGCCCTGCCACTATCTCCATAAACATCTACAGCCCTTAAAGCCCTCCCTTTCTGTGTAACCTCTTCCAGTCCTGACAACATCCCAATCTATGCAGCCCCTTTAATCTTCACTTGTTGGGTAATCCCTTGGAATCCCTGACGATTTCCCGATCTTAGTACAAACCCCAATCTTTGTGACTCTACAGTTCCCATAAGACTCACTTTCAATGTCAGCTCACCCAATCCATACATCCACCTTTAACCTCCTTATCCTTCTCTAATTCTTCGATCTTAACCTATTTAAACCTCCCACTCCCCCCCACCCCTCAACCCTCCTGACCACAGGAACCTCTTTCAGTTTGTGCAATCTTCCCCATTTGTGTAACTCTCCCTAACCCAGTAACCTGGCATCCTTCATTTCCTTCCTATCTGTGTAGCCTTCTGAACCTGGAAGCATCCTTATAACTGTAAATGTCTTCCGTCACTACAACGTTCCATATCTCTGATAGTATATACAATACACTTCTCCCTGAAACACCCACTGTCTCTGCCTTTCGGACTGCCTGCCTCTCTCTACATCCATCCCTATCTCTAGAATCTAATCCAGCTCCCATTATCTCTGTGAATTGCTTCAATCTCCAAACTCGTTTGTCCCACTGACATTCTTGACAAGATGTAACTCTATTTAACTCTAACAGCCTCGATCCCATGTAAGCCTATCTCTGTAACCTTTACCCATCTGTTCAACCACCCCCCCCCCCCCCCCCCCCCACTACTGAGGAATGACTCCCTGTATTCGCCATAAGGCAGATAGAATGACAGTGAACAGATATGATGGAACTGTCATTCCGGAGATGTAGCTGCAGAATCACCATCGCTGGGAAGGGAATATTGAAGTGTTGTGGGGTTGAGTCATAAAATCAATGAGATGTACAGCATGGAAACAGATCCTTCAGTCCAACTCATCCATGCCGACCAGATATCCCCACCCAATCTAGTCGCAAGAGGTAGACGAGGCAAAACATCAACAAGTTGTGAAGAAAGGATGAGGTTAATGCATTAATGAGACATTACGTGGATCTGACGATCAAAAGTTGGAGTCTAGTTGAGTGGAGCTGAGAATAAGCAAGCAGCAGCAATCATTAGCAGGAATTCTTTTATATGCACCAACCAGTGATGGTAATGTAAATGTGGTTACAGTCAGGACACTGAATGTACTTGTAGCAAAGGCAGTACAGTGACTGTGTATGACAGTGGTCTCCATTGCAACTGGATAACTAATGAGTATCAGGGCTGTAATGGATGGATTCCTGGATTGTATATGAGATGGTTTTCTATAATATCATATCAAGGAACCATCAACAAAATTGTCTTGTGTAGATCAAATGCTGTGTAATAATAAATATCCAATAATGCCATTATAAAGGGGTTTTCTGAGCAGAGACCCATAATGTTATGCAAGACATACTGAGTTTGAGTTCAGACCACGAGATGTAGGAGCGGAATTAGGCCATTTGGCCCATTGCGTATGCTCTGCCCTTCAGTCAGATCATGGTTGATCTGATGATCCTCTACTCTATTTACCTGCCTTTTCTACAAAACTCTTGTTTCTCTGTTTAATTAAAATCTGACCATCTCTGCTGTAAATATTCTTAAGGGCGCAGCCTCGGCAGCCCCCTGCAGTCAGGAATTCCCACAGAGTTACTATCCTCTGAGTGAAGACATTCCTCCTCATTTCCATCTTATATGGGTGAGCCCTTGCTGGGGCTTTCTGCCCTCTGGTTACAGATTCTCTCACAATTGAAATGAAAGGGATGACAAATATAATTATTGCAGATGAAATGAAAATTGGTGGAGTTGGGATTAATAAGGCGATCCAAGGTTGCAGGAGGTTACAGATCAGTTGGAAAGATGTGCAGAGAAATGGCAAATTGAGTTTAATCTGGACAAGTGTGAGATGATGTCAAAGTCAAGAGGAAAGTTAGGATACTGAGGGACATTGATATACAGAAGGATCTTGGTGCAAGTCAGTAACTCCCTGAAAATGGCAACAGAAGTGTTTCAGATGGGAAAGAAGGCAAATGGAACACTGGCCTTCATCGGTTACAACGTTGGGTATAGTGGGTTGCATCTGATGATGGAATTGTACAAAATTTCTGTTTGACCACATTTGGAGCACTGGGAGCAGTTGTCATCTCCACACAATAGGGAGGATGGGGAGGCTTTGGAGAGGGTACAAAAGGGGTTTATCAGCATGTTACCTGTTTTATGTTTTTAAGGGTGTGTTAGGTGTTAAGAGGAAATTAAACAAAGTTGGAATGCATTGTGAGATTATCAGAGGCTGACAGGTGACCAGGTACAGGGATATAACGTTAGGACAGGGACAGATAATGAGGATAGTCAGAATCTCTTTTCCAATGTGTAAGTTTCAAATACTAGAGCGCAGAGGTTTAAGGTGAGAAAGAGAAAGTTTAAATGAGGTGCGTGAGGCAAGTTTTTTTTTCTTTACAGAGAGTGGAAGTTTTCGAGGAGAAAGTGAGGACTGCAGATGCTGGAGATCAGAGCTGAAAATGTGTTGCTGGAAAAGCGCAGCAGGTCAGGCAGCATCCAAGGAGCAGGAGAATCGACGTTTCGGGCATGAGCCCTTCTTCAGGAATGAGGAGAATGTGCCAAGCAGGCTAAGATAAAAGGTAGGGAGGAGAGACTTGGGGGAGGGGCGTTGGAAATGCGATAGTTGGAAGGAGGTCAAGGTGAGGGTGATAGACCGGAGTGTGGGTGGGAGCGGAGAGGTCAGGAAGAAGATTGCAGGTTAGGAAGGTGGTGCTGAGTTCGACGGATTTGACTGAGACAAGGTGGAGGGAGGGGAAATGAGGAAACTGGAGAAATCTGAGTTCATCTCTTGTGGTTGGAGGGTTCCTAGGCGGAAGATGAGGTGCTCTTCCTCCAACCATCGTGTTGCTATGGTCTGGCGATGGAGGAGTCGAAGGACCTGCATGTCCTTGGTGGAGTGGGAGGGGGAGTTGAAGTGTTGTGTCACGGGGTGGTTGGGTTGGTTGGTCCGGGTGTCCCAGAGGTGTTCTCTGAAATGTTCCGCAAGTAGGCGGCCTGTCTCCCCAATATTGAGGAGGCCATATCGGGTGCAGCGTATGCAATGAATGATGTGTGAGGAGGTGCAGGTGAATTTGTGGCGGATATGGAAGGATTCTTTGGGGCCTTGGAGGCTAGTAAGGGGGGAGGTGTGGGCGCAAGTTTTGCATTTCTTACGTTTGCAGGGGGAGGTGCCGGGAGTGGAGGTTGGGTTGATGGGGGGTGTGGACCTGACGAGGGAGTCACAGAGGGAGTGGTCTTTTCGGAACACTGATAGCGGAGGGGAGAGAAATATATCCCTGGTGGTGGGGTCCATTTGGAGGTGGCGGAAATGACGGCGGATGATACGATGTATATGGAGGTTGGTGGGGTGGTAGGTGAGGGCCAGTGGGGTTCTGTCCTGGTGGCAATTGGAGGGGTGTGGCTCAAGGGCGGAGGAGCGGGAAGTCGAGGAGATGCGGTGGAGGTCATTGTCGATCACGTCTGGGGGAAATTGCGGTCTTTGAAGAAGGAGGCCATCTGGGTTGTACGGTATTGGAACTGGTCCTCCTGGGAGCAGATGCAGCGGAGACAAAGGAATTGGGAATATGGGATGGCGTTTTTACGGGGGGCAGGTTGGGAGGAGGTGTAGTCTGGGTAGGTGTAGGAGTCGGTCGGTTTATAGTAAATGTCCGTGTTGATTCGGTCGCCCGAGATAGAAATGGAAAGGTCCAGGAAGGGGAGGGAGGAGTCTGAGACGGTCCAGGTGAAGGTGCTGGTAAAGTGGATGAACTGTTCAACCCCCTCGTGGGAGCACAAGGCAGCGCCGATACAGTCATTGATATAGTGGAGGAAAAGGTGGGGGGTGGTGCCAGTGTAGCTGCGGAAGATGGACTGTTCCATATATCCTACGAAGAGGTAGGCATAGCCTGAGTCCATGCGCGTGCCCATGGCTACTCCTTTGGTTTGGAGGATGTGGGAGGATTGGAAAGAGAAGTTGTTCAGGGTGAGGTCCAGTTCAGTCAGTCGAAGGAGGGTGTCAGTGGAAGGGCACTGGTTGGTACGGCGGGAAAGGAAGAAGCGGAGGGCTTTGAGGCCTTCGTGATGGGGGATGGAGGTGTACAGGGACTGGATGTCCATGGTGAAGATAAGGCGTTGGGGACTGGGGAAGCGAAAATCCTGGAGGAGGTAGAGGGCGTGTGTGGTGTCCCGAACGTAGGTGGGGAGTTCTTGGACTAAGGGGCACAGGACCGTGTCGAGGTATGCAGAGATGAGTTCGATGCGGCAGGAGCAGGCGGAGACAATGGGTCGTCCAGGGCAGTCAGGTTTGGGCAGGAGGTAGAAACGGGCGGTGCGGGGTTGTGGGACTATGAGGTTGGAGGCGGTGGATGGGAGATCCCCTGAGGTGATGAGGTTATGGATGGTCTGGGAGATGATGGTTTGGTGGTGGGAGGTGGGGTCATGGTCAAGGGGCCAGTAGGAGGAGGTGTCTGCGAGCTGGTGTTTAGCCTCAGCGGTCTAAAGGTTGGTGTGCCAAACTACTACCGCACCTCCCTTGTCTTCCGGTTTGATAGTGAGGTTGGGGTTGGAAAAGAGTGGAATTTGCCAAGCGAGGTCATAGAAACAGAAATGTGTGTAAAGTTTTGAAGTGACATTTAGACAGAAACATGAACGGCCAGAGAATAGAGGGACATGGACCATGTACATACAGATGGGGTGAGTTGAGAATGATATCAAGGTGGGCCAAAGGGCCTATTGCTGCACTGTTCTTTTTTCTACCTTCCCAGCATTTAAGCGCTCAAAGCACTTCAGAATCTTGCATGTTTCATTCAGTTTCTCTCTAATTTTTCTCAACTTCAATGGGTTCATTCTCAATCTACACTACCTCTAATTATATAATCCCTCCATTTTCAACATGAGTCGAGTGAACCTTCTCTGGCCTGCGTCTGATACAAGAATATCTTTCCATCGGGCACACACACTGTTCATAATATTCTAGGTGTAGTCTGACTTGTACCTTGCATAGTTTTAGTAAGACCTCCCTATATTTAGACTCCATTCCCTTTGTAATAAATGGCAGCATTTGATTTGCCTTCTCTATTACTTGATGACCCTGTAAGCTACTTTTTTCAGATTGATAAACAAGAACTCCCACAACCCTTTATGTTTCCAGTCTAAAAACAAATACTGTTAGCCTGACAGTAAGTCAGGAGCATGCTGAAATGAGTAAGAAACAACATATCAATAAAAAACTGGACCCTTAGAAACACATTTTAAAAAAGAGAATTTGTTTTTGAGCCTGTTGGATTTATTTGTTGGTGTGAATATAAATGACAGAATAGATAAGGATGTTGGGGGGGTGGGGGGGAGATGGTGTTGGTACGGAGAATATGGTTTATTTGAATTTTCAGAAGCCTTTGTGCAAGTTTCAATAAGGGTTAAAGAGTAACTTGGTAGAGAATATGGCCCCTTAAATATCAATAAGGTCGCCTATGTGTGGAACCAGAGTAGGTTGGTGAGATATGAAACGAAAAAATAGTCTTGTCAGTATTTACTGTGGAGAAAGACATGGAAGCTCGGGAACTTGGGGAAATAAATAGTGATGTCTTGGAAAGAATCCTCAACAGAGAAGAGAAAGTGCTGGAATATTAAAATAAGTAAAGGTAGATCTATTCTTAGTAGCTCATGAGGTCGATCTGAAAATATTGTTGGAAGCTAGGGAAGAGATTGTAGTATTCCTAACAGAGATATTTTAATTTATATTATCAACAGACGCAGTGATGTGCCGAAAGACTGGAGGGCGGCTAATGCTGTTCCATCAGGAAAGGATTGCAGGGAAAAGCCAGGAAATTACAGCCCCGTGAGCCCAGTGATGGGGTAGTTGTTGGAGGAGATTCTGAGAGAAAGGAGCTACATATATTTGGAAAGGCAAGGGCTGATTAGAGATAGTCAGCATGGCTTTGTGAGTGTGAAACCGTGTTTCACAAACTGGATTGACTCTTCGAGGAGGTGGCCAAGAGATAGATGAAGGCAGAGCAGTGAACATTGTCCACGTGGACTTTAGTGAAGCATTTAACAAGGTTCAAAGGGATGTAGAACATCTAGTCAAGAGGTAGAAAGACGCTTACGTAAGGTTGAGGACGCTAGGATCGTTAGACCTCTATAGGGTTATATGATGGCTCAATGGTTAGGACGGCTGCCTTATCGCAGCAGGGAACCGATTTCGATTCCAGTCCCGGGCGACTGTCTGTGTGGAGTTTACACGTTCTCCCCGTGTCTGCGTAGGGTTCCTCCAAGTGCTCCAGTTTCCACCCAAAGATATGCAGATTAGGTGAATCAGCCATGGTAAATTACCCATAGTATTCAGGGATGTGCAGGATTGACGCATTAGTCAGGGTAAATGGAGAATAATAGGGTGGGGGAATGGTTTTGGGCGGGATGTTCTTCAGACGGTCCGTATGGAGTTGTTGGGCCAAATGGCATGTTTCCACACTCTGCGGACTCTCTGAAGGTATCCAGGAAGGAACTGAAGAATGGACTTAGGACAGCTAGAATGGGACATGAAAAATCTTTTTTGGGGAAGGATTAAGGAAAACCTTAAGGCATTGTCCACTTATGTGAGGAACAAGAGGATGGTCAGCGTGAGGTTAGGGCCGGTCAGGCATAGTGGAGGGAACATGTGTCTGGAGTCACATGAGGTAGGGGAGGACCTTAATGAATACTTTGCTTCAGTATTCACTACTAAGAGGGACTTTGTCATTTGTGAGGAAGCGTGAAAAGGACTGATATATGTGAACAGGTTGATGTTGAGAAGGAGGATATGCTGAGGATTGTGTAAAACTTAAAGACAGATAAGTCTATTGGACAAGACCAGATATGCTCAAAGTTACTGCGAGGGAAGGGATTGCCTTTGGCGATGACCTTTGGACCCACACTAGGAGAAAGGGCTTGAAGAAGAGCTTATGTCCGAAACGTCGATTCTCCAACTCCTCGGATGCTGCCTGGCCTGCTGTGTTTTTCCAGCACCACACTTTTCAACTTTGCACCCACACTGTCCACCAGAGTCGTACCAGATGATTGGAGGGCGGCACATGTTGCTCCCTTGTTCAAGAAAAGGAATATGGCTAATCCTGGGAATTACAGACCTCCACTTTCTTATGTCTGTGGTATGCAATTCATTGGAGAGGACTCTGGGAGAGCGGCTTTATTACTCCGTAGAAAACCACAGTTTGATTAGAAATAGTCAGCATGGCTTTGAAAGGGACAGGTCATGCCTCACAAATCTTATTGAATCCTTCGAGAATCTGACAAAACACATTTATGGCTCATTCAGAAAATACAGAGGCATGGGATACAGGAAACCTGTCTGTCTGGATATGGAATCCTGCCTCATAGAAGACCGAGTGTGATGATAGATGGGAAGCATTCAGCATGGAGCTCGGTGGCCAGTGGGTTCTGCAGGGATCGGTTGCAGGAACTCTGCTCTTTATGATTCTTTTTATAAACTACTTGAATGTGGTTGTGGAAGAATGGGTTAGTAGTTTTGCCAATGACATGGAGGTTGGTGGAGTGGTGGATAGTGTGGAGGTCTGTTGTAGGTTGCAGCAGGATATTGCCAGAATGCGGAGCTGGACTGAGAAGTGGCAGATGGAGTTTAATTTGGAAATGTGTGAAATGATTCATTTTGGAAAGTCTAACTTGAATGCAGAATACAGGGTTAAAGGCAGAATGCTTGGTAGTGTTGTGGAACAGAGAGATCTTGGGTTCCACATCCATTTATCCCTCAAAGTTGCCATCCAAGCTGATAGGGTTGTTGAGAAGGAATATGTTGTGTTGCCTTTCAATTGCAGGGGGATTGGGTTTTCAGGTGTGAGGTTATGCTGCAGCTCTACAGAGCCATGGTTAGACCCCACTTGGAATATTGTGTTCAGTTCTGATCCCCTCATTACAGGAAGGGTGTGAAAGCTTTATGGAGGGTAAATTGGAGATTCACCAGAATATTGTCTGTACTGGAGAGCATGTCTTACGAAGAAAGGTTCAGGGAGGTAAGCCTTTTGTCATTGAAGTGAAGAAAGGTGAGGGACGACTTGGTAGAGGTGATCAAGATGATGTGAAACATAGAGTGAATAGTGAGAGACTTCTTTATACCATGGCATAAATGGCTATCGTCATTGGGCATGAATAATTTTAAGGTGATTGGTGGATGGGTAAGGAGAAATTTCAGAGAAAGGTTCTTTACAACGAGTGTTGCATGGTTGGAATGCACTGCCAGTGGTGGTAGGAGAGTCAGATACATGAGGGACATTTAATAGACTCTTGGATAGGCACATGGATGGCAGTAAAATGAAGGGTATGTAGGTTAGTTTGATCTTACACACGGATAAAAGGTTGGCATGGCATCATGGCCGAAGGGTTTTGTACTGTACTGTTCAGTGTTCTACGTTCCGTGTGGTAAACTGGGTAATAAGCCTCGACCATTGTAAAAGGATACGGAATTCAGGAGGAGCGAGGAAACTGGTTACAAAATTGGGGTTGATGGTAGGAGACAGAGGGTGAAGGGAGACATGTTGTGTTTCTGACTGGAGGCATGTGACCAGCGTTGTAGTGGGTCCCCTGTTGTTTGTCATTTGGATAAATGGTTTGGATGGGAATATTGGTTTCCTGGTAATTAAGTCTTTTGGGTGACACCGAAATTGCTGGTGATGTGGACAGTGAAGAAGATTATCTATGAAACAACAGGATGAACAGTACTGCTGGGATAGTGGCCTGAAGAATAGCAGATGAAGTTTAATTAGATAAATGTGAAGTGTTACATTTTGGTGAAACAAACCAGGGCGGGATTGTACAGTTAATGTTCGGGCACTGGGTAGTGTTGTCAATCAGAGACCCAGGAATGCAGGTAGACAGTTTCTTGAGAGTGGCGATACTCGTAGACAGGCTGGTGAAGCAGTTGTTTGGGATGGTTATCTTCATAGGGCAAAGCATTGAGAGTAGGAGTTGGGATGTCATGTTGTGGCTTTACAGGACATTGGTGCGGCCTCCATAAAAGCATTGTTGATCAGTAGGAAGAACTCAACTGGTTGACTTAGCTCCTTTTAGGGAAGGACATCTGACATTCCAACCTGGTCTGGCTGACATGTGATTCCAGACCCACAGCAGCATGTCTGACTCTGAGCTACCCTCTGGGTAATTCGCAGAGGGGGCAAAGAATGCTGGTCCAATCACCCTCATCCCATGAATGAATAAATAAAAATACATACGTCCCTCCCTACCTTTGCAGCTGGCTTTGTCAGACTGTTCAGGCCCGGACCACTCTCTCACCACCTCCAGCATGTTCACCTCTCCCTGTTCCTATTGTGTCATTAAACCCTGACAATGATTCCCCTTCCCATTGCCCTCCTCCCTGCTAGCAGACCATTTGCAATCCCTTTAAAACTTACTGCTTAAACTCTCTCTCATTTCAGGATATTAAGTACTTTGTGGTAATTGTCTAAGCCTCATAATCTGATATGATCCATTTTGTCCTGAGTGAGGGATGGGTGGGAATTTCTTGCTGAGGATTTTCTATTTCAATGGAACGTCCTTTTGTTGAGTGTTTTACACTGTTCCTTCAAATGTTTTCCACTGTTCATTTACAGACACATATTTCAGTCTGTTTAGCCTGTTTACCTTGGTCAGGTCTCCTCTCAAACTCATGTAATTGGCTGTTTTTGTTTCCAGATGTAGCTTGTCCTTTCTGTGATTCACTTTAAAACTTTGTATTTCTTTAAACTGCACTTTACACAATTTCCCAGAGGATCTCCCCAGGTGGCATTACTCACTAAGTTTCATGACACAAGGGTCGCACTGAGATAGTGACGTCTCTAGCCAGTTGCATAATGTGTTATTCAAAGAAACACTGAAAACAATTCCACAATCTCTTCTTCGAATATCACTCTTGCCAGTATGATTGCCAAGATTATATGAATACTCAAGTTTCACTAAATTATCACAATGCCTTTATTAAAATTCCAATGAGTTCCTCTTTCATGCAAATGATGAGTAATGAAATGTTGTTAAGTGGCCGAAAACTGTTCTGCCGCTTGTGTCCTTCGCAAGTAGTAGCCAGAATTTAGATTCAGACTGACTCTACTTCATGATCTGATGCCAAATGCTTTCTCTGTATGGCCTTCCAACTGTTGTTCGTCCTGTAACCATGTCTCCATGGTGTCTAAATCTCTTTTATCTCTTTATCACAAATCAGTCTACCTTGCTGCACAGACTTTGTCCATTCCAAAAAAAAAAGATAATTTTCTCTTTCCCACAATTTCCTGTCACAAATCGATTCACTGATACACAGTTTTAGTTAAAATCTGTCCCTTCCTGTACCTTTCTGCTTGTCTTCGACCACATCCCCATGCTGTTCACATGCGTCATCTTTTCTATTTGGATTTGGAAAGCTCCTTTCACCTGAACCCTCTTTCAGTTTAAAGCCCTGTCCATAAACCTACCTACATAATTGGCCTGGACACTGGTCCCAGCTCAGTTCCAGTGGGACCCCATCCTAATGGATTATTTATTAAAACAGGTATGGGATGTGGGTGTCTCTGGCTGACCAGCCTTTCTTGCCCATCCCTAGGTGCCCTTGAGCTGAGTAGCTTGCTCGGCCATTTCAGAGGGCAATTGGGAGGCAAACACTTTGCTGTGGCTATGTCGTGCAGACCATCTGAGGGTGGGCAGATGTCCTTCTCTGAATGACAAGTGTTTGGATTTATTGTACATCAGTAATGGTATTTATAGATGGTCAATTACTATTTTTAAAATAATTTATTTCAAATTCCACCATTTCAGATAACGTGGTTCAAACCTGCCTCTCCTGAACATTAGCTGAGGTTTGGGATACATGCTCTGGCAACAATATCACTAGGCCATTACTTTGTCTGCTCACAGGCTATTTATCCCTGAACACTGATACCAGTGTATCATGAAGCTAAACCTGTTTTCCTTCATGATTGTTTGTTCCTGATACCTTCCTGCAGTCTGGTGACATCACTCAGTCTCTCTCCATGTAGTATCCCTCACTGTGTGGATCTCATTGTTACCTCTGTCAGTGTCTCTCACTCTTACAGCTACTCCAGATTCTGAGCCAACAGAATTCTGCACAGGCCAGGGATGGAGACTGGGATTTTCCAGATCTCCGTGGGACACAGTACTATACTCCATGTGTAACCCTCACTGCATCAGTCTAATTTCCCATTCCGTCTATTTCTCTGTCTCCTGTAGGTACTCAGGAAGTTCCTGACTCAATAGATTTCCCAGCTGCTGGGTGTCCCATCCATCACCACGTTGAAGATGGTTGATCAGGCAGAGAGATAAAGGGCAGGGAGATCTGGAGACTTAAACAAACCCTGCACTGAGGTAAGATCACTCACAGTGCACAGAGCAGCGAGAGGGCTCCAAACATCAGCTAACAGTGCTGGAGGGGGAGCAGTGTACAGACACACCGCAGGCTCAATCACCACGTCTACTGAAAAGTTTGTTGTTCTGAGACAGTATCAGGAGTGTCACAGTTATCAATCCATGCCTGTGACGTCTTAGTGAGCATCAGGACAACAGAGGGGAAAGCAGGCTTCCCATGAGTGGGTGGGAAAGCTGCCTGGGATCTTTCTATTCTGTGTTCTCCCTCCAACACTGTACATATTCCATGTCTCGTGGACCAGTGTCTTCAATAATTTGTAACTCCTACAACAGTGCCTGTCCCTGTAACCTCAACCTTCCCTATTGTCCCTCCCCATACTTGAAATGTACTGCATTTATTATCCTTCCATGCAACTAGTCCATGCTGACTACTGTTCATGAACGAGTCGCATTTGCATGTATTTGGTCCATATCCCTTCAAACCTTCTCTTCTCCATGTATCTGCCCAAATGTCTTTTCCATGTTGTAACCTTACTTTTCTCTACCCCTTCCCCAGACGCTCATTCCATACATGCACCATTCTCTATGTGGAAATGTTCTCCTCTGGTCACTTTTAAGTATTTCTTCTCTCATATCATATTTCTGCCATTTAGTAATGGATTTCCCCTACCCTGGGATAGAAACCTTCACTATTCGGACCAGTTACATACTGCCTGAGACAGTTTTCTTGAACACACTGAACAAATTTCTTCTATCCAAGCTGTGAACACTCTGGCAATACCAGTCTAGGTTTAGAAAGTTAAAATCCCCGACTATTACAGCCCTATCATTATTACAGATATTTGAGATCTCCAGCAATTTCCCGCTGACTGTAGTACAGTCATATCAAACTGATCATTCAGTATAATTTCTCAGTTCCACTAATACAGCTTCACTGGGCGATCCCCAGGAATATACTCTCTCAGTGCTGCAGTGATGTTTTCACTGATCAAAAACTCCAATTCCCCTCCTCTCTTGCCTCCCCTTCTATCCTTCCTGTAGCATCTGTCCTGGGAACATTGAGCTGCCTGTCCTGCCCGGCACTCTCAGCTGTGTTTCTGTAATTCCTGTGATATCCCTGTCCCATGCTCCCATCCATGCCGTGCGTTCATCTGTATAACCTGTTAGGCCTTTTACATTAAAGTAGATCCAGCTTAATTGATACGTTTTCCCTCATTGCCTGCTGTGTTCATGTCTGCCTTGTCAATTGAAATGACTCTCTTGAAATTCTGTCCCAGCCTCAAAGTTCAGACTGTAGCCTGAGACCATCCCCTTCAATGTGTTCAACATCCTCACCTTTCATGTCATCTGCAAACCTACTAATGATACCTTCTGCTTCACATCGGAGTGACTAATGCCCATAAGGAACAGCAATGGTTACTGCACAGATCCCTGTGATACACCCGCTGGGCAAAGGCTTTCAATCACAAAACCAACCCTCACAACAATTTTAGATCTAATTTACCAACTTGCGTTTGATGCCATGGACTCTTTCCTTCTGGACCAGCCTTCAACGTGGGAAATTGTCAAAGGCCTTAATGAACTCCATGTAAACCACAACATCTGCACAGCCCTCATCAATCTCTTCAATCGTAATTTCAAAGAAATCTCAGCTGAGTTCATCAGACATTATCTTCCTCTTCCAAATCCATGCTGACTATCACTAATCGATCCCTGTCTTTCCAGTTATTGATTCAACCTGTCCCTCAGAATTGTTCCCAATAATTTCCCTCCCCCTGCTGTCAGACTATCTGCTCTGTAATTACCTGGCCTATTCCTGCTGCCCTTCTTGAACAAAGGAACCACATTAGCGATCCTCCAGTCATTCGGCACTTCACCTGTGGCCAGCAAAGTATTAAATATATCCACCAGGGCCCCGGCACTCTAATCCTTACCTCCCACAACAGCCTGTGATACATTTCATTGGGTACTGGGGATTTCTCCACCTTTATGCCTGTGAAAATATTTAATACCTCCTCCTTATTGATCTTAACATATTCTGGAACCTTAGCATCCCAACTGAAATCCCCGGTTACAATGTCTTTTTCCTATGTGAATACAGAAGTATTCATTGAAGACCTCGCCTACTTCTTCTGGCTCCATGTACAGATTGTCCTTTTGGTTACTCACAGGCCGCCCTCTTTGCTGGGAATCCTCTTACTCTCACGATGCTGATAAAATACTTGTGGCTTTTCCACAATCGTGTCTGCCAAATATATTTCATGACTATTGCTTGTCCCTCGTTTTCCACAATCCCCTTGCACTCTATATACTTGTGAAGGGCTTCACCTGATTTTATTGCACTGTATTTTCTTTATCAAACTCACGATATCACTTGATCAGTATTCCCTGGACTTGCTGCCTTTACTGTTCACTCTTCAAGGAGCACACTGGCCCTACGTTCTCACTGCATCACTTTAAAATACTCCACTTTCCTAACATGGCCCCAACTGCAGGGAGTTCCTCCCAGTCGATGTTTCCCAGATCCTCTGTAATAATCGCAATACTTATGGGAGACTCAGTTTTGAGGGGGACAGACAGAAGGCTGTGTGGCTGCAGAAGGGTCCCCAGGACGGTGTGCTGCCTCCCAGGTACCTGGGTCAAGGATGTCTCTGGGCGGTTACTGAACATTCTGAAGGTGGAGGGTGAACAGCCAGAAGTCATTGTGCACATCGGCCCACGTGACCGAGGTAGACAAAGGGATAGGCCCCTGTGAAATAAGTACAGGGATTTAGGTAAGAAGTTTTTATAAAATGGTTATTGACGTTAATGATCTCCAGATGACTCCCAGTCCACGCACCAGTGAGGATAGAAATAGAAAGATCGGTCAGATGGATGTGTGGCTGAGGAGCTGGTGTAAGGTGCAGGGTTTCCAGTTCTTAGGTCATTGGGATCTCTTCTGGGGTAGAGGTGACCTGTACCAGGGGGATGGTTTGCATTGGAAGCAGAGGGACACCAGTATCCCTGGGAGGAGATTTGCTCGTGTTACCTGGCAGGATTTAAACTAGTTTGGCAGGAAGTTGAGACTCTAAATAAGCTAGGGGCCATCAACTAGTCAGGGGAAAATACATCAGCCATCGAGAGCAAATTTCCTATCCAGGATATCTGGGACACTGTATAGGAGGGAAAATACTTCTGGTTTTAAAGGGCATTCATTTCAACTCATGAGGCCTGACTGGTAAGGCAGACAAGTTCAGACCATGGATTAGCTCTGGGGACTAGGATATTATAGCCAGAACAGAAACATGGCTGAGAGAAGGGCAGGACTGGTAGCTCAGAGTTCCAGGATACAAAAGCTACAGGCATGACAGAAAGACAAGTAAGTGAGGAGGGGGAGTTGTCCCTTTGATTAGGGAGGACATAAAAATAGTGCCAAGAGACGATATTGTTAAGCGATACTCAAATGAGGCAATATTGTCAAAAGTTAGAAACAAAAAGGGGATGGTCAGTCTGCTGGGATGGTGTTCTAGACCCCCAAATAGCCAGCGGGTACGAGAGGAAAAAATGCGTAGTGAGATTGCAGGTACCTATAAAAATAATAGAGTAGTATTGGATGGAGATTTTAACTTCCCATGGATTGACTAGGTCACCCAGAGTGTAAAAGGACCATACGGGGTGGAATTTGTCAAATATGTCTAAGAAAGTTTCCTAATTCAAGATGTAGAGGGCTCTATGCTACTCAGGTGGGTGCAAGACTGGACCTCCCCTCAGAAAACGAGGTCGGCCAAGTGACTGAATTGTCAGTCGGAGAGCACTTTGGGTCCAGTTACCACAACTGTCTTTATTTTAACATAGTTATGGAAATGAGTATACATTAGATTGTAAAGGGGGGATTTGGGTTCCTTAATTGAGTGCAAGACAAAAGATTGACAAACAGGGCAAGTTCATTGGGAGACCAAGAGAAGGATTGTAAGAAGATTTGAGTACAGCCATAATGACGTCATGTTGTGAAGTTATGGAATTAAATACAAACTCCTACAGGCTGTAACGTACCAAAGTAAAATGTGAGGTGTTACTCGAGCCTGAGTTGTACTTCATTGGAACATTGCAGCTGCCCCGGACTGAAATGTTAGCATGAGAGCAAGGTCGGTTATTAAAATGGGAAACAATGAGATGGTCAGGGCTCTTCCGACAGACAGAGTGGGAGTGTTCGTCAATGCAGTCTCTGCTTGGTCTCCCCAATTTAAAGGAGACTGAATTGTGAGCAGCAATGACAGGAGACAGGATTGAAAGATTACCAGTGAAATGCTGCTTCATCTGGAAGCTGTGTGTTGGGTTGTTAAGAAATGAGGAATGAGTCAGCGATCTTTTCAAATGTCCAAATGTATTTCTTCTTACACGTAGACGACATAGTTCCACAACTTGGAGAGAGTAAGTACTACAGGTGCGAGAGGCCAGATTTAGTAAACTTGGAGCTGAATTAACACAGCAGACCAGACAGAACGAGAGGAGCAAAAAGGCAATATTTTGATATTGGACCTTTCGTCAGGACTGGCGAGGGGGAGGGGAGCCCAGAAACGGAGTGATGGGATATGGAAGGGTGAAGGGTAGGTATGATGGTGGTGTATACATGTAGTTATGAGGTTACTGTGATTGGCCAGTGGGAAGGATGGAGCAGATATGTGAGTGAGAAGATAGACAGGTGTGTCTGGTCAGGGAGAAGGGACAGGGGATAAGGCTGCGTGTGGAGGGATTTTGAAGCTTCTGCAGTCAATATTGAGGCCATTGGGTATCAGCTTCAAAGGTAGACTCTCAGGTGGTATTCCTCTGACCGTGGACAGGCTAAGGATGGGCATGTCCCCGGAAGAGTTGAAGGGGGAATTGAAATGGAAGTTAACTGGAACGTCGGGTTGGTTGTTGTGTTTGGAGCACTGGTGCTCCATACAGAGCCTGATCCTGCACCACCAAGCACGCCTCCAACTCCCGATGTGGTCTCCCCTCTATCAGGGAGACCAAAGGGAGATTCAGGGACATATTCATGGAGCAGCTGATCTCTGCACGCTTTAACCAACCCTACATTCCAGTTGCCATTCAATTGCTCCCTCACACTCCCCCACCCCAACCTTGCTCATCCAGCGACAGATCCATCCTTGGCCTCCTCCACTGTCAGAGTGAGGCCAAATAGAAACTAGGGAACAGAACCTGATCTTTCAGCTTGAGTGCTTACCTTTCACTGGTCTCAATATTGACTTCACTGGCTTCAGAACTCTCCACCCACAGCCTTATTCCATGTTCCCCTTCCCTTACCTGACCTAAGCTGTCCATCTTTCTATTCGCATATCCGCTGCACCCTTCCCACTGACCAATCACATTATCCCCCTACTTGCATCCCCTATCGTCATCCTATCTACCCTTCCCCCAGTTCCACGCCTCTCCCTCTATTTTCTTCCCGGCTCCCCTTCCCCCGGACCAATCCTGATGAAGTCTACCAGCCTGAAACGTTGACTTTCCTGTTCCATGGATGCTGTCTGACCTGCTGTGCTTTTTCAACTTCATATGTATTGCTATATCCGCAGCAACAGATTTTATTGTGCTTTCTATACATTTTATTTTAGTCTGTTTACTGACAAGCTTATCTCAACATTCTCACTACAGGGTCAAGGAAACGGTCTCTTTGTCACGAATGCTCCTGTCTGCTTCGAAATGATTTCCTTTGTTTTAACCGTACTTTCACAATAGTATTGTAAATTTCACTATTGTTATGCTGTAGCTTAATCACACCACGCCCAATATACTTTAGAACTTCCTTGTTCTTATACTCCACGCATCTATTCATAAACGTAAGGATTCATTAAGTCCTTTTATACAACAGTTTGAACTTGCCTGGCCATTGGTAATTTCCTGTCTTCTATGTCTGTCTCTCCTTACATTTGCCAGTCCTCCCTCACTCCAAAGTTTCCTGAAAAATCACCAGCAATGTCTCCACAATCACCTTCGGCATCTATTTACAACTACAGGGTGTTCTCCAACTGGTCTCACTGATTGATCCAACTTCATGTTCCCCAGCTCCTTCTCCTTACTGGTGGTCACTATACTCACCTCTACCCTCTGACTGTCTTGAAGTTCTGACATATTGCTGGTGTCTTCCACCGTGAAGACTGTTGCAATGTATTCAATTCCTCTGCCATTCCATTGCTTCCCGTAACTATTCAAGCTTCATTTTCCAACATTCCTCTGTTTGCTATTTACTCCTTGTCTTCCTTGTTATATATCTAAAAATCTCTTTCAATGTTCTTTTACATGATTAACAAGCGTAATATCATACTTCATCCTCTCCTCCCATTTGCTGTTCTTAGTTATCCATGCTGGAATTTATAGGCTTCGTAATCGTCTAAATTCCCAATAATCTTCACCACATTGTGCGCATTTTCTTTTACTTTTATGCTGTCCCAGAGTACATTATCACGCACAGCTGACTTGTCTTCCGCTGAATATCTTTCTTCTTACTTGGGATGAATTTCTGACGTGCTCCTGAATTATTTCCAGAAACTCCTGTCATTGCTGCTTCACCATATTCCCGTGCTCACCTCCCCTTCCAACTAACTCTGGCCAACGCCACCCTCATGTCTTTTTAGTTACATTACTCAATTATAAGCCATCTCATCCAAAAGTGAGAAATAGATGTAAACTGAAGGAGGGAGGTTTGAGAAATGGGACACGAAGAACGATTGGAGGACTTATTAACTAGACGGAAAGATAGAGACAGAGAGAGAGAATATAGACGTGGAGAGGTAAAAATAGGGAAGTCTACATGATTGATGGAAGTAGATGTGCTTCCGTATTTGGTTTGATAATTCCTTTGTGCTATGGTCCTTTGTACAGTGTATGTGCAACAGATTAATCTGTTGAAATCCTGGGTTTGATGCCAGAACCTTTATCTCCATCAATATGACAGGCACCAACTGTTGACAGAACCCAGTATATGTTTCCTGGTAGAAAATGGATTAACTGAAGCAAGTTGGAACACCAGAAGCAGGAATTTATAACATCCATCCGGTAAGAATGAAAGATTAGATCAGGTAATGCCAGAAGGAGGCAGGAGGCAGACGGTGCGTTGAGAGTAGGGGAACATAACATCTCAGCTGAAGATTACATAACATATTAGTATTTTATAAATTTTGTACATCACATGCATCATTTTTGTTAAGTATGTCTCTCGTTCATTCTGAATGTTTTGCACACATATGAACAATCTTATCTATCTACATACTCACACACAGACACACACACACACACAGACACACAGATGCACACACACCATCACTGTTCAGCCATTCCATTTGAAATGATGCTGTTTTGTTTACATCGTCACTTGCAATTCCTTCTTCTGAATATATTCTGTTTCTTTCACTGCATTTTATTTTATTCTGTCTGTCAAGGAGACATTGGGGACGTCACTTTACTCCTCATCAGTCTCCACAGCCACTGTCTTCGAATCCTTTCTGTTTCTTAACCCATGAAAAATACGTGCTGTGTCTGACCCTTGAATCCCAATAAACAGGTCAATTTTAAACAGAACACTTACTTTTGCGCTAAGGCCAAAAAAAATCTCAAAAAGAAAAGGCATATAAATTGTGCAATCATATGTTTGCATCTTTACAAACAGATTATAGAATTGCATTGTATAAACGATAAACAATTAACTGATAAGAGCTGTGAGTGTAAAATCCAGGGGAATCTGTATTTCTTGTGTATGTTCAGGGCAGTCGTGCCCAGAAGCAGTTTTTATATTGGAAGTTGTTGTGGTGGAGGAGATTTCAGTGTAGCAACAACATCTCGATTGATGCTGTGTAATTATGACTTTTCAAGCAGGTTACTATCCCATCCTCGCTATTGTTGGTGTTCCTGGTGAGTCGATCTCTGCCCATTTACTAATTCTCTAACCCATTGTGAATGTTATCGTTTTCTCTGTAGTGTATATTTGGCAAAGTTCCAAACTATTGTCTTCGCTTTCAATCACAATCTCCATTTCTATGCCATGAATTTCATATCCCTGCCTTACAAGCATCTGAGGAGAAACGAAAGTGTTCATAACCATGATTACCCCATTTTATCCTGAATGGATTCATATCGCAATATTCCATCTACCACAAAACCTGTCCACTCCCATCTTCACAATATACCTAGTCTTCACTTCTGCCTCAGCACTGTTTCTGAATAAATCGTCATCCACACCTTTCCGTTACAATTCTCTTCTGGCAACTCTTCTCGTTACACATATTCAGATCACAATCTTTTTCTTACCTCGACCTGGACCTATGCCAGGTGCAAAGTCTGAATTCAGTTTGATTCTAAAATGAGTTTCAGCATAACCTGTAACCTCACACTAGGGAGAGGACTATGCTGTCAGTGACCAGGAAGTGATAGTTTTATTGAACTGTCTGGATTCGGGAACTTTCTGAGCAGGAATGGGTGTCACGTCCATCATCTCCCATTGCAGTGTTCCAATGTATTCACACAGTGACGGAATCCATCTCTGCCTGCTGCTGAGGGTAATACCTTCGTGCTGTCTCTATAATGGAAGGTACTGAAAATGTTCTACATATAATATGGGACAGATTGACTGGTGAAAATAAGAACATGATTAGAATTAATAAAGTGAACTTACTCAAACACTAATTGAATTGAAGGTTGGCAAGTTACTGCACCAAATGAGTACCATCCAAATTTTCAGGGAAGTGGCAATACAGCAAGTGAATGAGTTATAGAGTCAGACAGGACAGAAACAGACGCTTCGGTCCAACCAGTCCATGCTAATTATCCCAATTCCAAACTAACTTCGTCCCACCTGCCCGCGCTTGGCCCATATCCGTCCAAGATGGAAATGTGTTGCTGGAAAAGCGCAGCAGGTCAGGCAGCATCGAAGGAACAGGAGAATCGACGTTTCGGGCATTAGCCCTTCTTCAAGAATGAGGAAAGTTGGTCCAGCAGGCTAAGATAAAAGATAGGGAGGAGGGACTTGGGGGAGGGGCGTCGGAAATGTGATAGGTGGAAAGAGGTCAAGGTGAGGGTGATAGGTCAGACTGGGGTGGGGGCGGAGAGGTCGGGAAGAAGATTGCAGGTTCGGAAGGCGGTACTGAATTTGATGGATTGGACTGAGACAGGCTGGGGGGAGCGGAAATGAGGAAACTGGTGAAATCCGAGTTCATCCCTTGTGGTTGGAGGGTTCCTAGCCGGAAGATGAGGCGTTCTTCCTCCAACCGTCGTTTCGCTGTGGTCTGACGATGGAGGAGTCCAAAGACCTGCATATCCTTGGTGGAGTGGGAGGGGGAATTGAAATGTTGAGCTACAAGGTGGTTGGGTTGGTTGGTCCGGGTGTCCCAGAGGTGTTCTCTGAAACGCTCCGCAAGTAGGCGGCCTGTCTCCCCAATATAGAGGAGGCCACATCGGGTGCAAAGGATGCAATAGATGATATGTGTGGAGGTACAGGTGAATCTGTGGCGGATATGGAAGTTTCCTTTGGGGCCTTGGAGGGAGGTGAGGGGGGAGGTGTGGGCGCAAGTCTTGCACCTCCTGCGGTTGCAGGGGAAGGTGCCGGGAGTGGAGGTTTGGTTGGTGGGGGATATGGATCTGACGAGGGAGTCACGGAGGGAGTGATCTTTACGGAATTCTGATAGGGGAGGGGAGGGAAATATATCCTTGGTGGTGGGGTCCGTTTGGAGGTGGCGGAAATGGCAGCGGATGATGCATTGTACATGGAGGTTAGTGGGGTGGTAGGTGAGGACCAGTGGGGTTCTGTCCTGGTGGCGGTTGGAGGGGCGGGGTTCAAGGGCGGAGGATCGGGAAGTGGAAGAGATGCGGTGGAGGGCATCGTCGACCACGTCGGGGGGGAAATTGCGGTCCTTGAAGAAGGAGACCATCTGGGATTTGTGTCTTTGGAACTGGTCCTCCTGGGAGCAGATGCGGCGGAATCGAAGGAATTGGGAGAATGGGATGGCGTTTTTACAGGGGGCAGGATGGGAGGAGGTGTAGTCCAGGTCGCTGTGGGAGTCGGTTGGTTTGTAGTAGATGTCCGTGTTGATTCGGTCGCCTGAGATAGAAATAGAAAGGTCGAGGAACAGGAGGGAGGAATCTGAGACTGTCCAGGTGAATTTGAGGTCGGGGTGGAAGGTGTTGGTGAAGTGGATGAACTGTTCAACCTCCTCGTGGGAGCACGAGGCGGTGCCGATACAGTCATCGATGTAGCGGAGGAAAAGGTGGGGGGTAGGGCCAGTGTAGTTGCGGAAGATGGATTGTTCCACATATCCGTCGGAACCTTTCGTATTCATGTACTTATCTAAATGTCTTTTAAACGATGTAACGACAAGAAAGAAGTATTGATTACCCTACAAATTTCTTTAAACTCTGGGATTTCTCGTTCCTGCAGACTGGAAAGTAGTTATTGTTATCCTAAATATTTAAAACCGGCGTGGGAGGTAAAACAAAAAAGAGTACCTTGATGTTAGGTCTGAGAAAAATATTAGAACCTTATATGAGGGAAATTTTATAACTCGACACTTGGGAAATCATGATGTGACTTGGTACAGTCAACTTAGACTTAGAAACCGGAAAGCATCTTTGAGAAACCTGTGGAGTTTGTGTTAGTTGATGCATCCACAAAAGAGAAAGAGTGGGAGTGGTGTATTTGAATTTGCAGAATACTTGTTACATTATTGCTAACATGTGAGCAAAGGAACTTAGAGCACATTGATAAGTTGCAGACGGGGCGTTATGAATATACCACATGGATCGAGAATTGGCCAGTGGAAGCAATGCTGAGCTGCTTGCACTTTATGGACTGAAGGCACTTACTCATGGGATATCACAAGTTTCAGTGTTTGAACCACAACAATTTGCAAGGCATAGCAATGATTTGGATGTGAGAAGTACACAGCATGCATCTCATTTTGTATTATTAAACAGTACAAGGTTGAGAAGTGTTGTTTTTCAAAAGGACCTGAATGTCCTTGATCATGAGTCACCAAAAATAGCACACCCAAGGCCGGAAGTATTAGCATTTTATATAGTCTGCTGCCCTGCATTGTAATATGATTCAAGTGCATAAGTAAAGCCGTCTTCCCGTATTTGTAGGGCCTTGATGAGAGAGTATTTGGGGCACTGTGAAGAGGTATGACTCCTTTGTAAGGCTCGATCTAATTAACACAGACAAAACTCAAGCAGGTATGAGCAGTCCAGTCCATGACATGATGACTCCATGAGGAGACAGTGATGGAACTGAGTATTTAATATGTCGTGCTAGGATACGAAGAGGGATGATTGCGCTGAAACGTGAGGGTTAGCGACTATCACATATTTCTAAAAGAGACACTTGTTAGGGCGAGAAATAATTAATTTATTAGATTTATTGTCACATTTGCCTACGTACAGTGAAAGCTTTATTTGTGAGCAGTACAGGCAGACGACAGTAAGCAAGGACACACAGATCATAGTGTGAAAAATAAACTTGGACAGAGTAAGGCGTGCAGGTTACAATGCACATGACATTCAAAAAAACATGATCAACATGAACAAGATCATCATTATTTGGAGTTACCGAGTCCATTCATCAGTCTAACAAAGCATACTTTATGTGCCTGAATGATCTATCCCCACATTAATGTGCCCTCGGCATGAGGTCCTACAAGAAAAAATTAGGGAGTTAGGAACCAACTTAACAAAGTAGGACCACAGAAGTATTAATCTCAGGATTGCTACCAGTGTCAAGTGCTAGTCAGCGTAGGAATGATCGAACAATCAGGAAGAATGTGTGGCTTAAGAGATGGTGCAGGAGGAAGGGGTTCCGATTTTTGGGATATTGGGACCGGTTCTGGGGGAGGTGGGACTGTTACAAATTGGACGGTCTACATCTGGTAGACAGTCTATATCTATATTGTGGAGCCAATGTTCGATGGAGTGCATTTGCTAACGCTGTTGGGAAGGGTTTAAACTAATGTGGCAGGGATCGGGAAGCAAATCTGTTTGGTGACCAGAAGGGAGGTAGTAACTAAAGACTAAGTAACTAGATAATGAAGTCAGCATGACTGAGGGGAAGAGGAGGCAGGAAGCGGAGGATGAACACAGAGGGACTTGTAGTTTTAATGCAAGAAGTATAATAGGTAAGGCAGATGAACTTAGGGCTTGGAATAGTACCTGGGAATATAATGTTATTGATGTTACTGACACTTGGTTGAGGGAATGGCGTGATTGGCAACTAAACATCCCAGGACATTAATGCTTCAGGCAGGGTAGAGAGGAAGGTACAGGTGGTGGAGGAGAAGCGTTATTGGTCAAAGAAGGTATCACGGCTGTGCTGAAGGAGTGCACCATGGAAGATTCGAGCAGTGAGACAATATGTGCAGAGCTCAGAAAGAGAAAGGCTGCAGTAACAATGCTGGGATTGTATTACAGGCTTCCCAACACTGATCGAGGTACAAATATGTAGATGGACCACAGAAAGATGTGGGAGCAACAGGATGGTGGTGATAGGAGATTTTAATTTTCCCAACATTGACTGGGATTCACTTAGAGTTAGAGGTCGAGATGGAGCAGAATTTGTATGGAACATCCAGGAGCATTTTCTAGAGCAGTGTAGAAATAGTTCAACTCGGGAAGCGGCCATGCCAGACCTGGTGTTGGGAACTGAGCCCACCCAGGTAGTGGAAGTTACAGTGGGGGATTACTTTGGAAATAATGATCACAATTCCATTAGTTTTATAATAGTCATGAAGAAAGATGAGAGTGGTCCGAAAGGACGAGTGCTAAACAGGTGGAAGGCCAACTATAGCAAAATTCGGCAAGAGCTGGGGAATGAGGATTGGGAACAGATGTTTGAAGGGAAATTCGCATTTTATATGTGGAAGGCTTTTGAAGAGAGGGTAATTAGTGTTCAAGAGAGAAATGTTACTGTGAAGATTATGGATAGAAATGGCAAGGTTAGGAAACCATGGATGACAAGTGATATTGTGAGACTAGCTAAAAGGAAATAGAATGTGTACATAATATCTAAGTGAATGAAGATATAGGAAGCCTTGGAAGAATATTGTGAATGTAGGACCAATCTGAAGTGAGAAATTAAGAGGGCGAAAAGGGGTCATGAGATATCCTTAGCCAGCAGGATTATGGAAAACCTTAAAGCTTTTTGGTCATATATAACGAGCAAGAGGGTAGCTCGAGAAAGGGCCCACTCAAGGACAAAGTAGGAAAGACATGCTTGGAGGCAGAGCAATCGGGAGAGATTCTTAATGAGTACTTTGCATCAGTATTCACCAAGGAGAGGGGCTTCGTAAATGTTGAGGTTCGGGATAGATCTTTGATTACTCTTGGTCAAGTCTGCCTAAGGAGGGAGGAAGTGTTGTGATTTCCAAAAGACATCAAGAAGGATAAGTCCCCAGGTCTGGATGGAATCTACCCAACGTTTCTGTGGGAAGCGAGAGAGGAAATAGCTGAGGCTTTAACAGATGTTGTTGCAGCTTTCTTGAACATGGGGGGAGGTCCCTGGGGAATGGGGAATTGCTAATGGTGTCTCCTTGTTTAAGGAATAATCCAGGAAATTACAGACCTGTGAGCCTGACGTCAGTGGTAGGGAAGCTACTGGAGATGATACTGAGGGGTAGGATATATACCCATTTTGGAATAAAATGACTTATCAGTGCTAGGTAGCATGGCTTTCTGCAGGTAAGGTAATGGCTTACAAACTTAATAAAACTGTTTGAAGAGGTGACAAAGTTGATTGATGAGGGAAGGGATATAGATGTCATACAGATGGACTTTCGTAAGGTGTTCGATAAATTTCCCCATGGTAAGCTGATGAAGAAGGTAAAGTTGCATGGGTATTCTCGCTAGATGGATAGAGAACTGGCTAGGCAACAGGAGACAGAGTAATAATACAAGGGAGTTTCTCAAAATGGAGATCTGTGATCTGTGGTGTCCCACAGGGACCCTTGCTGGGACATTGTTTTTTGTGATATACATAAATGATTTGGAGGAAAGTGTAACTTGTTTCATTAGCAAGTTTGCAGGTGACACTAAGATTAGTGGAGAAGCAGATCGTGAAGGGGACTGTCCGAGAATACAGCAGAATATAGATAGATTGGGGAGATGGGCAGAGAATTGACAGATGGAGTTCAATCTGGACAAATGTGAGGAGATGCATTTTGTATGATCCAATCCAAGAGCGAACTATACAGGAAATAGAAAAGTATTGGGGAAAATTGATGTACAGAGACATCTAGGTCCATTGTTCCCTGAAAGTGGCAAGGCAGATCAGTAGAGTGGTGAAGAAGGTGTATGGCATGGTTTCCTTCATTGGACCGGGTATTGAATATAAGAGTTTGTATGAGACTTTAGTTCAGCCACTTTTGGAATACTGCATACAGTCTGGTCGCCACACTAGCAAAACGATGTCGATCCTTTGGAGACAATGCAGAGGAGGTTAAGCAGGATGTTGCCTGGTATGTAGAGTGCCAGCCATGAAGAGAGATTGAACAAATTAGGATTATTTTCATTAGATAGACGGTGGTTAAGGGGGAACCTGATCTTTGGATGGCGAGGGATATTGAGGATCTGGTAAGGACATTAAAGAAGGCATACATTGGGTTTAAGATATCGGGCTTAAGTCAATCTTTATATGACTACACAAAGTGTAGCAGCACCATTAAGGGGGAATCAGAAGCCCAAAAAGAAGGACATGACATGGATCTCTCAGAAAATGTGAAAGATAATCCCAAGAGGTTCTCTAGCCATATTAAGAGTAGAAGCGTGACTCAGGACAGAATAGGTCCCCTTACTGATGAGCATGGCTGTCCTTGTGTGGAATCACCAGGAGGTGGGTGGAATTGTTCAATGAATATTTCTCCTCGATGTTTACTCAGGAGCAAATGATGCATACTAAGGAAATAAGGAAAACAAGTGGGAATGTTTTGGCCCGCATACATATTACCAGAGTGGAGGTATTTGCTACCTTAAAGCACAATAAGGTGAATAAATCCCCTGGGCAAGAACATGTCCATCCTTGGATGTTAAGGGAGGCTAGGGAAGAAGTTGCAGAGGCCCTTGCACAGATTGTTGCTTCATCGTTTGCCACTGGAGTGGTTCCATTGTTTAAGAAAGGTAGCAAAGACAAGCCAGGGAGCTCCTAGTCAGTGAGCGTAACATCGGTGTTAGGCAAGTTGTTGGAGACGATAATGAGAGGCAAGATGAACCAACGTTTGGAAATTCAAGATCTGATTATAAATCGGCAGCATGGATTTGTGTGCAGGAAATCATGTCTGACAAATCTTTTAAATTGTTTCAAAGAGATAACCGCGAGAATAGATAAGGGTAGGACAATGGATGATCTGTTTATGGACTTTAGTAAGACTATTGACAAGGTCCCATACGTGCAGGGTAGTCAGTGAGTTTAGGTGACATGGGATCCAGAAAGAGCTAGCTAATTGGATTCAAAATTAGCTCGATGGTAAGAAGCAGAGGGTGATGGTTGAAGATTGTTTCTCAGACTGGAGGTTTATAACTCATGGTGTCCCACAGGTGCTGAGACCTTTGTTATTTGATAGTTACATAGATGTTCTGAATGTGAATATGCAAGGCATGACGAGGGCCATGAGACATAGGAGCAGAAATTGAAAGATTCAGCCCATCGAGTCTGCTCCACCATTCAATCATGGCTAGTAAGTTTCTTAACCCCATTCTTCTGCTTTCTCGCCATAACCCTTGATCCCCTTGACAATCAAGAACCTGTCCATTTCAGTCTTATATATACTCATTAACCTGGCCTCCACAGCCTTCTGTGGCATTGAATTCCATGGATTCACCGCTCTCTGGCTGAAGAGGTTTCTCTTTATCTCCGTTCTAAAAGCTGTTCCATTTACTCTAAGGCTATGCCCTCGGGTCCTAGTCTATTCTACCAATGGTAACATCTTCACAACATCTATTCTGTCCAGACTATTCAGTATTCGGTATATTTCAATTAGATCTCCTCTCATCCTTCTAAAATCCATTGAGTAAAGATCCAGAGTCCTCAAAGTTTCCGCATCTGTCCAGCTTTTCATTCGTGGGACCATTCTCGTGAAACCCCTCTGCACAAGTTCCAAATCTAGTGCATCTGCTCTGTGATATGGGGCCCAAAACTGCACAACATACTCCAAGCACTCCCAAGAAGGTTACTACATTTATGGATGATACAAAATTAGGAGGTATCGTTGATAGCGATGAACATTATCAGAAATAATAGAGGGATCTTGATCTGATGGGGAAGTGAGCTGAGGATTGGAAACTGCAATTAAATACAGATAAGTCGGAGGTGTAAAACAAAGATAGGGCTAATACAGTAAATGGTTAGGTTCTGAGGAGTGTTGTGGAAAAGAGGGACCTCGGACCACAAGTCCATATTCCACTGGAAGAGGCATCACGGGTAGACAGGGCGGTAATGAAGGCATTTAGCATGCTGGCCTTCATCGTTAAAAGCATTGAATATCGGAGTTGGGACATTATGCTACCATTCTGTAAGTCGTTGGTGAGGCCACACTTGGAGTATTGTGTACAGTTTTGGTCAACGTATTAACCTGAAAAGAGTGCAAAGAAGTTTGCCAAGGATGTTGTCAGGACGAATAGGCCAGCGTTATAAGGAGGGCTGGGCCAGGTTCGGATATCATCCCTTGGAATGTAGGAGAATGAGGGGTGTTTTTATGGAGATGCATAATATCATGCGGGCCATAGATAGGATGAATGAGGAGAGTCATTTTCCCAGAGATGAGGGACTGAAAACTACAGGGCATAGTTTTAAGATGAGAGGGGGAAGATTTAAGAAGGACCTGAGGGGCAACTTCATTATGCAGAGAATGTTTTTGAAATGGAATGGGTTGCCAGAAAAGTGGTTGAGGCTGGTACAATAGCAACATGTAAAAATGAATTAATACATTGATGGGAAGGGTTGAGAGCGATATGGTTCAAATGTGGGCAATTGGAATTAGTTGAGTGGGCAGCACAGACCAGTTTGGGCCAAAGAGCCAGTTCCCATGCTCGATCACTCTATGACTCAATGATACTCCATTTAAGTCAGTGACACAGTGACACTCCGGCTTACACCAGCCCACACCACGTCACTGTCAGGGGGGCACTCTGGGCTATGTCAGCTCACACCATGTCACTGTCTGGTGGACAAGCCGGGCTACAACAGCCCACACCATGTCACGGTCAAGGGAACACTCTGGGCTATACCATCCCACACCATATTGCTCTCGGGGGACATCGTGGATAGAGCAGCCCACATCATCTCGCCATGCAGTGGCTTCTATCATTTGATTGTCGAAGGTGAAGATGTTATCTACCTGCTTGGTAATGTCCTCTATGAGGTCAGTAATCCCCATCATACGCTTGCCCTTTACTATGGAACAAGCCCGACCCTCTTTGCCGTGTAGGTAGTCGAGGGCATACCGGTTTTGCTGAGGAGATAGACGTAATTCTAAGAGCATGTCCTTACCTCCTGCTAAGTTCAAGCGGTCTCCTTGCCCAACCGGGTTAGACCACAAATAAGATAGTTTAGTTTTGATGCCGAATAATTCCTGCAGATCCTCCTCAGGAAAAGGTACTGAGAAATGTGTAAGCCACAAACTGGGCTTTACTGTTACCCAAAGCCTTACCACCTCTCTAATGCGCGCAGAATATAGGTCAAAGTGAACGTTTAGTTGGGAAACCCCAGCCCCATTCCCAGGTAGTTGGGCAGGGAACAGTCGTTATGAAAACTGCCCCTACAGCGACAGCAGAGGGATTAACTATTTCAATAAGAATAATGAAGACAGTCGCTTTGTCTTGGCTGACAAAAATAATATCCGGGTTTAGTTTAGATGATGGAGGGGGCTTCCCAATATGAAGCAGGCCTGTCTTTGTGACTACCCTGAAAATAAGGGTAGTCCATAGCTCCACAATATGGTCACACTGGGCTCTTAGGGTGAAAGCTGTTCAATAAAAAGTGGTGGGTCTTTCAGTAAGAGATGTGATTATTGTCCCAGACTGGTTCCTTCCATCCCACAATTGAGAAGATGGAGATGTTATTAGGGGTGTCATAGTAAGGTATGTGACATTAAACATCACAAAGAGCCCGAATATCCACAATAACAGAGACACACTCCTCCAGTAGGCAAATGTATGAGATGTGAGGCGCCACAGGGACACAGGGAAGCAGTAGCAGTTGGTACATTGGACCAAAGCACATGGAATAAACATAGTCACCTTCACCTAAGTGCATCCCCATCCTGTGCAGTTGTAACAAATTGGATAGGCTTCCCCGGACTTATTATAGGAATTCCACAGGCTAGCATATGGGGATAAATAATAATCAAAGGAAAGATGATACCCAATAAATGCCTAACAGGTATTCCATACTTCCATAGTTGGGGTTCAGGAGGGGGAAAGTGGTGAAAGAGTCCTTTGTTGTTGTGAGTGCATAACAGACCACTTCATTCTGGCTGAATATTTTATGATACTTTGCAAAAGCAAATTGTTAGTGAAGGACGACATCTGCCCCTTTCTCTTCTGCGACGTGCAGATTTAGACCTCCTTGAGTCGAGGCAACACTGACCAGGAACACCGAAAGGACAACTGAAATCAAACTGGCACAAAACACCTTGACAAGGTAAAGACCACTGAGACTTGTTCTGTAAATGAACTGTCCGATCTTCTTGGTGCAGTTGACCATTGCGGCAGTCATTCTTGGTAACATTCCATGCATCAAAGGAATCAGTTTCTCGGGCACATAAGGACATCTTTTCAGCTTAAAAGGGACAAAGTTTCTGATTGCTCAGGATCACACGGGCAAACAGCCCCATCTTCAGCACTAATGCCGGCGACAACAAGTCCACATAACAGACTAAGTTCGATTTTCATCACAATGGTCGTTTTTACTTAAGGATTAGGGTATGTCAAACAGAAGAAGAATTATGATTCGGAACATGCAGCTTTGGTTGCATGCATGGTTTGTTTCCAACTGATTCCGGTTCGTCTTCCACTTCCCCATCGTCTCCATCTCCATCATCACCATCACCACAATCTCCCCCCCTCCCCCCCCACCCCCCGGACCCCAGAAGGGGCTCATCTAATGACCTTGGAATGATGAAGATGAACCCAGGCGGAATGCCCGGCGACCTTTACAGCAGTCAAGCTGGTGTGGAAACCCTGGAAGGGCCCTTGCCATTGAGATTGGTCGGTGATAGGGTGTGGTGCAGGGTTCTGTGTGTTTTCTGTATATATCTGCTTAATGACAGGAGACAGACTGGGATGGTCGAAGGTTGTGTGTATATTTCTGTGTATATGTGCTCAATGGAAGGAGAACAGGGTGGTGGTGGAGGGTTGTGTGTGTGTTTCTGTGTATATCTGTTTAATGGCAGGAGATAGGGTTGTTGTAGAGGAGTGTGTCTGATTCTGTGTATATCTATTTAAGGGCTGGAGACAGGGTGGTGGTAGAGGCTTGTGTGTGTGTGTTTCTGTGTAAATGTGCTTAATGGCACGAGAACAGGGTGGTGGTGGAGGATTGTGTGTCTATTTCTGTATATATCTGTTTGATGGCAGGAGACAGGGTTGTTGTGGAGGTTTGTGCGTGTGTTTCTCTGTATATGTGCTTAATGGCAGGAGACAGGGTGGTGGTGTGTGTGTTCCTGCATATATCTGCTTAATGGCAGGAGGCACGTTGTTCATGGGATGTTGTGCGTGTGTGTGTGTTTCTGTGTATATCTATTTAATGGCCAGAGACAGGGTGGTGGTGGAGGGTTTTGTATGTATGTGCGTTTTTGTGTATACCTGCTTAAGGGCAGTAGGCAGGGTGTTCGTGGAATTTTGTGTGTGTATTTCCGTGTATAACTGTTTGATGACAGGAGACAGGGTGATGAAGGAGGTTTGAGTGAGTATATGTGTGTGTTTCTGTGTGTATGTGCTGAATGGCACGAGACAGTTTGGTGTGTGTATGTTATTGTGTATATCTGTCCAATGGCAGGAGCAGTGTATTCATGGAGTGTTGTGTGTGTGGGTGTTTCTGTGTATATCCTTTTAATGGCAGGAGAAAGGGTGGTGGTGGAGGGTAGATGTCTGTGTGTCTAAGTGCTTACTGGTAGGAGACAGGGTGGTGGTGGAGGGTCGTGTGTGTGTGTTTCTGTGTATATCTGTTAAATAGCAGGAGACAGAGTGTTGGTGGAGGGTTGTCTGTGTGTGGTTTTTTGTGTTTGTCTGTTTAATGTTGGTGTTAGCGTGGTGGTGAAAGCATGTGTATGTTTTTCTGTATGTATCTGCTTAATGGCAGGAGACAGACTGGTGGTGGTGGAGGGTTTTGTGTGTGTGTTTCTGTGTATGTCTGATTAATTGCAGGAAACAGGCTCGCTGTGGAGCGTTCTATATGTATGTGTGTTTCTGTGTATATCTGTTTACGTACAAGAGACAGGGTGGTGGCAGAAGGTTGTGTGCATGTTTCTGTGTATATCTGTTTTAAAGTCTGGAGACAGTGTGCTGGCGGAGGGTTGTGCGTGTGTGTTTCTGTGTATATCTGATTAACGGTAGAAAACAGGGTGGTGGTCGAGGGATGTGTGTGTTTGTGTATATATCTGCTTAATGGCAGGTGACAGGGTGGTGATGGAGGGTGTAGTGTCTGTGTTTCTGTGCCTATGTGCTTACTGGTAGGAGACAGGATGGTGGTGGAAGGTTGTGCATGCATGTGCGTTTCTGCGTATATCTGTATAAGGTCAGTAGGCAGGATGTTCATAGAACATAGAACATAGATCATTACAGCGCTGTACAGGCCCTTCAGCCCTCGATGTTGCGCCGACCTGTCATACCAATCTGAACCCCATCTAACCTATACTATTCCATGTACATCCATATGCTTGTCCAATGACGATTTAAATGTATTTAAAGTTGGCGAAGCTACTACTGTTACAGGCAAAGCATTCCATACCCTTACTATTCTCTGAGTAAAGAAACTACCTCTGTCATCTGTCCTATATCTGTCACCCCTCAATTTAAAGCTATGCCCCCTTGTGCTAGCCGTCACCATACTTGGAAAAAGGGTTTCCCTGTCCATCCTATCTAACCCTCTGATTACCTTATATGTCTCTCTAATTCACCACTCAACCTTCTTTTCTCCAACGAAAACAGCCTCAAGTCCCTCAGACTTTCCTCGGAAGACCCTCCCTCCATACCAGGCAATATCCTAGTAAATCTCCTCTGCACCCTTTCCAAAGCTTCTACATCCTTCTTTTCATGCGGTGACCAGAACTGTACACAATACTCCAAGTGCGGCCGCACCAGAGTTTTGTACAACTGTAGCATAACCTAATGATTCCTGAACTCTGTCCCTATATTTAAAAAAAAGCTAAATCACTGTATGCCTACTTAACAATACAGTCAAGCTGGGTGGCAACTTTCAAGGATCTGTGTACCTGCACACCGAGATCTCTCTGCTCATCTACACTACCAAGAATCGTACCATTACCCCAATACTTTGCATTCCGGTTACTCCGACCAAAGTGAATCACCTGACACTTGTCTGCATTAAACTCCATTTGCCACCTCTCAGCCCAGCTCTGCAGCTTATCTATGCCTCTCTGTAACCTACAACATCTTTCGCCACTATCCACAACTGTACTGACCTTAGTGTCCTCTGCAAATTTACTAGCCCACCCTTCTACTCAATGGTCCAGGTCGTTTATACAACACTGACCCTTGCGGCACACCACGTGTACCTGGACTCCAGGATGAACATTTCCCATCAACCACCACTCTGTTTCCTTTCAGCAAGCCAATTACTGATCCAAACTGCTATAACTTCCACAGTCCCATTCCTCCGCATTTTGTACAATAGCCTACTGTGGGGAACCTTATCAAACGCGTTGCTGAAATCCATATACACCACATCAACCGGTTTACTGTCATCGACCTGTTTGGTCACCTTCTCAAATAACTCAACATGGTTTGTGAGGCACAACCTAACCTTCACAAAACTGTGCGGACGATCCGTAATCAAATTATTATTTTCCAGGTGATTATAAATCCTATCTCTTATAACCTTTTCCAACACTTTACAAACTACTGAAGAAAGGCTCCCTGGTCTACAAATACCAGGGCTGTCTCTACTCCCATTCTTGAACGGGGAACCACATTTGCTATCCTGCAGTCTCCTAGCACTATTCCTGTAGACAATAACGATTTAAAGATCAATGCCAAAGCTCGCAATCTCCTCCTTGGCTTCCCAGAGATTCCTAGGATAAACCTCATCCGGTCCAGGGGACTTATCTACTTTCACACTCTGCAGGATTTCTACCACCTATTCTTTGTGAACCTCAGTCCCACCTAGTCTAGTTGCCTGGATCTCAGTATTCTCCTCGGTAACCCTGTCGTTTTCTAGAGTGAATACTGTCGAAAAATATTCATTTAGTGCTTTCCCTATTTCCTCTGACTTCTCACACAACTTCCCATTAATATCATTGATTGGACCTAATCTTACTCTTGTCATTCTTTTATTCCTTAAATACCTATAGAAAGCCTTAGGGTTTACCCTGATCCTATCCGCCAACAACTTCTCATTTCTTCTCCTGGCTCTTCTGAGCGCTCTCTTTCGGTCTTTTCTGGCCACCTTATAACGATCAAGCGCCCTAACTGAGTCTTCACATCTCATCCTAACATAAGCCTCCCTCTTCCGCTTGACCAGAGATTCCACATTCTTCGTAAACCACGGCTCCCGCGCTCTACAGGGTCCTGCCTGCTGACAGGTACATACTTTTCTCGGACACTCAGGAGGTTTTCCTTGAATAAGCTCCACATTCCTAATATGTCCATCCCCTGTAGGTTCCTTCCCCATCCTACGCTTCCGAAATCTTGCCTAATTGCATCGTGACTGCCGTTCCCCAGCTGTAAATTTCGTGGAAGGTTGTATGTGTATTTCCGTGTACAGCTGTTTGATGACAGGAGACAGGGTGGTCACGGAGATTTGACTGAGTGAGTGTGTGTGTGAGTGTGTTTCTGTGCATATGTGGCTTATGGCACGAGACAGTGTGGTGTGTGTGTGTGTTTGTGCATATCTGACCAATGACAGGAGGCAGGGTATTCATGGAGTTTTGCGTGTGTTTGTGTGTGTCGGGGGGGCGGGGGGGGGGTCTGCGTATATTTGTTTCACGGCAGGGGACAGGGTGGTGGTGGAGAGTAGGTTGTCTGAGTTTCTGTGTCTATGTGCTTACTCGTAGCAGACGGTGGTGGTGGAGGGTAGTGTCTGTGTTTCCGTGTCTATGTGCCTACTGGTAGGAGACAGGGCGGTGATGGAGGGTTTTTGTGTGTGTGTGTGTGTGTGTGTCTGTGCATATCTGTTTAATGCGAGGAGACAGAGTGTTGGTAGGTGGGGTGTCTGTGTGTGTGTTTTAGTTTCTGTGTAAGTCTGTTTAATGGTAGGTGACAGGGTGGTAGTGCAGGGTTGTGTGTGTTTTTCTGTATATATATCTGTTTAATGACAGAAGACAGACTTATGGCGGTGGAGGGTTGTGCGCGTGTGTGTTTCTGTGTATATTCGATTAATTTCAGGAAACAGGGCAGTGGTGGAGGGTTGTGCATGTGTTTCTCTGTATACCTGTTTAATGGCAGGAGGCAGGGTGGTCGTGTAGGGTTGTGTGTGTGTTTCTGTGTATATCTGTTTAAGGGCTGGAGACAGAGTGGTTGTGGAGGGTTGTACGTGTGTGGTTCTGTGTATATTTGATTAACGGCAGGAAACAGAGTCGTGGTCGAGGGATGCGTGTGTTGGTTTCTGTGTCTATCTGTTTAATGTCAGGAGGCAGCGTGGTTGTGGTGGGTTGTGTGCGTGTGTGTTTCTGTGTCTATTTATTTAAGGGCTAGAGACAGAGTGGTGGTGGAGGGTGCTGTGTGTGTTTATGAGTATAACTGTTTACAGGCAGATGGCAAGTTGGTGGTGGAGGGTTGTTTCTGTGTATTTGTGCTTAGTGGCAGGAGACATGGCGGTGTGTGTGTGTTTCTGTGTATATCTATTCAATGGCAGGAGACAGAGTGGTGTTGGATGGTAGAGTGTATTTGTTTCTGTGACTATTCTTACTGGCAGGAGTCAGGGTGGCGGTGGAGGGTTGTGTATGTATGTGTTTTCTGTGTATATCTGTTTAAGGTCAGTAGGCAGGGTGTTCGTGGAAGGTTGTATGTGTGTTTCTGTGTATATCTGTTTACTGGCAGGAGACAGGGTGGTGCTCGAGGGTGGTGTGTGCGTGTTTCTATGTATACCTGTTTAATTGCAGGAGACAGGGTAGTGGTGGAGGGTAGTATGCATTTGTTTCTGATTATATCTGTTTCATGGCAGGAGACATGGTGGCGGTTGAGGGTTGTGCTTGTGTTTCTGTGTATATCTACTTAATGGCAGGCAACAAGATGTTGGTCAGGGGGTATTGTGTCTGTGTGTGCATTTCTGTGTCCATCTGTTTAATGGCAGAAAATAATTTGATGGTTAACAGTTGTGTGTTTGTGTATTTCTACGTATATCTGTTTAATGGCAGGAGACAGGGTTGTGGTGGAGGGTTGTGTGTGTGTGTGTTTCTGTGCATGTCTGTTTAATGGCAGGAGACAGGGTGATGGTGTTGAGATGTGTTTGTGTTTCTGTTTATATCTGTTTAATCGCCGGAAAGTATGTGGTGGTGGAGGGTTGTGTGTGTGTTTATATGTATATTTGATTAATGGCAGCAAACAGGGTGGGGGTGGAGGGTTCTGTTTGTGAGTGTATTTCTGTGTATATCTGTTTAGTGGCAGGAGACAGGGTGGTGATGGAGTGTAGAATGCGTGTTTGTGTGTATATCTACTTAATGGCAGGAAATAAGGTGGTGGTGGATGGTTGTGTGTGTGTGTGTTTCTGCATACATCGTTTTAATGGCGGGTGATAGGGTGGTAGTGGAGGGTTGAGTGTGTGTGTGTTTATGTACATAACTGTTGAATTGTAGGAGACAGGGTGGTAGTTGAGGGTGTGTGTGCGTATTTCTGTTTATATCTATTGAATCACAGGAGACAGGGAGGCAGTGGAGGGTTGTGTGTTTGTGTTTCTGTATATATCTATTGAATTGCAGGCGACAGGGTGGTAGTGGAGCGTTGTGTGTGTGTTTCTGTGTACATCTGATCGATGGCAGAAAACAACTTGGTGGTGTAATGTCGTGTGAGTGTGTTTCTGTGTATATTTGTTTAATTGCAGGAGACAGGATGGTAGTGGAAAGTTGTGTCTGTGTCTTTCTGTGTATAATTGATTTATGGAAGCAAACAGGGTGGTGGTGGAGGGTTGTATATATGTTTCTGTAAATATCTGTTTAACTGCATAATAACAGGAAACAAATTGCTGTTGAAGGTGTGTGTGTGTGTGTGCGCGCGCACGTGTGAGTGTGTGTGTTTCTGTGTATATCTGTTTAATGACAGGAGACAGTGTGTGAAGGATTGCCTGGATGTTTCTCTAAATATCCGTTTAATTGCAAGAGACAGCGTGGTTTTGGAGGTTGGTGAGTGTGTGTTTCTGTATATAACTGTGTAATGAATGTAGACAGGATGGTCGTGGAGGGTTGTATGTGTGTTTCTGTGTATATCTGCTTCATGACATGAAACAAATTGGTGGTCAATGGTTGTGTGTGCGCGAGTGTGCGTGTGTGTTTCTGTGCATGTATGTTTAATGGCAGGAGACAGGGTGGTGCTGAAGATATGCGTTTATGTTTCTGTATATATCTGTTTAATTGTAGGAGACAGGGTGGTGGAGGAGGGTGGTGGGTCTGTGCGTTTGTGTGTATTTATGTTTAAATGAAGGAGACAGAGTGGTGTTGGAGGAATGTGTGTGCGTGTTTTTGTGTATATCTGTTTAATGACAGGAGACCGGGTGGTGGTGGAGGGTTGTATATATGTTTCTGTAAATATCTGTTTAACTGCATAATCACAGGAAACAGATTGCTGTTGAAGGTGTGTGTGTGTGTGTGTGTGTGTGTGTGTGTGTGTGTGTGTGTGTGTGTGTGTGTGTGTGTGTGTGTGTGTGTGTGTGTGTGTGTGTGTGTGTGTGTGTGTGTGTGTGTGTGTGTGTGTGTGTGTGTGTGTGTGTGTGTGTGTTTCTGTGTATGTCTGTTTAATGGCAGAAAATAATGTGGTGGTGGAGGGTTGCGTCTGTATTTCTGCATATGTCTGTTTAATGGCAGGAGACAGGGTGTTGGTATCGAGAAGTGTGTGTTTCTGTTTATATCTGTTTAATCACCGTAGAGTGTGTGATTTGGGAGCTGTGTGCGAGTGTGTGTGTGTATATATGATTAATGGCAGCAAACAGGATGGCTCTGTGTGTGTGTGTGTTTCTGTGTCTGTCTGTTTAATGGGAGGAGACAGGGGGATGGTGTCGAGATGCGTGTGCGTTTCTGTTTATACCTGTTTAATTGCAGTAGAGTGTTGATGGTGGACTATTGTGTGTGTGAGTGTGTGTGTGTTTCTGTGTAGATCTGTGTAATGGCAGGAGACAGGGTGGTCGTGAGGGTTGTATGTGTGTGTTTCTGTTTATATCTGTTTAATGGCAGGAGACAGTGTGGTCGTGGATGATTGTGTGTGAGTGTTTCTGTGTATGTCTGTTTAATCACAGGAGACAAGGTGGTCATGGAGTGTTTTGTGTGTGTGTTTATGTTATATTTGTTTCATGGCAGGAGACAGGAAGGTGGTTTCGAGTTTTTTGTGTGCTTGTGTGTATGTCTGTTTATTGACCGTACGGTGTGTGTGTGTGTGTGTGTGTATGTGTGTGTGTGTTTCTGTGTGTATCTGCTTAATAGCGGGAGACAACGTGGTGGTGGAGGGTTGTGTTATATGTTTCAGTGTATATCTGATTACTGGCAGGAAACAGGGTTTTGGTGGAGTGTTGTGTGTGTGTTTCTGTGTATATCTATTTAATTGAAGGAGACAGCGTGATGATGGAGGGTTGTGTGTGTGTGTGTATTTCTGTGTATATATGTTTAATGGCAGGAGACAGGCTGGTGGTCGACGGTTTTGTGTGTGTATTTCTGTGTATATCTACTCATTGGCACGAGAACAGCGTGGTGGTGGAGGGTTGGGTGTGTGTGTTTCTGTGTATATCTGTGTAATGGCGGGAGACAGAGTGTTAGTGGAGGGTTGTCTGTGTGTTTTCTTTTCTCTGTGCCAGTCTGTTTAATGGTAGGTGATAGGGTGGTGATGCAGGGTTGTGTGCGTTTTCTGTATATATATCTGCCTAATGACAGGAAACAGACTGGTGTTCGTGGAGGGTTGTGTGTGTGTTTCTGTGTATATCTGTTTAATGGCAGGAGACAGGGTGGTGGTGGAGGGTTCTGTTATGTGTCTGTGTTTCGGTGTATATCTGTTTAAGGGCAGTAGACAGGGTTGAGGTCGAGGGTTGTGTGCACGTATTTCTGTTTATATCTGCTCAACGGCAGGAGAACAGGATGGTGTTGGAGGGTTGTGTGCGTTTCTGTGTGTAACTGATTAATGACTTGAGACAGGGTGCTGAAGATATGCGTGTATGTTTCTGTCTATATATGTTTATTTGTAGGAGACAGGGTGGTGGAGGAGGATGGTGTGTGTGTGTTTCTGTGTATACATATTTAATTGCAGGAGAACAGAGTGGTGGTGGAGGAATTCGTGTGTGTGTTGTTGTGTATATCTATTTATGGGTAGGAGACAGGGTGGTCGTGGAGGTTTGTGTGTGTGTGTTTCTGGTAGATCTGTTTAAGGGCTGGAAAAAGGGTAGTGGTGGAGGGTTGTGTGTGTGTGTGTATTTCTGTATATCTCTGCTCAATGGCAAGAGAACAAGGTGGTGTTGGAGAATTGCGTGTGTGTTTCTGTGTATATCTGTATAATAGCAGGAGAAAGGCTGGTGGCCGATGGTTGTGTGTGTGTATTTCTGCATATACCTGCTCAATGGCAAGAGGACAAGGTGGTGTTGGAGGTTTGTGCGTAGGCAGGATGTTCGTGGAAGGTTGTATGTGTGTTTCTGTGTATATCTGTTTAATGGCAGGAGACAGGATGGTGGTCGAGGGTAATGTGTGTGTGCATTTCTGTGTATATCTGCTCAATGGCAAGAGACAGGGTGGTCTTGGAGGGTTGTGTGAGTGTGTCTTTCTGTTAATATCTATTTAAGGGCTGGCGACAGATTGGTGGTGGTGTAGCGTCTTGAGTGTGTGTTCCTGAGTATATCTGATTAAAGGCAGGAAACACGGTGATGGTGGAGGGATGTGTGTGTGTGTGTTTCAGTGCATTTTTGTTTAATGACAGGAGACAGGGTGGTGTTGGAGGAATGGGTGTGCGAGTTTCTGTGTATACCTGTTTAATGACAGGATACCGGGTGGTGGTGGAGGGTTGTATATATGTTTCTGTAAATATCTGTTTATTTGCTTAATGACAGGAAACAAATTCCTGTTGAAGGTGTGTGTGTGTGTGTGTGTGTGTGTGTGTGTGTGTGTGTGTGTGTGTGTGTGTGTGTGTGTGTGTGTGTGTGTGTGTGTGTGTGTGTGTGTGTGTGTGTGTGTGTGTGTGTGTGTGTGTGTGTGTGTGTGTGTGTGTGTCTGTTTAATGGCAGACAACAATGTGGTGGTGGAGGGTTGTGTGTGTGTTTCTGTGTATGTCTGTTTAATGGCAGGAGTCAGGGTGTTGGTGTCGAGATGTGTGTGTTTCTGTTTATATCTGTTTAATCTGATTGAGGAGGTGTGAGTGTGTGTGTGTTTATGTGTATATCTGATTAATGGCAGGAGAGACTGGTGATTGAGGATTACTGTATGTACCTGTTTAATGGCAGGAGGCAGGGTGGTGATGGAGGGTTGTGTGCGTATTTCTCTGTGTACTTGTTTAATAGCAGGAGACAGGGTGTTCGTGGATTGTTGTGTGCGTCTGTTTCTGTATACATCTACTTAAGGGCTGGAGACAGGGTGGTGGTGAAGGATAATGTGTGCGTGTTTCTGTGTCTAACTGCTTAAAGACAGGCGATAGTGTGGTGGAGGAGAGATGTGTGTGTGTTTCTGTCTATAACTGTTTAATGACAGGAGACAGGGTGGTACTGTAAATATGTGTGCGTGTGTTTCTGTATATATCAGTTTAATTGTAGGACACGGTGGTTGAGGAGGCTGGTGTGTGTGTGTTTTGGCGGAAATCAATTTAATGGCAAGGGACAGTGTGGTAGTGGAATGTAGAGTGTCTGTGTTTCTGTGTCTGTGTACTTACTGGCAGGAAACAGGGTGGTAGTGGAGGGTTGTGTATGTATGAGCGTTTCTGTGTATATCTGTTTAAGGGCAGTAGGCAGGGTGTTCGTGGAAGGTTGTACGGTGTTTCTGCGTATATCTGTTTAATGGTAGGAGACAGCGTGGTGATGGATGGTTGTGTGTGTGTTTCTGTGTATATCTGTTTAATGGCAGGAGACATGGTGGTCGTGGAGGGTTGTGTGTGTGTTTCTGTGTATGTCTGTTTAATGGAAGGTGACAGCGTGATGGTGGAAGGTTGTGTCTGTGTGTGTTTCTGCATATATTTGTTTAGTGGCAGGAGACATGTTGGTGGTGGAGGGAATATGTGCGTGTTTCTGTGTCTATCTGTTTAATTGCAGGAGACAGGTTGGTGATGGAGGGTTGGGTATGTGTGTGCGTGAGTTTCATTGCATATCTGTTTAAAGACAGGGAACAGTGTGGGGATTATGGGTTGTATGTGTTTGTGTTCCTGTCTATATCTGTTTAATGACAGGAGACAGAGTGGTGGTGGTGGGTTGTCTGTATCTTTCTGTAAATTTCTGTTTAATAGCAGGAGACAGCGTGTTGGTAGAGAATGGCGAGTGTGTGTTTCTTTGTATAACTGTCTAATGGCCGGAGACAGGGTGGTGCTGGTGTTTTGTGTGCGTATTTCTTTTGTATCTGCTTAATTGCAGGAGACAGGGTGGTCGTGGAGGGTTGTGTGTGTGTGTTTCTGTGTATATCTGCTTAATGACAGGAAACAAATTAGGTGTCGGGGGTTGTGTGTGTATGTGTGAGTGTGTGTGTGTATCTCTTTAATCGCAGAAAACAATGTGGTGCTGGAGGGTTGTGTGTGTGTGTGTGCGTGTGTGTGTATGTCTATTTAATGGCAGGGGATAGGGTGATGGTGTCAAGATGTGTGTGTGTTTCTATTTATAACTGCTTAATCGCTGGAGTGTGTGTGTGTGTGGGGGGGGGGGGTTCTGTGTATATCTGTGTTATGGCAGCAGGCAGTTCATGGAGGCTTGTGTGTGCGTGTTTCTGTGTATATATGTTTAATGGACGGAGACGGAGGTGGTTTAGTTTTGTGTTTGTTTCTGTGTATATCTGTTTATTGACAGGTGGTAGGGTGTTAGTGGAGGGTTGTGTGTGTGTGTTTCTGTGTATATCTGCTTAATGGCAGAAAACAATGTGGTGGTGAAGGGTTGTGTTGTGTGTTTCTGTGTATGTCAGTTTAATGGAAGGTGACAGCGTGATGGTGGAGGATTGTGTGTGTGTGTTTCTGCATATATTTGTTTAATGGCAGGAGACAGCGTGATGGTGTAGGGTTGTGTGTGTGTGTTTCTGCATATATCTGCTTAATGGCAGGAGACAGGGTGGTGGTGGAAGGGTGTGTGCTTGTGTTTCTGTCTATATCTGTTTAATAACAGGAGACAGGTATTGGTGCAGGTTGGTGTGTATGTGTTTCTGCATATCCCTGTTTAATGGTGGGAGTCAGGGCAGTGATGGAGGGTTGTGTGTGTGTGTTTCTGTGTATGTCTGTTTCATGGCAGGTAACAAGTTGGGTGTCAAGGGTTGTGTGTGCGTGTGTGTGTGTTTCCGTGTATATCTGTTTAATGGCAGAAAACAATGTGGTGGTGAAGGGTTGTGTGAGTGTGTTTCTGTGTATGTCAGTTTAATGGCAGGAGACGGGGGATGATGTCGAGATGTGTGTGTGTTTCTGTTTATACCTGTTTAATTGCTGGAGAGTGTGTGATGGTGGACCATTTGTGTGTAAGTGTGTTTGTGTGTTTCTGTGAAGATCTGTATTATGGCAGGAGACAGGATGGTCGTAGAGGATTGTATGTGTGTGTTTCTATTTATATCTATTTAATGGCAGGAGACAGTGTGGTCGTGGATGATTGTGTGTGTGTTTCTGTGTATGTCTGTTTAATCACAGGAGACAAGGTGGACATGGAGTGTTTTGTGTGTGTGTTTCTGTTATATTTGTTTCATGACAGGTGGTTTAGAGTTTTGTGTGTGTTTCTGTGTATATCTGTTTATTGACCGTAGTTAGGGTGTTAGTGGAGGGTTGTGTGTGTGTGTGTGCGCGTGTGTGCCTCTGTGTAAATCTGCTTAGTAGCGGGACACAACGTGGTGGAGGAGGGTTGTGTTGTGTGTTTCATTGTAAATCTGATTATTGGCAGGAAACAGGGTTTTGGTGAGGGCTGTGTGTGTGTGTTTCTGTGTATATCTATTTAATTGAAGGAGACAGCGTGATGATGGAGGGTTGTGTGTGTGTGTTTCTGCATATATCTGTTTAATGGCAGGAGACAGGGTAGTGGTGGAACGTTGTGTGCTTGTGTTTCTGTCTATAACTGTTTAATAACAGGAAACAGGTATTGGTGCAAGTTGGTGTGCATGTGTTTCTGCATATTCCTGTTTAATGGCGGAAGACAGGGCAGAGGTGGAGGGTTGTATGTGTATTTTTGCATATATCTCTTTAATGGCAGGAGACAGGGTGGTGGTGGAAGGGTGTGTGCTTGTGTTTCTGTCTATAACTGTTTAATAACAGGAGACAGGTATTGGAGCAGGTTTGTGTGTATGTGTTTCTGTGTATCCCTGTTTAATGGGAGAGGCAGGACGGTGGTGGATGGTTGTGTGCATGTGTGTTTTATTTATATATCAGTTGAATTGCAGGGGACAACGTGTTTTTAGAGGGTTGTGTGTGTCCATTGCTGTGTATTTCTGTTTATTGGCAGGAGACAGAGTGCTTGAGGGGGATTGTGTGTGCGTGTTTCTGTATATATCTGATCAATAGCAGGAAACAACTTGGTGGTGTAGGGTTGTGTGTGTGTGTTTCTGTGTACAACTTCTTATTGGCAGGAGACTACGTGGTGGTGGAGGGTGGTCTGTCTGTGCTTCTGTTGTGGTTCTGTTCACCGAGCTGGGAGTTTATGTTGCAGACGTGTCGTCTCCTCTCTAGGTGACATCCTCAGTGCTTGGGAGCCTCCTGTGAAGCCCTTCTGTCATGTTTCCTCCAGCATTTATAGTAGTTTGTCTCTGCAGCTTCCGGTTGTCAGTTCCAGCTGTCCGCTCCAGTGGCCGGTATATTGGGTCCAAATCGATGTGTTTGTTGATAGAAGCTGTGGATGAGTGCCATGCCTTTAGGATTTCCCTGGCTTTTCTCTGTTTGGCTTGTCCTATAATAGTAGTGTTGTTCCAGTCGAACTCATGCTGCTTGCCATCTGCGTGTGTGGCTACTAAGGATAGCTGGTTGTGTCGTTTCGTGGTTAGTTGGTGTTCATGGATACAGATCGTTATCTGTCTCCCTGTTTGTGCTATGTAGTGTTTTGTGCAGTCCTTACATTGACTCCATCAAGTCACATTTCAAAAATCATTTTAATTCACGTGCTCAGACATATAATGAAACATCTCTGCGTGATGTGAACATTTTGGCTCAGAGGTTGGGGCACTACCACCACTCAACATTAGCCCCTAAAGCTGCAACGTGCTTCTCCTGTGTGTTTGTTCAACAGCTTTTTTTGAACATACTGTGACACACCCCACAACAGAATCGAGATCATCTGTTCCAGAGAAAGTGACACTACCACAAGTTCATGGAAGTGAATCGAATCCAGAGCTCTGCCCCAGGGGCAGGGGCGCTATCCACCACACAAGACTTATACCATGCCCAGAATTTTAAGTGTCAGTTTTGAGCTCTATATCGATTTATTACATTCTGATTAACATTACTGAAAAACACAGGCAACAGTTATCATTGTTAAACAAATAAAAGCTATTAGCCTCAACTATTGGATGATGAGTGCACGTGCTCTGCCAAGCAACTTCTTTAATTGCTTGGCTATGATTTCCAGCTTAAATGGCTATTATCTGTAATCTGCAATATTAGGGCAAGAAATCTTGCAGAAACACTCTGCAATGTGAGGCATCTCGAATAGATATCAACACTGAACACCAGAAATGAGGAAAGAGCACAATTTCTGGCCAAAAACACTGGCCACTATTTCCAACCTCTGACATGTGGCTTCCCTCTTCCTGAAATTATTAAGTGATTCAAGGCATCGGTTTACTTTCCAGCCTCTCCTTACCCTCTCCTCCCTCAGCTTGCACAAAGCAAATCAAGCTCTTGGTCTTTGGTGAACTCAAGGCTTGTGATGTAGGCCTTCTGGAGAGGGGAGGGCCTTTTAAACCTGAAGCAGGAGGGTGAGGGGGCAGTAATATCACTCACTGGGCTGAGGTGTGGCAGTTCGAGTTTAACTTGGATAAATGTGAGGTATTGCATTTTGGTAAAATAAAAAGCCGGGGGGGGGGGATATACAATTATATTAGTGCGTTGGTAGTGTTGTAGAAAAGAGGGACCCACCGGTGCCGATCGAATTCACAGAAGTTTGTGGCACTTATAGACAAGCTGTTTAAGGCTACTTCATTGCTCAGACATTTGGGGTTAGAAATTGAGAACTCATGCTGAGATTGTGCAGGACATTTATGAAGCCTCTTCTGCAGGACTGTGTGAAGTTCTGTTATTGGAAGGAGATTATTAAGCTGAAGAGGGTTCAGAAGAGATGTCGCCATGAACACCTCATCTTCTGCCTCGGGATCCGACAAACACATGGCATGAACATTGTACTCACTAATTAGCAAATCTCTCCTCACCGACCCAGATCCCAGATCCAACACTCCGACTCCGATCCGCCCTCTCGTGGGAACCTACCTGTCCATCTTCCTTCTCTCCGATCGACTCTAACTCCCCACCGACCTATCACTATCACCTTCTAGTTTCGCCCACCTATCACCAACCTTTCCCCTAGCCTTATCACCACCACTCATTTATCTCTCAGCCCCTTTACTCCTTCGCAGTTCTGAAGAAGGGCCCTGCCTGAAACGTTTACTCTCTTGCTCCTCGGATGCTGCCTGACCTATTGTGCCTTCTCCACTATCATCCTTTATCTACACTGAATTCTCCAACATCTGGAATCCCCATTGTCTCTTACGTACAATTCTCTGTTAACATATCAATGCTGTCTGTCTGTTATAACCCACACTGTCTTAGGTACATATTCTCTCCAGATCATGGCCTATAAAAGTTCTCTCAATCTCTTACTGATATTGTCATGCCTCAGCAGTAGTTACAGGGTCTATGTTTCCATTTATAAGCAGAGAAAAATGTTGGTGTTACGATATACCTTTGGCATTACTTTCATATCCAATGCAGACTGAATGGTTACATACAATTAATCTACCAGACTCAACATTCGTTCCCTCAGTCACCCTCGCATATCCAATCCAGACTGAGCAAATGTTAATCATTATTTTGAATTTTAATAAAACAATATTGAATTGAAAGGCGCTGGCTACAGATATTTGTTCAGTGGCTGTGATTAATGTCGGTCTCCGTGGATCCTAAATGTGTCACTGGAGGGCTTGCCTCTTTTATTAATTAAGGATTCAGTTCAATGTGTTATCCCATAGTATGAATGGGAGCATCACCGACAGTACTTACAGGGATCAGCAGCTCCAGAGAGACACGGAGGAGATATCAGAATCTGAGAACATTAGACTGGAATGATCCAACATGGACAGGAGTTTTTCCAGTAGTCTTTACTCGCTTTCCCAACCTGGGGTGTCAATAGTATGGAGGATCTATGATGTACTGATTGTTATTCAAGGTGGTTACTATCCCATCCTCGCTATAGTTGGTGTTCCTGGTAAGTCATTCTAACTGTCTATTAAAGCAGGTTAAACTGAATTATTGTTCATGTTATTAACATTAGGAAAGATGGAAGTCATCGTTTTCAGCTTCAATGAAAAATCCCATTCCTTAGAAATTATAATGAGCAAATTACTACTTTCAAATGACTCATCAATATGCGAGGAGAAACTCTACAACTCCATAATCCTTCTAGCCCTGCACAGATCAATATCTTCACATCCTCCCCACTCGCTAATTCTGTCCAATATCACCATCGTGATATCCCCGTCTCATCGTCAGCCACAGTGCACCTTCTGAGTAAACCATCATTTGAGCCTCTGTTAAATCCGGAATCAACTGTTTCATGCCACTTCTAACCACATGTCCATCACAAAATAATTGCACTTGAAATGTTTTACTTGTTCTCTGCACAGAAACTGTCTGACGGGAAGATAATGCATGGTGCTCAAGTCATTGACTCATGATCTAGAGCCACAGAATAATAATCTGTTAATATGAAGGAAATTGGTAGCATTGAAGTGAAACCATCATCATTAAGTGTACAAAGCCCATCGGCTTGCCTCATGTCCTTTAGTGAAGGCAATGGGTTATCCTTCCCTGATCAGGTCTCTGTGTGACTGCAAACCCACAGCAATGTGTTTTACTCTTTTCTGTCCTGTGGAACAGCTGAACCAGCCACTCAGTTCAAGCACAGCATAATATGCTGGCCTGACCCATGAGGGAATAACAAAAGAAAAGATAGCTCCCTACTCTGACTGTTTCCCATATTCCTACAGCTCATTTCGATTCAGGTGGGTGACCATTCCTTATTTCAAGTGCATTCTTTCTTCGTCTTTCCCTGAGTGCGATGTTCATTTCCCGTGGCACCTCTATATGTGTTGATGGCCACATATAGATGTCAGAAGCTTTTAAATTCTACGTCAGTCGCAGTGTAGCGAGAAGGAAAGGCTTTTTACTCCATAGGAAAAAAAAGGAGATGTCTCAGTGAGGAAAAGGAATTATTGTGATCAAACTTGAGAGTGTTGTTGAGGCAGTCTTGGGAAATTGTGGACAGATTTTCTTTCCTTTACAAGAAATAATCGCCCTGCCACAGAGATAGTGCACAGGTATTTCACCAGACTAATCCCTGGGATGGTGGTAAAATGAGGAGTGAATGAAGATTTATCTTTAGCGCTATGAGAGAATAAAAGATGATTGCATTGAAACTTAAGGGCAATGGACAGTCTCTCATGATGTTCTAAACAGACATTGATACGGTGATAGAATCCATGGCTTGTTGTTACTCGGGTTACAAGAGCCTCTGAGGACGTTCCCCTCATCCCACCCCCACTCCCTATATCGATACAGGGTGTGCGTGTGTGTGTGTGTGTGTGTGTGTGTGTGTGTGTGTGTGTGTGTGTGTGTGTGTGTGTGTGTGAGACAGACAGACAGACATTGAATATAGTGCATTTACTGTGTGATCCTACACTAAACATCACGTTATCCAAAATCCTGACAGCAGCCACAATGTCTTCATTCTAAAACAGTTAACTATTCCCATCATCTTCTGACCTCCATGGAGAACATGGGTCTGTCTACTCAGAGATGGAAGATGCCTCTTTGAGACGTGATACAAAACATTTGGCTTCCCTCCTCACTGCCAGCAAACCACGTTAAAGTAGCAGAAGTTCCAACGGCAAGTGACCCACGAGGAACCTCGTACAGCCATCCATGAGTGCAGTCTCTGCTTCATTGGTTTGTTGTATTGGAGCATCAGTGACACTCTCCTGTTCATGTATAACTATCTTGTGGGATTGAATGGCCTCCTCCAGGTCCCATGGAACAGGTTCAAGCGTCTGATTAGACTCTACCTGATCCTGTTTAACAGCTCGATGTACTGACCAGACCCATTCTCTTCCTGTGGAACAAGCAGGACTATTGAATGGGCTGTCGCTCTTCTTGTTCAGTAGTTTCGATGGGTTGAATGGCTTCCACATTTCTGTATGTAACCAGCTTGAGATGTTGAATGAGCTCCTCTTTTAACTGTGTCTGACAGCACTGTTACATGAATGTTACCGACACTTTAACAGCACAAGCCTGAATGCTGTCTGGGTCTTACTGAACACGGACACAGACTGTATCAGGAGATAATGGGAGACAAAATGTTCTGAACATTGTGTAACCCTCAGTGACCATCCCCACTTCCGGTCTTATGATGGGGAAAGACATTGATGACGCAGCTGAAGATGTTTGTGCTGAGGAAGCTACCCTGAGGATCTACTGAAGGGATGTCGTGGGATTGAGATTTTCGGCCCCCAAACAGACATCTTCCTTTGTGCTCGAAAAGACCCCAGCCAGTGGCGAGGGGACACCTGATTCCCATTAAGCTCAAATAAGATGGCGCTTCCGATGACATTCTCAGTCAAATACTGCCTTGATATCAAGGCTATTCACTCTTTGCTGAGCCCCTGTGTTCCCCTCTTGTTCATATCAATAGGTGACGGTGGGGAGTGTTTTCCTCACACAGAGGGTAGTGAATGTCAGGAATTATCTTGTATCGAGAGCTAGGGGAGCGACATCACTGAAAATATTTAAAAAGGTGGTCGATGGATTTTTGATCTGCCAGAGAGCTGAGAGGTTGTGAAGAATTGGACATAAAAGATGAGTTAATATGAACCGAACATTGGCCATGATCGTATACAATGTCTTGATCCTGTTCCTTATTTCTTATATTCTGAAATTACAAAGCTAATGGTTGTAATTTTCCTGCACGTTCTGTTATTGAACGTTCCAATCAGAGAGAACAAAGTACTTTATGAATGATCACTAAATATTCGTCTGGGGGTTGAATTCACAGTGAATCTGGGTCTATACCATGACCAACAAATGAAACACAAGTTACAGAGAGGAGACACTCTGTAAAGAGACCAGAGTTGTCTTTCGAACCCAGCCTGGGTTTTGAAGTAACATTTTCCAACCCACACCAAACTGTGTGACAACCTGGAGGGAATGAATGAGATCCTGTGTTACTTGGACCAAGTGTTTGGAGCAAGATTCCCCCGTCAGCACCAGTGCAGGAGGTTTGCGGAGCTGAATTGAACATAGGAACATTGGACTGAGGAGCAGGGGTGGGTCATTCGACACGTTGTCACTGCTCCACAAGGCACTAAGATCGTAGATGATCTGATTGTGGCTTCAGCAGCACTTTTCTGTCTGTATACCATTTTCCTACATGCACCTGTCTGTCAAATGTTTGAATACAGCACAACTTGAACAAATGCAAACATCCAGGCACCACAAACGTTCGGTAAAGGGAATTCCCACTTGAACAGTCCAATAAGAATTTTTCATTCGTGTTCCGACAAAGGTTGGAGGGTAACTGTGTCATTTTCCAGTCTCACTCCTCCACTGGTTACAACAAATTTTAAATGTAGCTAGTTTAGTGATATTACCAATTGTTTAACACTCAGACAGGGTAATTTTTGAGAAAAATGTGAGATGCAGGGAGTTGAACTCACAAAAAATGGTAAAAAGATAGTGTGTCCCAAATGTTATTCTGCCTTTGAGATTATTATACTCACACAAGCTGTTGGTAATGGGATTTATTTGTGGAACAGTTGGATTTGGCTGAACACCCTTTGCTTCCGGCAGTGGAGAGATTCCAATGAGTCCTCACCAGGAATCCTTCATGAGTGGTGAAGATAACTCAGGGATTTTATGGTCTCACATTTTGCTATTGGGGGGTTGGGGGGACAAAGTAAGAGAGAAAATCAATCAGCTGCTGCTTCTCAGGAAGGGAACATGTTTCTCCCTCTCTGTGTTGAAATGTACAATAATGTCAACTGAACATCAAACTGGGCCATGTGTGCTCTCCTGGAGCATTCTCTGGATCGGATGTTAATGGACGATATGAAGGTGCATCATCGCTGTTGTACACAGCGCCTTTCATTAGAAAAAAAAGTCCCTGCTTTATCCTCTGATGACATGTTTATATGCGTCTGTGTAATTTGTAACTATCGGTCAAAGTCTATATAATACGTGTGTTGATATCAATGCATCTTATTCTTAAATTTATTCTCTAGCTTTAAACTCCTTAACAAGAGGAAACATGCATCCAGCTGAAACACCTTTCAGAAAGTCATGTATGGTTCAAGAAGATTTTTAATCTCAGATAAAAAACAGATAATCCCCCATAATCAAAGACCTACCTTCCAGGAATGAGCGAAGAGAAACATCTATGAAAATCTTCTGAAAGAACTATATCTTTTTTTAAGTTTAGGTGAACCAAACTGCACACAGTGTATCTGATGTGGTCTCAGCAATGCCCCGTTCAAATGCAGTAAAACATTCCTCTTTAAACGTGATAACCTTTGCCAGAAACAGTATCATTCCACTAACCTTCCACTTACCTTCTGCTGCATCTGCAGACTGACTTCATATGATTCATGTCCCAGGAACACAGAAACGGTCTGTATCACAGAGTTCTGCAATCTCTCTCCATTTAAATTGTTCGCCATTGTTTTATCCTTCCTGCCACAATAGACAACTCACCTTATGTTCTTTCTGTTGAAGGTTTGCTCACTAACCTTCCCTGTCTGTATCACATTGCAGACTCAGTATCTCCATTTGACGACATCTTGAACGATCATCTTGGTGATGCGCTAATTGAGCTTCACGCCATTCAGTTCCCTTCCTCAAGATCTTTGATACAGATTATTTGTCATTGATGATCCCGCCGTGATGTCTACAGCACTATAATAGTTACAGTTTTGCAACCTGAAAATAAACATTGATCACTACTATCTATTTCCTGTTACCGATAGCTTCCCCGTTCGTGTGTAGCACTTAAGGTGGGTTGAATGTTTTTTTTCCTGGGCTGTGTAATGTACTCAACGAGCTGAATTACTTCATTCTCTATTCCTGTGTAACTTCTTCGAGGGGCAGAATGGTGTTCTCCCGTCTCATTGGAATGATCCCGCCTGACTGAAAGGGGTGGTCCCCTACCTTGTAACAGTATCGAGGGGTGGATTGAGGGAACAACACAAGGGGTAGGGGCAGCAGTATATCTCTGTGATAACCTCGGGGTGATTGAGAGAACAGCACATGGGGTAGGTGCAGCAGTATATCTCTGTGATAACCTCGGGGTGATTTAGAGAACAGCACATGGGGTAGGGGGAGTAGTACATCTCCGTAACAACCTCGTGGGTGGATTGAGGGCACAGCGCATGTGGTAGGGGCAGCAGTTGGTCATTCAGCTGCACCATTCAGAATGCTCATGGCTGATACGATTGTGTCTGACCATCCGTCTCCTGTCTGTTCCCAATAAACATTGACTCTCCTGTCCAGCAAAGATCAGTCACTAGCTCAGAGTTGAATATCTTCAATAACCAGTCTTCACTGCTCCCTGAGCATGAGGACACCACAGATAGCACAACACTAAAGTGAAATGAACATCCTTATTTCATTGTGGGACCCGTTATTTTAAACCGTGTTAACCTCACATCAAATCACCACTTCTTTTCAGACGTAAGGACACAATAATTAGGAATAAAGATAAAGCATTCTGGACTTCAAACCTGTCCCACATTCCCACTGACACTTCCCAATCAAATATGTATCAAACCCAGCCTCTGCTGCTGTCTCAGAAAGAGAATACCTGATAGCATAACACCACAAGAACATTAAAGCAAGGAGCAGAATGTGGCCATTCGGCCCATCGAGTCAAAAATTCCATTCAATAATGTCTTATATGTACCTCAAACTCATTCTTCTGCCTTCTCCTTAGAATCCTTGATCTCCTTACTAATCCAAAGCATATCGATTTGCGTCTTAATGCCACTAGTTTCTGTTCCTCTGTGACTGCATGTGTTTGTGTGTGCATCTGTGTGTGTGTGTGTATGTGTGTGTGCATATATATGCGTGTGTGTCCATGTGCTTGTTATTCGTGTGCGTGCGTGTCTATGTCTGTCTGTCTGTGTATCAGTCTGTGTGTTTCTTAACTGTGTTTGTGTCTATTCGTATGTGACTGCATATGTCTCTGTGTGTTTCTACATGTGTGTATGCCTATCTCCTTGTAAGTATTGTGCGTGTTCGCATATTGGGATGTTTACCAATACTTCTGTGTATTTCTGTATCTGCGTCTCTGTGCAGTGAGGTATCTGTGTCTTTTTTGGAAGTGAAAGTACTGTCGTTGGAACTGCCAGTGGATTTAAAGTGAGATTTGTCTTTCACTGGACATTGCTCCTTAATCGGTCCGTGGGACATGGATGTTTCAGAATCTCCACACGAGGCGTCCCAGTCCTCTCCGGCTCATACCAGTGTCCTACTCACATGGCGGGGGGAGAGGGTGAGCGAATGGATATCGGGCACTCCACCACCTGCCTTTGCCTTTCTGTCCTATTCCAGGCTCTTCCTCCTGGAATGGGAGAACGGGAGGGTGGGAGGGAGAGTGGGAATGGGTGACCCTGCTGTTAGTGCTGGTGTAGTTGGGGGGAATTGTGAGGTGTCTGGAATGAGTCACTCGACAGTTTTGTATCCATATAGTATTATTAGTGTGGGTGTATTGCGTAGGTGACAGAGAAAGTGACGAAGAAAGTTACTGAATTAAATAGTGAGAGTTGTTGTGCCTGAGACTTATTTGGAGATAGAGCATGAACCTTGTTCGGGGGTCGGTGCTATAACAGATGTAAAGTGAGGGTGAGGGAGCATGAGCCTTGTTCGGGGGGTGTGGGGGTCGGTGCTATAACAGATGTACATTGAGTGTGAGGGAGCATGAACCTTGTTCGGGGGTCGGTGCTATAACAGATATACAGTGAGTGTGAGAGAGCATGAACCTTGTTCGGGGGGGGGGGGGGTCGGTGCTATAACAGATGTACATTGAGTGTGAGGGAGCTTGAGCCTTGTTCGGGGGTTGATGCTATAACAGATATACAGTGAGTGTGAGGGAGCATGAACCTTGTTCGGGGGGGGGGGGGGGTGGGGGTCGGTGCTATAACAGATGTACATTAAGTGTGAGGGAGCATGAGCCTTGTTCGGGGGTTGATGCTATAACAGATATACAGTGAGTGTGAGGGAGCATGAACCTTGTTCGGGGGGTGTGGGGGTCGGTGCTATAACAGATGTACATTGAGTGTGAGGGAGCTTGAGCCTTGTTCGGGGGTTGATGCTATAACAGATATACAGTGAGTGTGAGGGAGCATGAACCTTGTTCGGGGGGGGGGGGGTGGGGGTCGGTGCTTTTTCAGATGTACATTGAGTGTGAGGGAGCATGAGCCTTGTTCGGGGGTTGATGCTATAACAGATATACAGTGAGTGTGAGGGAGCATGAACCTTGTTCGGGGGGGGGGGTGGGGGTCGGTGCTATAACAGATGTACATTGAGTGTGAGGGAGCTTGAGCCTTGTTCGGGGGTTGATGCTATAACAGATATACAGTGAGTGTGAGGGAGCATGAACCTTGTTCGGGGGGGGGGGGGGGGGGGTCGGTGCTATAACAGATGTACATTGAGTGTGAGGGAGCTTGAGCCTTGTTCGGGGGTTGATGCTATAACAGATATACAGTGAGTGTGAGGGAGCATGAACCTTGTTCGGGGGGAGGGGGGGGGGTCGGTGCTATAACAGATGTACATTAAGTGTGAGAGAGCATGAACCTTGTTCGGGGGGGGGGGGGGGGTCGGTGCTATAACAGATGTACATTGAGTGTGAGGGAGCATGAGCCTTGTTCGGGGGTTGATGCTATAACAGATATACAGTGAGTGTGAGGGAGCATGAACCTTGTTCGGTGGGTGGGGGGGGGGGGATCGGTGCTATAACAGATATACAATGAGTGTGAGGGAGCATGAACCTTGTTCGGGGGTCGGTGCTATAACAGATGTAAAGTGAGGGTGAGGGAGCATGAGCCTTGTTCGGGGGTCTGTGCTATAACAGATATACAGTGAGTGTGAGGGATCATGAACCTTGTTCAGGGGGGTCGGTGCTATAACAGATGTACTTTGAGTGTGAGGGAGCATGAGCCTTGTTCGGGGGTTGATGCTATAACAGATATACAGTGAGTGTGAGAGAGCATGAACCTTGTTCGGTGGGGGGGGGGGGGGGGGGGGGTCGGTACTTTTACAGATGTACAGTGAGTGTGAGCGAGCAGAGAGTATATGGTCACTCTTATCCTGAAAGAGCGGGGAGGAAATTGATACTTATCCTGTATTGCAGGATATTTCTTCAGATCATCTCAGTGTCGAGGTGAGCCCCCATGAATATCTTGTCCAGGTCTATCACTAATAACGACACAGACCTGTCCCTCAGCTTCCACAGGATCAGTTTAGGTAGAGCTTACAGATAGCAAGGAGAAGCAAATATTGGTGTGTTATATATCAAAACCAAAATGCTAGCAGAAAATCTCAGCATCATGTGCTCTGGAAATTAGATATGCACGTATTGTGGATACCGCAGTCTTATTGGATGGTCTCAAGTTGCATCTAAACTGCGTTAACTAAGTGAATGCTCATGTTGTGAAAAATAAATTCCGTAAATGTATATAAGGTTGTAGAATATGTTGTGAAGAGAACTGGAGAGCAGGTTATTTTGTATTTGGTATTGTGTGGTCAGAAGGAAGAATTAATAACCTTGTACTGAAGCAGCTTTTAAGGAATAATAACATTAATAAGTTGCATTTTACACGGCGTCTGCATACAATGTAGAATGCTTGAACTTTCCAGTTTAACATCATGGAAGACTGAAGGTTAGAGGGTCAAGATAGCTCCAGTGAATTGGAAAAGTACAATATAACATTCAGTGGGAAACAAGCAATGGTTGTTAAGAGTCATAAAGTTCGACAGCACGGAGACAGGCCCTTCAGCCCAAACTGGTCCATTCCGACCAAAATGTCCATCCACGCTATCCCCATTGCCTCGTATTCTTCTAATCCTTTCCTGTCCGTGTATTTGGCCAAATGCCTTTTAAAGGTTGTTAATGTATCCGCCTCAATCACTTCCCCTGGCAGCTCATTCCATATGCGAACCAGCCCCTGTGTATAAAAAGATTGTTCCTCAGGTTTCCTTTTATTCTTTCTCCTCTGACCTGACACTGATTCTCTCTTGTTTGTGACTCCCCAACCCGGGGAAAAAAGACTGGGTACATTCACTCTTTCCATGCCTGTCATGATCTTACAGACTTCAATATGATCCTCCCTCAGTCTCATACACACAATACTAAAAAGTTCTAGCTTGTTCAACCTCTCCTTATAACTCAGTCCATTGAGTCCTTTGCAACATCCTTATAAATGTTTTCTGCAATCTTTCCAGTTTAATAACATCCTTCGTGTAGCAAAGTGAACAAAACTGAACATAACGGTACCAATATGGCCTCAGCAGCATCCCGTACAACTGCAATGTAACTCCCTAATTTCGATACTCAGTGATATACACTGATTAAGGCCAGTGAGCCAAAAGCTTTCTTCACTGCATTGTCTACCTGTGAATCAACTTCCAGAGAACCATGCACCTGAATTCCAAGGTCCCTCTATTCCACTACACCCCAACCATTCACTATGAAAGTCCAACCCTGATTTGACTTTTTAAAATACAAAACTTACACTGATCAATATTAAAATCCATTTGACATTTCTCAGCCCACTTCCCCAGCTGATGAAAGTACTGCTGTAATTTCTGAAATTTATGATAACCTTCCTCACTCTCTATGATGCCACCTATTTTAGTGTCGTCTTCAAACTTACAAATCATGCCTGTACATTCTCATCTAAATTATAGTTTATATGTAATATGCAGTGGTCCCGGCATCAACCCCAGATGCATTCCACTAGTCACAGGCCTCCAGTCCGACAAACATTCTGCCATTACCCTCAGCTTCCTACCATCAAGCCAATTTTGTACCTAATTTGCCAGCTCCCCTTCAATTCCATGTGATCTAACCTTCCAGAGCAGCGCACGATGTGGAACCTTACTGAGGGCCTTCCTGCAATCCATATGGACGATGTATACCGCCCTTCCCTCCTCAACGTTGCTGGTCACTTCATCACAGAACTCCAACACATTTACGATTCAAGATCTCCCATGCACAAAGCCGTGCTGAATTTGATGAAGTGATTTTGCCCGAAACATCGGTTTTCCTGCTCCTCGGATGGTGCCTGACCTGCTCTGCTTTTCCAGCACCATTCTAATCTGACTTCGAATTACACCCTGTCTTTCCAAATGCAGGTATATCCAATCTCTCCGAAACTTCTCAAGGAACCTACCCGCTAGATTTGAGTTTTACTGATCTTTAGTTCCCAGGTTTATCTTTGTAGCCTTTCTTGAATATGGGCTCAGCATATGCTACCCTCCAGTCGTCCAGGACTTCACGTGTTGGCCAGCAATGATGGAAAAGAACCAACCAGGGCTCCCGCAATTTCTTCTCTGTCCTCCGTTACTCCTGCAATGCTCTTGAATGTATCTGGTCAGGACCAGGGGTTCTTAGAAATACTGCAAAGTCTGAAAAATACGTCTATTTATTTCAGTTATAAACACGAAAGAGTGAGAAAGTGACTCAATGATGTTTAACATAACAAATTAGAAAATATATTAATCATAGGAAGTGGCTTCAGAAGAATTCCAGCTATTGTGGAAACCTGAGAATTCTCAGAAATGGACGATCCAGAAAAGGAGGGCCATGAAACTGATAAGGAAATCAAAAAGGAACAGACATGCTAACAAACAGGAACACAAAGACTGCATCAGTCTACCATCTATATTTCAAAGGAAACAAAATAAAAGCAAGGTCAAATATGGAAATTTGTAATCGGGAGAGGAGAGGTCATTGTGGAGAACAGGGCAATGGCCAAGAAAACACCCAGTTACGTTGCATCTGTCTTCATGGAGGAAGATCCAGAAAATCCCCCAGTAATACCAAGTGATCATATCGGCCTTCTGGAGCTAAAGACATAAAGTCAATTCATATCAGTAACAAGGTAGTGCTTGAACATGGAGCTGGATTGAGCATTACTAAGTCTGACGAAACAGATGATATCAAAATGTCAGAAATAAATCACCAATAGAAGTATTAATTGCATAGTCGATGACTGTGTTTTAGTTTCCTGCACATTCTGCAGAGACCGGAAACTATTGGGGATAAACGTGATCCAAGCTCTATCGATGAATGGAAGGGATCCAAACAGCTACAAAGGGAATAAAATACATAGTGTGGAGAACTGCAGATCAATTAACTTGACATCTGGAGGGAAACTTAGAATCTATTGCACAGGTTGACATTTTTGATATTTAAAAATTAACAGCAACAATTGAGAGAATCAGCATGCATTTCTGACAGAGAAATCATACTTGATAAACTTCGGAATTGTTTGAAGTTGTTTCTTACAGCATAGTTAATGGGGAACCAGTAGAAGTGGATTATATTGGATTTTCGGAAGGGTTTCTATAAGATCTCAGTGAGTTCGTAAATGCAATGAATGTGAACGGTATTTGGAAGAATATATGTAAGTGGAAACTTAAAGTGTGGTTCACCTTCATTTAAGAGAGTCAGAACATTGATGTATAGACATGTTGAAGCAGTTTCACTGCGTGTTGGTGGGAATGTACCTGGAGTATTGTGTATAGGTTTGGTGACCAAATCTCAGAAAGAATATACTGACCACAGAGGAAGTGCAATGGACATTCTCCAGATTAATCCCTCAGATGGTGAGATTGCCTGATGAGGAAACTCGGCCTGTGTTCTCTGGAGATTCAAAGAATGAGAGATGGGTCACAGTGAAATTTAGAAAATTCAGAAAACATCTGACAAGTTGGAAATTAACAGGACGCTTCCCTCGCTGTCTATTCCACAGTCAAGGCAAATAATGACAGGATCTGGGACAGGCCAGATAAGACTGCAATAAGGAGGAAATTCATCAGTTGGAGGGGGCTGACTAACACAGGGGCATGGAAACCTACTGGTAGGCAAGATTCGGGAGAATCTCTAGATATTCTACAAGTGTCTCCAGCTCAACAGCATAACCAGGGAACAGGTAGGACGCATTATTGACTTGCCAAGTTGCATCCAAATCAACTTTAGTGGTAGGAGACAGAGGGTGGTGGTAGAAGGCTGTTTGTGTGATTGGAGGCTAGTGTCCAGTGGTGTACCACAGGGATCAGTGCTGTGTCTCTTATTATTTCTGATTCGGAGATGTTGGTGTTGGACTGGGGTGGACAAAGCTAAAAATTGTATAACACCAGGTTATAGTCCAAAAGGTTTATTCAGTGGCACTAGCTTTCGAAGTGCTTCATTTCAGCGCACAACCACCTGATGAAGAAGCAGCGTTTCGAAAGCTCGTGCCTCCGAATAAACCTGTTGGACTATAAGGTGATGTTTTCTGATTTTTAACCTTATCATAAAGGATGCAGCTGTGAATATGGACGAGGGGTGGGGGGTGCCATATGTTAGTTTGTGATTGATACGAAGATTGGCCGGGTGGTTGACAGTGAAGATGAAGGCCTTATGTTTCAGGAAGATACAGACGGAATGATCAGATGGTCACATCAATACAGAGAAAATGGTCAGATGGGCGGATCAATGGCAGATGGAATGTAACCATGATAAATATGTGGTGATGCACTTTGCAAGAAGGAACCAGGCAGGGGAAGACTCAATGAATGACAGCACACTAGGAAGCTCAGAGGGTGCTTCTCCACACATCCCTGAATGTGACTGCACAGGTTATTGCACAACTTGGGTACGCATAGGGGAGCGTAAACATAGCCTTTATACATCGAAGTATAGATTATAAGAGCTATGCGGAACTTTGATTACGCCAAGATGGAATACTGTGTATAATTATGGGAGCCACGTTACAGGAAGGATGTGATTGTACTGGAGGGAGTGCAGAGGAGATTCACCAGCATGTTCCCTGGGATGGAGTAATATCAGCTATGGAGAGAGGTTAGATAAGCTCGGGTTGTTTACCTTCGAGCAGAGAAGGCTGAGGGGGATGTGAATCAGAAGGATAAGATTACGAGGGACATGGACAGGTTGGATAGACCGCAGCTGTTCCTTTTAGTCAAAGGCCACATTTTTAAAGTGAAGGGTTTGAGGTTTAGTGAGGATTTGAGGACTGTTTTTCACCCAGAGTTTGTGGGGTCTGGAATGCACTGCTTGAGAGTGGAGTTGTCATGGTAACCTCAAAATCTTTAGAAAATACATGGTTGTGCAGTTGAAATGCCATAAGACTTCGGAAAGTGGGCCGAATTTAGACCATACTGAATTTCTGATGGAACAGAGACTGTGCTTCTGTTATTGAATGGATGTGGGAGGTCAATCATTGAGTAGCTTAAGATAAGAATTGATGGGTTTCTGAAGAATATCTTACCAAAGAATGTAAGAGGGAACTTGTAATATTTTCTGAAAATATGTCAATGGCAAAATTAAGAGAAAAAGTTGCAGCTTTCTTACAGTCTGCTACCAGAGAATTGACGACAGTGAAATAGCAGAACTATGGAATAAATTATGCCTTCACAGAAGATAAAAAAAACAAAAAAAATCTTCCTAGAAATACTAGAGAACTTTCGTCTGGTGAGAAAAAGGGAATAGCAACTAAATTAGCAACAAAACAGTTTAGAGAAAGTATCGGACTGACATTAATGGGCATAGACAAAGTCAACAGCGATTTATGAAATGAGAATCATATTTGAGAAAGTGGCTTTTAACAAAATTATGAGAAGGTATCAATGCAATACGATTGGAATCACAGAAAGATTTTTTTTTATAAAGCCCCAAGCCTATTGTGCAAATTCGAATCCTGTGGGACTCGGGCTAATATATGGTCATGGTTTTAGAATGGGAGAGCTGGCAGGAAACAGTGAGTAAAAATAAAACCATGTTTTTTTTTAATGGGACACTTCGAGGATATAACAAGGATATATCGAGATTGGACATCTAGCTATTCCCAATACACATCATATCTTTGGTTGAGGGGCTCATATGCTATATTCCCCAGTCTGCTGACAGTACTAAACGATGTCAGCTTGTGAGTGGATGAGGAGGATGTATAAAAGACTCCACGGTGATTCAGACATGTGGAGAGACTGGGAAAATACGTGGTAGATTGAGAGCAATGGGAGAGGTGAGATGTTGTGCACTTTGATGGGAACAATAGAACGGCAGCCTATCATTTGCAAAGGGAATGTTTGAAAAATGTTGATATATAAATGAACTTAAGCTGCATTATCATTTTATTTCTGCGCAGCCCTCCATGTCCATGTAAGGCAGTGAGTTCTGAATCCAGAAGTCAATACTAGGAATAGCATTGGCACGCTAACCAGTGTATATAGACCCAAGAAGTGGGGAGCTGTAACATTGAAAACGATCTGTATGTCCCTGTACACCAATCAATGAAAGTAACATTGTAGGAGCAGAAAGCAGGTAGGCAGATAAATGGCGAATTCATATTCATTTCAGGGAGATTTGAATACAGGAGTAGGGGGGTTTACTGCAGCTGTATAGGGCCTTAGTGGGGCCCCATCTCTTTGTGCAATATTCTTTGCAGTTTTTGTGTCCTTGCCTAGTAAAGGGCATTGAGGGAAAGCAGTGGAGGGTGACCAAACTGATCTCTGGGATGACAGGCTTGTTGAGGGACCAGCGATTTGGGGTGACTGGGCCTGTATTTCATGGGGTTTAGGAAAATGAGTGGAGCTATCATTAGACAATAGACAATAGGAGCAGGAGTAGGCCATTCTGCCTTTCGAGCCTGCACTACCATTCATTATGATCATGGCCGAACATCCTTAATCAGTATCCTATTTCTGCCTTATCTCCAGAACCCTTGATTCCACTATCCTTGAGAGCTCTATCCAACTCTTTCTTAAATGAATCCAGAGACTGGGCCTCCACTGCTCTCTGGGGTAGAGCATTCCACACAGTCACCACTCTCTGGGTGAAGACGTTTCTCCTCATTTCTGTCCTAAATGGTCTACCTGGTATTTTTAAGCTGTGTCCTCTGGTTCGGAACTCACCCATCAGTGGAAATATGTTTCCTGCCTCCAGAATGTCCAATCCTTTAATAATCTTATATGTCTCAATCAGATCCCCTCTCAGTCTTCTCAACTCAAGGGCATACAAGCCCAGTCGCTCCAGTCTTTCAGTGGAAGGTAATCCCGCCATTCCAGGAATTGACCTCGTGAATCTACGCTGCACTCCCTCAATAGCCAGAATGACTTTGCTCAAATTTGAAGACCAGAACTGCACACAATACTCCAGGTGTGGTCTCATCAGGACCCTGTACAGCTGCAGAAGAGCCTCTTTGCTTCTATACCAAATCCCTCTTGTTATGGGGGCCACCATGCTATTAACTTTCTTCACTACCTGCTGTACCTGCATGCTTGGCTTCATTGACTGGTGTACAAGAACACCCAGATCTCTCTGTACTGCCCCTTTACCTAAATTGATTCCATTTAGGTAGTAATCTGCCTTCCTGCTCTTGCCACCAAAGTGGATAACCATACATTTTTCCACATTAAACTGCATCTGCCATGCATCTGACCACTCACCTAACCTGTCCAGGTCAGCCTGGAATCTCCTAACATCGTCCTCACATATCACCCTGCTACCCGGCTTAGTATCATCAGCAAATATGCTACTGTCATTACTCATACCATCTTCTATTTCATTGATATATATTGAAAAAGGCTGCAGTCCCAGCATTGATCCCTGCAGTACCCCACTGGTCACTGCCTGCCATTCTGAAATGGAGCCGTTTATCACTATGCTTTGTTTCCTGTCAGCCAACCAACTTTCAATTCAAGTTAGTACTTTGCCCCCAATACCATGCGCCCTAATTTTGCTCACCAACCTCCTTTGTGGGACTTTATCAAAAGCTTTCTGAAAGTCCAGGTACTCTACATCTACTGGACCTCGCTCGTCTATCTTCAGAGTTACAGCCTCAAACAATTCCAGAAAATTAGATTTCCCCTTCATAATTCCATGCTATCCTGTTACTACTATCCAGATGTGTCGTTGTTTCGTCCTTTATAATTGACTCCAACATCTTTCCCACCACTGAGGTCAGACTAACTGGTCTATAATTTCCTGTTTTCTCTCTCCCACCTTTCTTAAAAAGTGGTACAACATTAGCCACCCTCCAATCCGCAGGAACTCATCCCAAATCTATGAAATTCTGGAAAATAATTACCAACACATCCACGATTTCTCGAGCCGCCTCCTTCAGTACCCTGGGATGTAGACCATCAGGCCCCGGGGACTTATCAACCTTCAGACCTAGCAGTCTCTCCAACACCAATTCCTGGCAAATATAAATTCCCTGAAGTTCAGGGTTATCAGCCACTGTTACCTCAGGAAGATTGCTTGTGTCTTCCCCAGTGAATAGAGATCTGAAGTACCAATTGAATTCTTCTGCCATTTCTTTGTTCCCTGTAATATATTCCCCTGTTTCTATCTTCAAGGGCCCAATTTTAGTCTTAACCATTTTTTTGCCTTTCCCATACGTAAAAAAGCTTTTACTACCTTCCTTTATATTTTTGGCCAGGTTACCGTCGTACCTTTTTTTCTCTCTGCGTATTTCCTTCTAAGCAATCCTCTGCTGTTCTTTAAAAGCTTCCTAGTCCTCCGTTTTCCCATTTATTTTTGCTGCGTTATACTTTTTCTCTCTTAACTTTCTATGTTTCTTAACTTCCCTCGTCAGCCACAGCCACCCATGCTTCCTCCTAGGATCTTTCTTCCTTTTTGGAATGAACTGATCCTACATCTTCTGCATTATACACAGAAATTTCCACCATTGCTACTCCACTGTCATCCTTGGTAAGGAATTGCGCATTGAACTTTGGCCAGCTCCTCCATCATAGCTCCATAGTTCCCTTTATTCAACTGAAATATTGTGACTTCCGATTGTATCCTCTCTCTTTCAAATTGCAGATTGAAGCTTATTGTATTATGGTCATTACTTCCTATGGCTCCTTTACTTCGAGGTCCCTGATCAATTCTAGCTCGTTGCACAATACCAGATCCAGAATTGACTTCTCCCTGGTCAGCTCCAGCACCAGCTGTTCTAAGAATCCATCTCTGAGGCACTCCACAAAGTCTCTTTCTTGAGGTCCAATACAATCCTGATTCTCCCAGTCTACCTGCATGTTGAAGTCCCCCATCACAACTGTAGTAACATCTTTGCGACAGGCCAATTTCAGCTCCTGAATTCAACTTACATCCGACATCCAGACTACTGTTTGGGGCCTGTAGATAATTCCCAAGAGGGTCTTTTTATCCTTCGAATTTCTCAGCTCTATCCACACTGACTCTACATCCCCTGATTCTAGGTCCCCCCGCGCAAGGGACTGAATATCATCCCTTACCAACAAGGCTACCTCACCCGCTCTGCCCGTCAGTCTGTTCTTACGTTAGCACGTGTAGCCTTGAATATTCATTTCCCAGGCCCTGTCCACTTGAAGCCACATCTCAGTTATCCCAACAATATCCTATCTGCCACTTTCCAAAAGAGCCTCAAGCTCATCCATCTTATTTCTAATGCTTCGTGCATTCATATATACTATTTTTAATTTGTTACTATCCTCACCCTTTCCAAAAACTCCTATTTCACTCAACCTTACAGCATGAACCTTTTTTGAGTTTTCTGCGTCATTTATACAGCTGTCTTTCTTGACTTCCCTTTTTCTAACTTTCCCTTCAATTTCCTTCTCAAACATCCAGTTTGTCCCCTCCCCCCAGCTACTTAGTTTAAATGCAGCTGTGTTGCAGTAGCAAACCTGCCTGCGAGAATGCTGGTCCTCCAACTATTAAGGTGCAAACCGTCTCTCTTGTATAATTTATGCTTCCCACAAAACATACCCCAGTGATCCAAGAATTTACATCCTTGCTTCCTGTGCCAGTTCCCCAGCCACACGTTCAAATCTATTATCACCCTGTTTCTGGCCTCACCAGCCCGAGGAAATATATCAAACTCTGACAGTGTGAGACAGATTGGAAGCAGGGATGATAGTTCACTTTCAAGAAAACAGTCAAATCGTATTTAATACACAAGCGTTATCAAAGAACCGCATGTATATTGAATAGAGAAGCAAACTTGATGGGCCGAAAGCACTACATCAGTTCTCGTCTTATAATTCACAATGTTTAAACATATTTTGGGATATGAACATTGTATGGGGAAAACTGCATTGAGGAGATGTTCGGCCCGGAACTAGCATGATGAAAGCTCAACGTATTGAATGACCTCCTCCTTTCCCGATGTTTGTGTGCAGTCTGTGGGAAAGCTCTGTAAATGTTGTCACAAGCTCTCAGATGTTAGGAAGGAGGCCTCTGCAGGATCGATATGACTGTGTTTCCCGTTCCCTTTTCTGATAACGAGGCTGGTGCCAGGTATGCTGTCCGGTTTTATCCTATCAGACCTCAGAGCAGTTTGATATGATTGAGTGTCTTACTTGGCCGATTCAGAGATCATTGAAGAGTTGATCACATGTCTGTGCGTCTGGAGTCACTTTTCGGCCAGACGAGGAAAGCACGGGGGATTCACTTCCTGAAAGTACATTGGGGAAGGAGATCAATGTTTAAAATCAACATTGGACACAAGATCACTATTACTGACACCAGATTTTCGGACTCGATATTTTATTAATTATTTTTAACTTCCACCAGTTGCCAGAGCATTATCCTGGCCTGGAATCGTAATCCAATGATACTTCAACAACAATATAATCTCCACATGGGGACCTACCTGAACCCACACTGACCTGATTATTTCAGTGCTACTTGACAGGTCTGTCAAAAATAATTCTCACCAATTTGACTGTCGTGTTGGGAGTTCTAGGTGATAATTGGTCAGATTGTAATTATTCTCCTCTTCGGGGACTGGATATAGCTGAGTAATTTTCCACACTGGCAGGAAGATGTCAGAGTTGGAGCTGGAATGAAACAGCTATCCCAGGGACGCGGCTTGTTGTGCAGTACAAGTCTTAAGTCCCATTGCAGGAATGGTTTCAGGGCCCATTTTCTTTATCGTATCTACTCTGTCCAGCTGTTATTTCATGTCACGTACAGCAAATCGAATTGCTTGAAGACTGGCATCTGTGAGTCTGGGGGCATCATGATGAGTATGAGTTGGATCATCCAGTTAGCACCTCTTGCTGAGGGTAGTGCAGACACCATATCCTTGACTTTTCTTTCACTGATTTAGAGTTGTTCTGATATTTAGGATGAGGACATTTGTGGCGTTCTCTGCTCCAGTAAATTGTTTAATAATCCATCGACATTTATGATTGGATTTAGCAGGACGACAGAGCTTAGATCTGATCTGTTAGTCTTGGGATAATTTCCCCTTATCCACCAGAAGTTATTTCTGCTGTTTGGAATGCAACCAGTCATGTGTGTTTTGTCAACAGGTTTAGGTGCACGTGATTCCGACCTTGGCATCAGCCCTGCATTCAGTGACCTAACCTGATTTCTGATGCGGTAACACTTCCACTTCCATATTCTCATTCTACTGAGGGCATCTCCCTGATGTCACGCCTCCAATTTGTTACTTTATCTCAATCCATTTAAGGTAATAATCTGAATCGTTTCTTTTCCACAATGTCAACTTCGGCATTTGAAGTGAATGTGTTTCCCTCTGTTTTTCTCCCTGACGTGATTAAACGCTCTGTAGTGTCAGTGATGTCAGTCTTATGCAGTTTCAGAATCTAGGAACTTGTGCACCATGCACTATCGTTCATTCCCCAGTGTACGGCGCTCCAGGTTGGACGGGATGTTTGAGCATCATTGACATCCTTCTTTGGAAATTGTCCAAAAACAGAAATTTCTGAAGAAATTACTGAAAATGTTGCTGCATCTTCTGGAATGAATGCAGAGTTAAACTTTCAGGTCCAGTGACCCTTTACAAAGCTCCCAGTTTCTCCTGCAATTTTTGTATTTTTATTTCCAGGATCCATAGTTATTTGTTTTAGTGAAAATTTGTTCTGTGCCTATTCATTTCTGGAGAAACTCACCAGGTCTGTCAGCATCTGCACAGACAGAGAAACAGCGTTAGCATTTGAAGCCCAGTGTGATACTTCTTCAGAACTGAAAAGGATTGGAACCTGGGATTTTTGAACCCTTGTCAGAGGTGGGGGATGGGTGACAGGGAAAAGAGGGTGTGGCAAAGATCAACGGGCTTTTTGCACTCGTGAACGAGTGGATGATGTAAAATGTGTTTAAATTAAGGTGTGAATATGGGAAAGGGGTTCTCTCTATTGAGTGCAAGATAAAGAAGACATAACCACACAAGGTCATAGAGAGGCCAGGAGGGAGAATGTTGACCATGTGGCATTATATAGATCTGGCCATAGATACGTTTTCACTGTCAAGATCATCGCCCCCTTTAGACAAAGGAATCCAGGTGTTTGACTTCTTATTAGCACTAGTAAGCATTTCATGCTGCCTTAGTATTGTAATATGGAGAAAAACAAATCACCATATGAAGTTTGGGTTGAGTATTGTTTACCTGTCATGTTTAATATTGTTTCAAATTTGCAATGCTTACCTTTAAATGCTTGTTCTTGAAATTAGTATCAGATGGAGTGTCGGAGGTTGGGTGGTGACATTGTAAAAGTTTCTAAAATCATGAGAGATATGGATAGGGTGAATAGCCAAGATCATTTCAACGGCATGGGGGAGTTCAGCCATAGAAGGTATAGGTTTAAGGTGAAAGAGGAAAGAGTTACAAGGAACGAAGGGGCAACTTTTTTACACAGAGAGTGGTGTGGTTATGGAATGAGATATCAGAGGAAGAGTGGCAGATGCCAGTACAGCTACAACGTTTAAAACTCATTTGGTCAAACATATGAATGGGAAACAGTTAGAAGCATATGGGCCAAATGAAAGCAAATGGGACGAGCTTAATTTGAAAATCCTGGCCTGCATGGATATTTAGAAAAGCTTCACGCAGAGTCAGTGTGTGTTTGTGAAAGGAAAACAATAATTTGCCCTGCAAAAATTATGCAAAGTATTTCTGGAGATGCCTGAGAATGTAACAAGCTGATTTGGTACAGGAGATCTGGTAGACACCAGGCTTTCCAGATATTTTCCACAAGGTATTACAAAATAAAAGTTCTTACACAAGACAGAAGTTCGTAGCATGATGGATAATGTACTAACATGGGATGACGATTGGTGAGCACATAGAAATCGGAGAGTCTGGATTAATGAATCTTCATGATAAAGTTGTATCTGCTAGAGTACGACAGCTATGAGTCCGATGGCATCAGTTATTTACAATCTATACTGACAGCCTGAAGGAGGGATGTGAGTGCAACATACATCCGAGTTTATGGATGACATTGAGAACCAAAAGACAGGCTGTTATTTAATGGAGAGGACTTCTAGAAATCGAGCAGCACAAAGGCTTTGGAGTCTTCCTGTGTATGAAACATAAAGTCAGCATGCTAATGCAGCAAGTAACCCTGTTGGTACATTAGGCGGTTTCCTGGGATGAAAGGGTTGAGTTATTTAGAATCTCTAAAATGTTGAGGCGATAATTCATTGGGCTTTAAATGAATGAGGAGTGATACTGCTGAAACCCACAAAACACAGAAGGGGTTGGAGAAGGTAGATGTTTCTGGAAGGCCTGCTTTGTTGGGCTCCGCATCACAACACGGGCAAAGTGCTTGCCTAACCCACTCCATCCCAGCCATTTACTTAAAATGCTTAGTTTTGGAAAGATTTGAGAGTTGGAGTTGTAGTAGTCTACGATTGTGCAGTTTTTAAGCTCTATGAGACTTTGTTTATTAATGATCAGTAATTCGAGTTCTTCATCTCTCGAGTTCAAATGTTGTTACAGTATGTTCTGGGTAATGATGTGCTTAAATGGTGTACCTGGAACATTAAGGGGAGACATTGGCCAGAGAAGAGGAAAAAATTACTTTCTAGTCTTAAAAGGAGAGGGTGGATGTTGTCCTGTTGCAGGAGATGCACCTTGATGACAAGGAACATTTGACATGACAGCAGGTCGGGTTTGATCGGGTTTATTTCTCCTCTTTTAATACTACGAGTAGGGGAGAAGCCATAATGGATAAAAGGAATCTTCCATTTAACCTAGTTTGTATTTGACACTCACGGGAGGCTCGTAATCTCCAAACCCTTGAACTATGGTAAATAATACAGTATTTTGAATGTTTATTGCCCGCACGCACCGCGGGCGCTCTCTCCTAAAATCCTGGTAGATGCATTTTCCAAATTCAGTTATCTTGCATCGTGGCACATTATTGTAGAAGTTTCAACTGTCTTATGGACCCCACCGTGGACAGAATGTCCTAAAGTGCTCCAATACCCTCGTTATAATTTAAGCAATTAGTGGATATGGATGCAGAACGAGAGCTGGTGGATATCTGGTGGCAGATCCACATCACAAGTAGGGATTTTATTTTCTTCTTTAACCCACGGAGGTGCCACAAGAGGGTTGATATCTTCTCCATTCCTGCAACAATCTTAGATTCGGTGGCATCCTGCACAATTGGGAATATTACCATTTCTGACCATGAAGCAGTATTCTTTTTGATTAAGATTAAGGGCAATATAACAGATTCGAGACACGAGCGAATGTATCACTTTCTTCTTAAGACTAGTTGGTTAATTGAGTATTTAGATTAGATTACTTACAATGTAGAAACAGGCCCTTCGGCCCAATAAGTCCACACCAACCCGCCAAAGAGCAACCCACCCAGACCCATTCGCTGACACTTACCCATTCACCTAACACTACAGGCAATTTAGCATGGCCAATTCACCTAACCTGCACATGTTGGACTGTGGGGGGAAACCGGAGCACCCGGAGAAAACCCACGCAGACACAGGGAGAATGTGTAAACTCCACACAGACTGTTACCTAAGGCAGGAATTGAACCCGGGTCTCTGGCGCTGTGAGGCAGCAGGGCTAGCCACTGTGCCACCGTGCCGCCCACTGCAATGAATTCAGATCTTTCTTAGCCATTAATTCAGATTAAACCAGCAAACCATCCATTCTCTGGGAAATTGCTAAGGCTTATGCCGAGGGAATAATTAATCCTTTGGATGTAGCAGAAGGGGGAGCAGGAACGCTAGTTTGAGGCACAGCTGAGGGCAGCCGATAGGGCATACTGTGATAGACCCTCAGTGGCTAAGCTGCAGAGGATTACAACGCTTCGGTCTACGGTGAATTCCACGCTCACACACACAGTCAAGAAGGAACTTACTTTTGCAAAACAAAGGCTGTTTGAGCATGGTGATAAGCCGGGCAGTTATTTATTCTATCTTGCCAGGAAAACAATCGCCCCTCTTAAGCCATTACCTCATTTAGGGAAGATACTGGGATCCTTATCTTCAATTCCAAAAAGATTAATGCCTCCTGTCCGAGATTTTTCTCCGAATTATTTCAGACTGAACATTGTGAGGATAGATGGATTAAGATGGAGTTATTTTTCAAGAACCTGGGTCTTCCAGGAGTAACCCCTGAATAAGTGTTGTGTCTTAATGCACCACGTCAGCACAGGAGGGTGTGAAGCAGCTTCAGAATGTAAAGGTACACGTTCCTGACGGATTTCTGAGTGAATTTTATAAATAATTTATAAACCTATCGTCAGGGCTGATGTTTAACATGTTCCGTCACTCATACAGTCACGAACCCCTCCCTCCATCCTTAAGAGAGGCTCATATCTCTCTGATGCTGACGAAAGGAAGACCTTGGAGGATTGTGCTTCTTACACGCCAATCTCACTTTTAAATGTTGGTTTCAAAATCTTGTCTGAGATCCGTGCATTCAGGCTGGAATCTTTGCTGCCTTCCGTTACCAAAGAGGACCAAACTTGCTTTATAAAGGGCCGTAGATCTTCCTACAATGTTAAGAATTTACTCAATATGATCCCAAAGTGTCAACAACAATCTGTCCATGGATTATCGATCTCTTTAGATGAGAGAAGGCATTTGATTGGGTTGAGTGGCCGAATCTCTTCTGTACATTAGAACGGTTTGGTATATGCAAAGTTTTTATCAAGTGGGTGAGGGTCCTTTACCGCGATCCTCTGCCTGCAGTTCTCACTAATGTTGTGCCACACAGTAATATTAATATTTCTCCAGGCAGCCGACAAGGCTGACACCTTTCACCATTTTTGTTTACGTTGGTGATTGAGCCACTGGCGGAGGCCATCCGTAGGGATGCCAACACATCTGCCCCAGAATTGGGATAGTAGTCATGAAAGATTACATTGTATGCATATAAGGGTCTTATGTTTTTGACAAATCCCGCAATTTCGGTAATTCATGTGATGCAATGCATTAATTCGCTTGTTGCCTTTCCGGGCGATAAGATTAATTTTACAAAGTTGGAGGCCATGCCTATGGGAGGTCTTAGAGAAATACCTGATACTGAGGCCAAATCCTAGTTTCCTTTTAAATGGTCACGGGGGTGGTTTCCCTCTTTCAATATATTCATTACATCTGTCTTTGATCATTTATTTAACGTGAACTATGTCCATTTGTTTGACAAAATTAAACAAAACCTTCAAAGATGGGAGGCATTTCCAATATCCTGGCTCAGTCAGATAGCTGTTATTAAAATGAATGTCCTTCCTCATTTCCTACACCCAGTTCAAATGCTTTCTATGATGTTTCCCAGACAGATATTTCGGAAACATAATGGCTGGTTTAGCTCTTTTATTTGGCACCATAAGCGATTCTTTATCTCGCTAACAAAATTGCAACTGCCCCACGGATTGTGAGGAGTAGATCTCCCCGATTAAAAACAATCAATTAAGTTTTTTGTCATCGTATGTTAGTGCCTGGGCCGCTGAGATCTCGGCATCAATATGGCTAGACATTGAGCCCTCTTAGACAAAGTGAACCCTTATTAGTCTGTTATTCTTAGATAAAATGACAACATTTATGGAATATTGTCATAAAATAATGATTATCAATACTGTTAAAACTTAAAGGACAATGCGTCAGATCGAGACAATACAGCCAAAACCATGTTTCTTACCCTAAAATTGGTATACCGGGGATAATGGATTCCAGGTTTAAACTGTGGGCAGCGAGGGGGATACCTTGTTTGGGTGATTTAGAATTAGTAGTATCCCTTTAGTGTGGAAACAGGTAGGTCCTTGGGCCCAGCAAGTCCACTTAGATCCTCTGAAGATTAACTCACCCACACCCGTTCCCCTACCATCTTATATTTACCCTGATTAATGCCCCAACGTACAGATCCTGGAACACTTTGAGCGATTGAGCAATGGCCAATTCATCTAACATGCACATGTTTGTGACTGTGGGAGGAAACCTCCGCAGTCACAGTTGAGAATGTACTATCTCCGCACAGCCAGTCACCCAAGGCTGGAACCAACCCTGTGACCCTGGTGCGATGAGTCAGCAGTGCAAACCACCGAGCCACCACGTCTTTCTTGAAGGAGAAACAATGATACCGTGTGATAAAATAACTCGTAAGTATGGACTACCTCGGAGAGATTTCATTTTTTTTCCTGATTAGAGATTTGATTAAAAAACACAATTTTATAAGACACTTACAGATCCAATACAGAGAAGCAGGTGATTATTGTAAAGAATACACTCTCTGTCAGTACCCTTTACCATTTCTTGGAGAGTGTCCCCGCAGACAAGACTGTGCAGCTTCGTGACGTCTGTGCGAGAGAGTTGGGGATTTAGATTTGTTCAGAGACATGCGAGGATATTTGTGAAAATGCTCGAAGGATTTTGATCTGTAATAGGACCTATTCCATGCAGTTGAAAATTCTTCACAGGGTTTCTCTCAAAATTCAAAGTGGGATTATCTTCAGCGTATCCTAAATGCAGAATGACTACAGGCACTCTTACGCATTGCATGTGGTACTGCTGCAGGCCTCGTATATATTGGAGCACTGAGTTAGATGTGCTACAGTGGGTCTTGGGGACTGAATTGGAGATGGACCCGGTTTCTCTTTTACTGGGCCTACCCAGAGTATCTTACAGAGATGCACATGGGAAAAAATATATCTTTACTTCCTGGGCTAGGGAAAATATTTTGTCGTGTTGTATGTCTGAAAACTCCCCGGTCTGTTGGGACTTTGTAAGCTCATCATGGAGAATATCCCTTTGGACTTTCACACCAACATGGTGCAACAAAAAACAGAGATCAATGTAAGTCATAGCGTCATAGAGTCATAGAGATGTACAGCATGGAAACAGACCCTTCAGTCCAACCTGTCCATGCCGGCCAGATATCCCAAACTAATCTAGTCCCACCTGCCAGCACCCGGCCCATATTCCTCCAAACGCTTCTTATTCATTCACCCATCCAAATGCCTCTTAAATGTTGCACTTGTATCAGCTTCCCCGACATCACCTGGCAGTTCATTCCATACACGTACCATTCTCTGTGTAAAATAGTTGCCCCGTAGTTCTCTATTATATTTTTCCCCTCTCACCCTAAACCTATACCTTCTCGTTCTGACTCCACGACCCCAGGGAAAAGACTTTACCTATTTACCCTATCCATGCCCCAGTCTGTTCAGCCTCTCTCTATAGCTCAAATCCTTCAACGCTGGCAACATCCTTGAATTTTTTTCTGAACCCTTTCAAGTTTCACAACATCTTTCCGATAGGCAGGAGACCAGAATTGTATGCAACATTCCAACACTGGCCTAACTAGTGTCCTGTACAGCCGCAACATGATCTTACAACTCCTGTACTCTATACTCTGACCAATAAAGGAAACGCCTTCATCACTATCCTATCTACCTGCAACTCCCCTTTCAAGGAGCTATGAACCTGCACTCCAAGGTCTCTTTGTTCAGCAACACTCCCTGCGACCTTATCATTAAGTGTATAAGTCCTGCTAAGACTTTCTTTCGCAAAATGCAGCACCTCGCATTTATCTGAATTAAACTCCATCTGCCACTCCTCAACCCATTGGCCATTTGGTCAATCTGAGGTGACCCTCTTCGCTCTCCACTACACCTCCAATTTTGGTGTCATCTGCAAACTTACTAATTGTACCTCTTATGCTTACATCCAAATTATTTATGTCAATGACAAAAAGTAGTGAATCCAGCACCAATCATTGTGGCACTGCACTTGTCACAGGCCTCCAGTCTGAAAAACAACCCTCCACCACCACCCTCTGTCTTCTATCTTTGAGCCAGTTCTGTATCCAAATGGCTAGTTCTCCATGTATTCCATGAGATCGAACCATGCCATTCAGTCTCCCATGGGGAACCTCATCAAAACCCTTATTGAAGTCCATATAGATCACATTTACCCCTCTGCCCTCATCAATCCTCTTTGTTACTTCCTCAAAAAACTAAATCAAGTTTGTGAGACATGATTTCTCACGCACAAAGCCATGTTGACTATCCCAAATCAGTCCTTGCCTTTCCAAATACATGCACATCCTGTCCCTCACGATTCCCTCCAACAACTTTCCCATCACCAACGTCAGGCCCACTGGTCTATAGTTCCCTGGCTTGTACTTAACAACCTTCTTATACAATGGCACAGCGTTTGCCAACCTCCAGTCTTCCGGCAGCCTCACCTGTGATTATCCATATTACAAATATCTCAGCAAGAGGCCCAGCAATCACTTCTCTAGCTTCCCACAGAGTTCTAGGATACACCTGATCAGGTACTGATGATTTATCCACCTTTATCCGTTTCAAGACATCCAGCACTTCCTCCTCTGTAATATGGACAGTTTGCAAGGTGTCACCATCTATATCCCTACATTTTATATCTTCCATATCATTTTCCACAGTAAATACTGATGCACAATACTCTTTTCGTATCTCCCCATACTTTCTGTGCTAGGAAAAATATTCTGTTGTTTTGGATGTCTGATAAACCTCCGGGTCTATTGGTGGTTGTAAGGTCGTCATGGAGAATATCCCTTTGGAATTTCTCACCAGTATGGTGCACCGAAAAGCATAGATTTATATAAGGTATGGCAACCCTTTTGGATTACCGCGATACAGGCTTATCTGCCACTCTAAAAAGGGCTTTTATATAGTCATGACGATATTGTCTAATGAACCACATATTAGGAATTATGAACGCATGAATGTGTATCAGTTAATGCTCTCGAAGAACGAGAGCAATCACTTTGTTATGCTGAACCATATTATTTATTTATTATTTATTGTTTATTTTTGTTTTTCTTCTGTCCGTTTCGAGACCAACATATTTTGTATATACATGCACATGGGTGTAATTGTGTTCAGTTATTTGAGTTGTTTTGTTATTGGTTTAATGTAATAATAAAAATATTTTTTTCAATAAAAAATATTGCTGAAAAATTAAAATGCTAACATTGATAGATTAGAGTCCCAAATAACTCGCATTAGCGAGACCACTCATGGTGGTTTACGTTGAAGTTCACCACACGGGTGATGGGGTGAGGTTCAGAGAGCATCCCCTTCATGGTAACCTCTGTCAGTGTGGGGAATTGAACCTGCGTTAGTGGCCTCCCTCTGCACCACAAACCAACCATCCAATCAACTTAGTGGGAGACGGTACAGCTGCTACACACAGAATCAGCCGCAGAAAAAGGGCAAGAGAAATTTTAATGACAAGGAAAAAGGTGTATTTGAGACAAAAATGTTCTCTGCTCGAAATTGTATTTTATAATGAGACAAGTGTTTGGAAGCTGTCTTTGGCTGAATACAATAAGGTGAGATAAGTGAAATAATCAGGATGACTAATTGTGATTGGATAGCGATAACCATAAAATAAGTGCATGTTTTTGAATGGTCTGTGGAAAGCATGCTGATTGTTGCATGAATTTATAAATCAGATGAAATATATTGTTAGGAGAATCTGTCCCCATGGGAAATGCCTTCGGAACACATGCTAGAAGAAACCCGGGGTATGAAGTGTCTGAGAATCGTCTGCTCGGTAACAGGAACCTGGGGGTTGAATGACTGGAAGTTCCTGTAACATGGAGCTGAGAAAACCATCAGATCACCCCCAAACGTATTGAATGTTGGAACATACTTGAAGTACTGAATGGCCTCATGATGGATTTTAATTGTGTGTGATTTTAAAAACGTACATGTCTACTCCATCCTCTTTCGTGTTACACACTGGGGCACAGCCGTTTTCCTGAAACTGGGAATAAGTTGGAATAATACCTAGAATATTCCATAATTGGCATTCCCCAGAATATCCTATAATTATGTGGGGGGCATTAGAAAGGCAAGAGAGAAAGAGAGGGAAGGTGCTGCATGCAGTAGTGAGAGTGGTGAACCATGAGCCTTGTTCGGGGTCGGTGCTATAACAGATATACAGTGAGTGTGAGGGAGAAGAGAGAATACAGTGACCCTTATCCCTTCAGAGTGGGGAAGGTTATTGATGCTTGTCAGATACGGTAAACAGTCAATGTCTTTTCCCAGGATAGACGAGTCCAAAATTGGAAGACAATGGTTTAAGGTGAGAGGAGAAAGATTTAAAAAGGGACATGAGGGAGAACATTTTCACACAGAGACTGCTGTGTGTATGGATTGAACAGAGATGGTGGAGGCAGGTACAGTTACACCATTTAAAAAGCATTTGGATGGATATATGCATGGGAAGTGTGTAGAGGGAGATGGGCCAATTGCTGGCAAGGAGGACGAGATTAATTTAGGATATTTGGCGGTATGGATGAGCAGACCGAACGATCTGTTTCCTTGCTGTACATCTCTAAGAGTCTATTGACTCTTTCGTGTATAACACTGGAACAGGAGGAGGCTATTCAGCATCTGAATTCTGCCCGTTGGCTTGTTTGCTCAATTACAGAGAGTCAAATACAAAAATACATCATTCAGATTTTGATGGTGTTTTACAGAAACAGGGGAAAGGTCTTTAGTCAAGAAAAAGCTGTAAAGAATGTGAAGAGGCCATTCAGAACCCTCACCTCCATTCCACAGGAGCAGCAGTTGAGCACAGAGCTATTGGAACCTGTTACTCTGGAGCAGGAGAAGGGCATGTATTTTCACAAACTTGGGATCAGGAGGCAGTCATTCAACTGCTTGAAACTGGGGCACAGGGAAAGGAGACAGTCACTCAACTGTTCGAGACTGGGACACAGGAACAGGAGCCAGTTATTCAACTGCTCAAAACTGGGGCACAGGGAATTCTGCAGGCTACTGAGGCCTGAGGATCCTGTTACGCAGGAACAGGAGGAGGTGACTCACTCACTCCTCACCAGTATGGGAAACTGGGAGAGAAGGGGAGTTTGCTTGGAATAAACAGAAATATATGAATAAGTTGCATTAGTAGTCCATTCAATCCTACCCCACCATTCACTAAGACCACGGCTGATCTGATGGTGATTCCCTCATTCCATTTTACGGAGATTGTCCTCTCTGCAGCCTCTGTTACATTTTTTTGGTCATGTTGCCGACACAGATGCTGTAACAACAGTCACCATGACTCATCCAGAGGGCTGGGTCTAACCAGATGAGTCAGGATTTGAAGAGTCCAATCAGAAGAATTAAAACACAAAATAAAGGCACAGCCAGATGTTTAGTTCTCTCACATTCGCAATCCAACTCACATAACCAGCCCATCCCTTACATATTCAGGATGGAGCATTGTGTAGATCCGGCTAGTGCCTGCTGAATGCAACCCAGCTACGTGCAGAGTGAAACTCTGTGCAGCCCACACCAATGCTTGATCTATAATCCTGGGCTAAATGTCCAGCGTGGGGAGCTGTGCAGTCCGCACTGGTTCATTCATATATAAACCCAGGCTGTTGCATTTTTCGGTAACACTGTGTTCGATCGCAGCCCAATGTGGGGAAACTTGCAACCAATGTTGGAACTGACAGGATGTGCAGCTCCCATCCATTGACAGCTCCATTTCTCCAATGTGTCTTGACAAGGGGTGCTGCAAATATGCAAGTCACTGCGAGGAAGAGATGTAAATGGAAACAATTTAAATACCAATAGTTCTGATTAAGGTGCGTATCACTCTAGTATTTGAAGATGAAATAACTGAGATAATATCCAATGAGATTTTGTAAATTATGCAAACAAGTAAGAGGGGGTGGTAATGTTATAGCTGTTGCATTATAAGCCTTCAAATAATCAATGGGAATTAGATGAACAAATATGCAGGTAGACTGGCGAGACTTGCAGGAGCAATAGGGTTATCATAATAGGTGATTTTAATTATCCTAACATAGACGGGGACTTCCAGAGTTTTAAGAACTTAGATGGAACGTAATTTGTTAAGTGTGTTCAGGAAAGCTTCCACAAGCAGCATGTAGCGGGTCCTACACGGGAAGGGACAAACTCGACCTCCTGTTGGGAAATAGGGCAGGATAGGTGACGGAGGTAAAGTGGGTGACCATATTGGGAAAGGTGACTAGAGCTGTATTAATTTTAAAATAGTTTTGGTTGGGACGAAATTGGCCCACAGATTCAAGTTCTAAACTGGGGCAAGCCGCATTTTTTTGAATTAGACAGGAGATTGCAGGGCTTGATTGGAGTAGTTTGTTTCCAGGTAAAAGGATCCCGGGCAAGTGGTAGGGCTTCAAAAGTGAGATAGCTCAAGTTCAAGGTCTGCATGTTCCTGTAAGGGGGAAGGGAAAATGAGGCTGGAAGAGAAAACCCTGGATCACAAGAAATATTGAGGCTCTGACCAGAAAAAAAGGAGGCGTCACTCAAGTACAGGCAGCTGGGACCAAGGGAATCTCTGGAGGTGCACACGGGACACAGGAGTTTACTGAAGAAGGAAATCAGCAGGGTTAAAGTGGGGTATGAGATAGCCTTAGCTGAGCAGATTAGGGTGAATCCAAATTCAGTATAGTAAAGAAAAAGAACAACTAGAGAGAGAATACGACGCCTTAAAATCCAAAATGGGCACGCACGTGTAAAACTTCAAGAGATGGGTGAGGTCCTCAGTTCCCCCTCTGTGTTTATCATGAAGAAAGAAATGAAGACCTGTGACTTTTGGGAGGTTAGTTGTGATATCTTGGTACTGTCCATATCACAGTAGAGGTGCTGTTTGACATATTAAAATGCACAAAGTCAGATAAATCTCTTGGTCCTGACCAGATATATGTAAGAACACGGCACGAGGCGAGAGAAGATAGTTCAGGGGTAAGGTCCCGAAAGACTGAGCAGTAGCAAATGTAGTGCCCTTATTCAGAAGGGCTGCAAAGAAAAGCCTGGGAAATACAGACCAGTAAACTTCACATCTGTTTCTGGAAACCACTTGAGAAGGTTGGGAGATATAAGATATGCATGTATTTGGGAAGACAGAGTTTGACTTGGAGCAGTCAGCATAGCTTTGTGCATGGCAGATCATGCCTGACAAATTTTGATAGACTATATTGAAGAAGTGACGAGGAATGTTGACGAGGGCAGGGTTCTGGACGTAGTCTATATGGATTTCAGTAAGGCCTTTGATAAGGTTCCACATGGTAGGCCGCACTGAAAGATTAGATTACATGGACCCCAATGTAAACTGCAACACCTGCAACATTCTTTTAAATCTCTTCTGCATCATTTCAAGTTTGACAACGCCTTTCCGACAGCAGGGAGACAAGAATGAAAGGCAATATTACAAAAGTGGCCAAACCAATATCCTGTACAGATTTTGTCATGCAAACGTTTCGACTCAAAGCACGCTCCAATAAATGGAAGATCACCAAGTGCCTTCTTCACTGCGCTATCTACCTGTGACAGCACTTTCAAGGAACGGAGAACCTGCACCACTAGGCTAGCTTTGCTGCCTCACTGGGTTTAATTCCATCCTTGAATGACTGGCTGTGTGGAGTTTGTACATTCTCCCCGTGTCTGCATGAGTTTCCTGCGGGTGCTATGTTTTACTCTGACAGTATAAGCATATACAGGTAAGGGTAGATTGGCCATGCTAAATAGCGCACCATATCCAGGGATGTGTAGGGGAGGTGGATTAGCCATGGGAAATGCAGGCTCAGACGGATAGGGCATGTGTTTGTCCAGTGGGATATTGTTTAAAGGGTCGGTGTGGCCAAGATGGGCCGAAAAGCCTGTTTCCTAACTGTAGGGATTCGATAATTTATATGGAGTTCTTCATTGGCAGCTTTCAACAGGGCACTACCGATATGTCTTGACTTGATTTGTCTTCCCAAAATGCAACACCTCACACGGAACTAAAATATACTCTATCTGCCTCTCCTCGGTTTACCTAAACAAGCTCCCGTTATAGTCTGAGGGATCATTCTTCACTGTCGACGATGCCACCAAATTTGTTATTATCTACACACTTACTGACCATACTTCATATACTCAAATGCAAATGATTTGTATAAGTCACAAAATGCAGTGGACCCATTATTGATCTTTGCAGCACGCCACTGGTCACAGGTCTCCAAGTTTAATGAAGAAATGTCCACTGTCACGCCCTGTCTCCAATATTCATGAAAATGTTGGATCCAAATGCCGAGCTCTCCCTGGATCCCAGGCAGTCTAACCTTGTTAACCAGTCTACCATGTAGAACATATTGGTTTTCTTACTGAATTCCATAAAGACAACATCCACTGTCCTGCCATCGTCAATCATCTTCATCACTTCCTCAAAAAATTACACCAATCAGTGAGATGTGATCTCCAATGTACAAAGCCCTCTTCAGTCCTTGTCTTTTTAAATGCACGTAGATCCTTTCCCACAAAATCCCCTCCAACAATTTAGTCACCATTGACGTCAGGCTCACCGATCTATCGTTACCTGTTGTTTTCCTTATTTTCTTAAATAATGACACTATGTTAGCAGTCCTCCTGTCTTTTGACACCTCACCTGTGGAAATCAATGATACAAAGATATCAGCAAAATTCTGACCAATCTCTTTCCTAGCTTCCCACAAACATTTGGGATACAACTGATCAGGTCCCATTGATTTGTTCACCTTTATGTGTTTTAAAATCTCAAGCACCTTCTTGTAATATAGACACTTTTCAATGTATCACTATATATTTATTCATTCTCCCGCTCTTGTAACCTCCGCCACAGTAAATACTGAGGAGAAATGCTTGTTTAGTATCCCTCCAATCTGCTGTGGTTCCACACATAGGTAGCCTTACTGATCTTGAAGGGACCCTGTTCTCTCCCTCGTTAATCTTTTGCCATTAAAGGAATTGTAGAATTTCTTCAATGCCCCGTTAACCCTATTTTTAAAGCCATCTCATGTCCACATTTTTCTGGCCCGATTTCCGCATTGACTATGCACTTACTTCCCTCATACTCCTCTCGGGATTTACTTTATCTCAGCTCTGTTTACCTGACATATGCCTCCTTCCTTACCTTGATCAAAGCATCAATATATCTAGCAATCTAGAACTCCCTGCACCCACGAGCCTTGCCCCTCTCACCAATATGAACACGTTGGCTCTGGAATCTCTGAAAACAGGTTTTGATGGCCTTGCATTTTCCAACCATCCCTTTACCTGTGAATAGGGTATTCCAATTAGCCTTGCACAGGGCTCACCATCCCTTTCAAAGTTAGCCTTGGTCAAAGTTAGAACTTTAATGTTTACATCAGGTCTTTCCTATTCCACAACTAATTTAAAATTAATATTTATGCGTAACAGAAAGTTAAAGAAACACTTCCTGCCCCTCTGTAACAGGCTCGAGAGGCTGAATGGGCTCCTCGTGGCCCTCTAATAGACTGGAAAGGCTGAATGGCCTCCTCCTGTCCTTGTTCCTGAAGAAGGGCTTATGCCCGAAACGTTGATTCTCCTGTTCCTTGGATGCTGCCTTACCTGCTGTGCTTTTCCAACAACACATTTTCAGCTCTGATCTCCAGCATCTGCAGTCCTCACTTTCTCCTTGTGTAACAGACCCGAGACATTAAATGAGACAGCAACCTGTGGATTATGAGCAGCCTTTAAACTGTATCTGATGGAGGTCCATCCCTTTTCCGTTACAGAAAGACAACCAACATAATATACTCCCGGTCCCCTCTCAGTAACACCTCATATAGCTGCAGCGATACAGCTCTTTGTTTTGAATGATTCTGTTGGCAAAATGTGCTGAAAAATGTGTTGCTGGAAAAGCGCAGTAGGTCAGGCAGCATCCAAGGAGCAGGAGAATCGATGTTTCGTGCTTTTCCACGAAAATGTATTACTGGAAAAGCACGGAACGTCGATTCTCCTGCTCCTTGGATGCTGCCTGACCTGCTGCGCTTTTCCAGCAACACATTTTTTAGCTCTGATCTCCAGTATCAGCAGTCCACACTTTCTCCTTGTTGTGAAAATGTGCCAATATTTTAGGTTTCCACCTTTTCAAGCAGCAACAGCCGAATATGGGCTGAATGGCCTTCTCTTATCCCTCTGTAAGAGGCCCATAGGGACAGAATTGTTTCGGCGTGTTGCTGAGCAGCAGTCTCAATGCTCTGTCTCAAGGTTATGAAAGGATTTGGTAGCAGGGCACTTAAAACCAGGAGTAGCCTCACACTGGTCAATAAGGAATCTAGAAACTTGCCCACCTGACTTTTCTTTATGCAACCTATCTGCTATTTTATAACTGCCTGTTTCATAAAGAGAGTGTAACATATATAGAAGCCTGCAGTGTTCTGTTAATACTCTCATATCCAAGTTTAAAATAATATTTAAAGATTTATGGTCCATCCCTCAGCAACCCTCATCCATTCCATCCAAATCCAGTAAATGTTCTGTTCTGTAGTTATATGAAAAGTGATATGTGGAACTGGTTAATTGAGCCTGTTTGCTCAGTCATGATTTGGAGACGCCGGTGTTGGACTGGGATGTACAAAGTTAAAAATCACAAACACCAGGTTATAGTCCAACAGTTTTAATTGGAAGCACACTAGCTTTCGGAGCGCCGCTCGTTCATCAGGTGATAGTGGAGGACACACTTCTAAGGCACAGAATTTATAGCAAAAATTTACAGTGTGATGTAACTGAAATTACACATTGAAAAATACCTTGATTGTCTATTGAGTCTTTCATCTGTTCGAATACCATGATAGTTTCACTTCTTTCATGTGTAAATCACAAAATATTTTTTAAAATAAATGTTGCATTCTTACGTTAGCCGTAAAAGTGAGTATTGGCTAGACAATATGTTGAAGGTATTCTCCCCCTGTGTTCTCTGTCTATGCCATGATGTTTAAATTGATTCTAATCTTAAAAGTGAGATAACAGAGTTTTACATGAATCCATGCAGTTTTTGAGCTCAGAGATTTACATGAATTCATGCAGTTTTTGAGCAAATTACTATGTAACTCTGCAAGTACAAAACCATCCCACAAAATATATGTGTGTGATGTGGATCTTTGTCGGTTTGTGTGTATGTGTGTATCTGTGTCTGTCTGGGTTGGCGGGCTGTGAGCGTGAGAGAAAATGTATATGTGTGTGGAGTGATGTAGAGTGTCTTAAGTCTGTGAGGGGGTGCGTTTGTGAGTGTGGGAGTTTGTGTGCGTGTCTGGGGTGGGGAGTTTTGAGTATCAGTGAGAGAAAGTGCATATGTGTGTCCAAGTATGTAGAGTGGTCTAGGTCTCTGAGAGGATGCCGTGGAAGTGTGGGATCGTGTGTGTCTGTAAGGGTGTGCGTGCGTGTCTGTGTGCGTGTCTGTGTACATGTGTGTCCATATGTATGTGTGTGTATAGGAGTGCCTGTGTGTGTGCATAGTGCAATGATGGTCACCTGTAATGTGACATGAACCCAAGGTCCCAGTTGCGGTCCTCCCTATGTTTATCGAAATTAGCCATCGGCCTCTGCTTGGCCGCTGTTCGCTGCTGCCTGTCCTGAAGTCCGCCTTGGAGGGTGGTCACTAGAAGGTCCGAGGTTGAAGGTCCTGGGCCACTGAAGTGTTCCCCAACTGGGAGGGAACACTCCTGTCTGTTGATTGTTGTGCTGTGCCCATTCATCCATTGTTGTAGCTTTTGCTCGGTTTCCCAGTGTTTGTTCATTGACTGTGATTAATGCCAATCTCCATGAATTCTAATATTTCCAGTGGATGGTTTCCATCTTTAAATGATAAATGGGCGCCGTTGAATGTGTTATCCCATAACATGAGCGGGACCATCACCGACAGCATTGACAGGGATCAGCAGATTTGGAGAGAGGGGGAGGAGAGATCAGAATCTGAGAACATTAGACTGGAATGTTCCAAAAATATATCAGAATCTGGGAACATTTGACTGGCATGTTCCAAAAATAGACAGGAGTTTATCCAATTATGTTTGGTATCTTTCTGCATTTTATTGGTGGTCATTATCATTGCGGATCTATTACACTCTTCTCAATATTCAATAAAAATATTCAATATTTTTATTATCCTTTCCTGGCTATCGTCGGTGTTCCTGGTAAGTGTTACTGTCCAGATTTTTTCTATACACCAGTATGACTGTATTACTGTTCTTTCATATAATCTATACTTCTTGTCACTATTATTTTCCTGTTGAAACTCTCGATCCATATATTCACTCTACAGACCACTACTAACTATATCAATGATCGTGTTCAATTACTGTCTCCCTCTCTGCTCTGGCAGTGTTACTCACGGGTCTCTATGTTGACATTCTCAGTTCCAGCGGAGAACTACAATTTATCGTATCATTGCCTTTGTCATTTAAATATTCACAGCATGGAGGTCACACTCTACTGTTCTGGTTACAAACTCCACTTCCTTCCACTGTTTCCCTCCCATCCCTGGCTAATAACTGCGGCTGAAGCAGACAAGTCACGACTGTGGGAGATCCCTTTGACCATGAGCTGATTCCAGACACCATTCCCTGACCATTTCTAACTTGAAATACTCACCACTTCAGAATATATCTCAGAGGTTTATTGCATCTGCTGTTTGAACCTTGAGCTATGAAGTACAGTCTTAATGAAGCCAATAATCTGCTGCTGACACTCCCGGCTTCAAACCTGCCGAAGCAAATCTGATTCGAATTCACACCAAACCCCCATCCATCTGTCATTCATGTGCACGCCGATGTATATTGCTGTTGTGTCTGGCAATGACTTTATTTTAATATTCTCAAACACTTTTACTCATCTGTCCATGAAACTTCCCTCGTTCTCTCTGTTGATTAACAAAAAGCCTGCCATTTGTTCGTATTTAAAAGTTTCCTCCATGTGCGTTCCTTCTCAAACAATGAGTTTCGCATTCAACCACGCCAATCGTGCACACACACGCACTCTCCCTCAGTTTCTAATGAACACACACACACAGCAAATCTTCCCATTTTAGGCAGTAATCTAATGCGAGTATGGTTAGCATATGATAGTAACGTTTGCAATACTCTCCATGCTGGGCAGATAATGCAGTTTACTGAGCAACACACTAGCATGGTCTGCACAGCTCTCCACGCTGGGCTGTCATCTTGTCCCAGTTTATGTTGTTTGTGGTGTTCTGTCAAGCAGATTCATAATTTGATATAACAAACCATTTCAGCTGATCTGACAATGCCTTTATTCAATGTTCTCATTCTTGTAAATTTTCTCTCGAAGATCTCACTTCTCCAGTTAGTCCCATTGCTCTGCCTTTTTCCTCATACTTCCACAACATCTATTCAGTTAATTAACTGTCTGTTTCTGTCTTTAATGTGAATCTTTCTGTCCCTCTGTATCTTTCCCTGGCCTTTGCTTTTGGCTCCCAAGTGTATCGAGTGCAATCATTGTGAAGCTGAGAAACAGTGACATGGTGTGTGTCAGGCTGATGTTCACTTCCCGGTATGTCCCATGTGATGGTCCATGGACAGGGGTGTTTCAGAAGTTATGAGTCACATCCTTGTAACTTGGTCTGTACCTGAATTTGTCCCTCTCAGGTGACCTTGCGATCAGTAACACGAGGAAGCCCCTCGAGTAAAGGACCAGGCATCTAAATTGTGTGACAATGTTGTCACTTAATAAAAAGATTAATTTCTCTTTTTTTCATATAAGAGATCTTAAAGGCCAAACTGCCTGCTGAGAACGGCTCAAGTAAACAACTTGCGACGCTTTTAGGCTTTTTAATAAATAGTAGAAACAACGGCCTAGTAACTGATCCATAGCTGCTACTCTCTCTGAAACCTGACTTGATGCTGTTTCCTCCTGGATTGGAGAACTGTATACAAGAATGTATGTCTGAATGTACCTTTTTGCCAACGGGTGTGTTTCGGTGATGTTAGCATATTGGAACAGTTCATTTGCAGAAGGTACTGTATCCATTATTCGGTTAAGGTTTCCAATAGTTAAATTATTCTAAATTCCTCGTCATTTTGAATGGATTTTCATTAGAGTGTTTAAATAAATTGTGTTTTGCTTAATGGTGAGTGGTTTGACTCGTAACATCACATCTGGAACACCCACTTCACATCTACCTTTAAAATAAGAAAGGTTTGGCATCCAAGCTACCCTCTTAAAATAGATTGAGGCAGTCCAGTTGGTTTATAGCAAACTGGGGACTCTTGCAAGTTCTAAATCAAAAATACCAAATTGGGTTTAGAATTACAATCCCTAGAGTGTGCGAACAGACCATTCGACCCAACAAGTCCACACCGACCCTCCGAGGAGTAACCTTCCCAGACCCATTCCTTTACCCTATTATTACACATTTACCCCGACTAAGGCACCCAACCCACACATTCCTGAAAACTAAGAACAATTTAGCATCGTCAATTTACCTGACATGCACATCTTTGGATTGTGGGAGGAAACCAGAGAATCCAGAATAAGGTCATGCAGACACTGGAGATTATGCACTGGGAGACTATTGCGTTCAAAGGTCGTGTTTAGTAGCTGTCAGTGTCTTTTGTTCCGGATGCTTACTTCGGTTGGTTTAAAAAGTGTCTTGTATATAAAGATTCTTTCAGTCATTAAGAGTTCTCTGGGTGTGGAAGAAGTGAAGTTGGGGGTTTTACAAAAGGTAATGAAGGCAAAGCTGTAGGAATTGACAGACAAGCTGGAGTTGGGGTTGCGTTTGACTGTGAGAAAATGAGAGATAATTACAGCTATAGCTTGGCAATTACATTTGGTAGAATTACCATCAGACTCTTTGGAAACGGCTGGAATTCAACTTCAATGAGGCACTTTGAACATGAGAAGGAATTGAAACAGTTTGAATTATGATGAAAAGTCGAAATAAAAGAAAAGGAAATGAAGAAGGAAGAGAGAAAAGGAGAAAAGAAAAGCAGAGAGTTTCAACTTCAAAACTTAGCAATTAGAGAGGAAAGTTGACATAGAGGGCGGAGATGGCAGGATGAGGAGGATACTGAGGTTGAGCAACCCTATTGTAACCAATGGCCTAATGGGGTTCTGTTTAAATGCATCCAGGCATTCTCGACATTTGATGAGAAGGATGGGAAGCCTTTTCAATTTCATTTGAGAAAGTGGCTAAAAAAATGCAGTGACCAGTGACCATGTGGATTTAGTTGATCGAAACAAAGCTGATAGGTATTTGCATCCGTATCGGAGGAGATATCTGGCCAGTATGGGGTGGTGAAGAAAGCCACCTGAAGTGCATATGAGCTTGGGCCAGAAGCCGACAGACAGTGTTTCAGGGATCTAAAAAATGGCCCCTGGTTAAACGCACATTGAGTTTGAAAGGATCAAACAAAGACATTTTGAAAGGTGGGTCTTGAGCTTGTTTTTGGCGTTACAACATTTCAGTATATAAATTGCGAATAACATACCTGAGACAAATCTTTATCACTAATCGTGACCCCCTTAAGGTTTTTGGAGAAATTTAGGGAGAAAAATACCACTCTGTTTCAATTGAGCTTATTATTGCTGTCATTCAGTTTGAAATTGCACAGGTGACAGGGCGAGAAAATCTAAGTTTTGATACGTTGTGGAGACTTGGATGAAGAAATACAAAGGCATCCTGTGGCAGGAATAAAATGACTGAAATCGAAACTAGTTGTGAACATTTGTATGCTCACAGTCTATGTAATGTATATGCATTACAGTCTACTAATAGAGGGAGATTAGGAGGTATAAAATGAATCCGCTGTTATATATTGATGAATTATTGTATTAAAGATGGATTGTGCAAATATTACCACTGTAAAAAGGCTATTTTCTCTTGATTTTGTTTTGAAGAGAGATTTTATAGGCAGAGGTGCAGAACTGCAGTCTGAAAACAGTTTAAGTAAATAACTGAGATTTTAGGTTTCATTAAAACAGTGGGAACAATGGAAGGGCAGTAGCCAGCTCTCCCAGACAAGGTTTCGTTTTTTTTTATTTCAGCTGCAGCATTAAGGAGCTGCTGGGGATCCCAAAAGGGTTGGAAGTTTCAATACATGAGACCTCGCTGCTTTTCTCTGAGATCTCTGTTGATGTTGTTTCCCCCTGGATTGGAAAACTGCTGTAAGGATTATATTTGAATGTATCTTTGTGCCAAGCGGCGTATACCAAGAAGGTACGGTAGCTAATGTTTGTGTAAGTGTTCCAACATATAAACTATTCCAAAATGCTATTTTCTTTGATTGTATTTTAACTAAAGCATTTGAATAGATTATATTTTGCTCAATGCCGAGTGGTTTGACCAGTCACAATATATCTGTGAGGCACACTTCACATCTATATTCAAAATAAGGAAAGGTTTGGGTCTAAATGGCCTTCTTAAAATATTTATCGGGGATCTGACTGGTCCACAACATTTGTACCGAGGGGTTTCTGACTGACTCCTTTAATTGAAAATTTAGTATTTGGGCAGGGGATGGTTTGCTGGAGGTTGTGCTGTGAGCTGCCTCAGACATTCAGGGAGACCTGAGGATTTGGTGACCCAAGTCTGGATGGAGCATGGGGACTGTAGTTACAACATCAAAGCCTGCAACGTGAACAACAAATGGAGCAGAGGCTGCAGAGAGGGGGAGCTCTGAAACCACGGAGTGTGTGTGTGTGTGTGTGGGGAGTGGGATCTGCTGTATCCACCCCGGGTTTCCCAGGAACAGCTTCTCAAGCTCCACTTGACCCAGGAGCAGAGTGTGAGGAGCCCTGACTGAACCAGGAGCTGGTCATAGAATGGCGTCACCTCCTTCAACACGACCTGCAGCTTCACGCAGGGGGAGGATGGTGCTGCCAGTGTCTGTGAGGGTCACCGTTTCATTCAGCTTCTATGATCCAGAACTTTCCAGGCAGGACTAGGTGACATATCCATCATTTCCCAGTATCTCAACATCAATATCACCATTCGGTAATGGAGGATTTATATGATGGATGAGGTAAATACATTGTTTCTCCCTCAGCAGGGAGCTGCCGGGTGTATCCAGTATAGTGGGATTCCGAATGGTGTATATGGCATCTGCAGAGTATCCATGTCAATGGGGAGAGGTAGAGGAACTGAAGGAGCTCTCTCTCTCTCTCTATTAATGTTACAGTGTGTCCATGCACAGTACATCGTGTTGGTGAATGCCCACTGTCCTGGCAGCAGTCACGGCCTTTTCGTTCAGTATCATTAAGTCCTGTAATCCCTCTCCATTTCAGAAACATATTGCTTTCCATTATTCCTGTAAATGAAATGACAGGTTATATCATGTTAAATTCCACCTGCCAAACTATTATCTATTGCCTTTATCTCTCTGTATCTATTTGCAGACTTTCCACCATCTCTTGGTAATCTTATCCCTTGCTTAACATCACCAAACTCAGCATCAGTATATCTGTTCCATCCTCCTGATCATTAATATAGTTTGTAAATAGTTGAGAACCCAGCGCTGGTCACTGTGTGACCTTACTGGTTACTTTCTGACTAACTGATTGAGACTGATGTATCCTGAGTGCCTGTTTCCTGTATGAGACCCAGTCCTCCCCCATTCCTGGGCAACACAGTCAAAGGGTTGAATGAGAACAAGGAGCATCTGTGAGGTATCCAACCCTTCGATGGTGCTGATGTCAACACGGCCTCTGTTCCACTTTCCTGCTATCTCTCCCTCCTAAATCTGTAGTCTCTTGTTGTAGATTGCGCCACATGAAAAAAATCCACTCCACATCTAGCCTTTCCATTACTTTTCGCATTTTACAGACCTCAATGAGATCTCCTTTCATTCTTATAAACTCGAGTATATAGGCCTAAACTGCTCAATTTCTCTTCATAAGACAAACACTTCAAATATGGAATCAATCTAATGAAGCTCTTCTGAATTGCCTCGAATGGAAATACCTCATTCTGCAGGACATCCAAATTGTACTCCAGATGCAGCCTCACTAATGCCTTTTATTGCGACACCAACACTCCCTACCTTTCTACTCTATCATTTTATAAATAAACCCTGAAATTATGCTTCCATTTCTCATTACTTGCAGTACCCGCTGGCATGTTTTCTGTGATATGCAAGCAGACACTCAGATCCCTCTGCACCTAAACACTTTGAAAATTCTCCCAATTCAGATAATAATTTGTCTTTCTATTATACTGGCCAACTTGAATAGCCCCATATTTATTCTCTTTTATTTTCCTTGCCAAATGTTGGCCCATTCATCCAACCTATCCATATAATTTTAAGTCTCTTGCATCATCTAACCGAAGTAATTTCGTACCAATGTTAGTGTCATCTGAAAATGTGGCACCGCATTTTCTATCCCATCAACCGAGTACAGTACCACCATCGATCGCAAATGTATGAGGCATGAGTAATGAAATCAATGGCACCTCACAAATTGCAGTTGCCAAAAGAAAATGACATATTAATTCCATCTGACTCCATTTTGTTGGTAAACCAATCCTCCATCCAAGCTAATAAATTACTCCTAAACCCATGTTGTCTGATCTTACCACTTACTCTTTGGAGAAGCGACATATCCGATGCCTTCAGGAAGACCAGATATGTTTCATCTGCTGGATTCAAACGATCCACCTTGTTTGTGACATCTTCAAATAACTCAAGCAAACAATTCAAACACGATTTAGCCTTCGTAAAACCATGTTGACTCTGACGAATTGTGGTTTGAGTTTGTAAATGTGCTGAACAATGGACTCTAACAATTTGACTTAAATTACAATAGTTTATTGTAGCACTTTAGTCCCTAATGCATACCATTGTTATAAGTTCTTCACTTTCGAAACCCTTTGCGTTTTCTTTGAATTCCTGTTTAATGGGCAAACGTGTTTAAGAGATCTGCTCCAAATGCCGTGTAAGAGAATGACCTCCTCCTGTCGATGTTTTAGACGATTTGGAGATTATGGAATCTTCCTGTTGCTGTCTAACATTTTGAGGAGCTGATGGGTCTTCTCATATTTCTCCATAACAGGTGGATATACTGAACGGTCTCCTCATGTATCCCAAAGATGGGACCGAGGGATTGATTGGTCTTCTCTTGTTCCCATACAACAACCACGTGTCTAAATTACCGCTTCCTTTTTCGTGAAAGAAGTCTCAGATAGCTTTTATCCTGATCCAAATCCCTTGCAATAGGCTCGGTGGGTCTGAATGGCCTCCTGTTATCCCAGTGTAACAATCTCCAGTCAATGTGTGACCTCTTCCAGTTCCTATGTAACATATTTGAGGAGGCTGAATGGACTGATCCTGTTGCTATTTAACAGGATACTGGTGCAGAGCTGAAAATGTGTTGCTGGAAAAGCGCAGCAGGTCAAGCAGCATCCAGGGAACAGGAGAATCCTGAAGAAGGGCGTATGCCCGAAACGCATACATTTTCAACGCAACACATTTTCAGCTCTGATCTCCAGCATCTGCAGACCTCACTTTCTCCTCAAGGATACTGGTGCAGCATGGCCTACTGTTATAAGCTCGAATGGCTGATTGGCCTCCTTCTGTAAATGTATATCAGGCTCCAGGGGCTGAACAACCTCGTCCTATTCCAGGGTAAAAGGTCTGAATATCCTTCTGTTGTTCCTGTGTAACAGGCTGGAGAACGGAATGGATTCCTCCACTGTCTGTGTAATTCACTTCACTTGTTGACTCCTTCTGTCATCTATGTTCAAATAAGATCATCCTTAATTTTTGTAAACTCCAATGGCTACTGGGTCAACCTGGTCATCCTTTCTTTATAAGCTAGCACCTTGCAGGAATCAGTTGAGGGAATCATCTCTGAGCTGCTTCCAATATAACAACATCCTTTCTTCATTGAAGAGATTAAATCTGTACACACTACTCCAGATGTGATCTCACTAAGACCCTGGACAGCAGCAGCAATACTTGACCAGCCTGCTGAAAGGTTCCCACCCAGCTTAGAGCTGTCTCAGCTCCTGGGGGAATACAGAGCATTGTTGGAAGATCATTGTCCTTCACTAAAATCAGCATAACGGGAGATCTGTAGAAATTAAAGTTTGAGAAGATCATAAATGATGTGGCGAGATGATCTCTACCATTAATCTCCCCAGAGCCCACGTCGCTCAGATTCCACAGAATCTAGTAAGGTGGAGCGCAAAAACAGCAAGGAGGAGCAAACATTGTTGGGAGTGACATATCAAAGTGAAAGCTGCAGTACAAATGCTGGACATGTTATAAAACAGGAAATGAGATATTCACATTTGTGGGTACTGCAGTAATAATGTACTGCTTACATTATATCTAAACTGTGTTAACCCAATTGAATGCTAATGCTGGGAAAAATGGATTTCATGACCACGTGTGAGATGGTTTACATTAACATTATGTCGAGCACTGAGCTCGAGATCAGGTTATTTAGGAATTGGTGTTGAGTGATCAGAAGAGCGAATTGAAACTTGTGCTGGAAAGGACCTTTTGGGAACAGTGACCACAATGTATTGTTTTTCTTTTATGCTGTTTGAGTACACGACAATTTTTGTTTTATTTGAAGTAACCGTTATAAATCTGAGTCATGCAAGCCATGAAAGTGTGAGGAGAAAGTGGGGACTGCAGATGCGGAGATCAGAGTCGAAAAATGTGGTGCTGGAAAAACACAGTCAGGAAGCATACTAAGGGCAGATAAATCGATGTTTCTGGCATAAGCCGTTCATCAAGAATGAAGCTTATGGGCCAAGAGGGCTGAGAGGTAAATGGGAAGGGTGTGCGGCAGGAGGGAGGTAGCTGGGATTGCGATAGGTAGATGAAAGTGGGATTGAAAGTGATAGGTGACGAAGGGAGACAGAATGCCTCATCTACTGCATCCATTTAACCTAATGTGGTCTTCTCTACATTGGCGAGGCAGGAGGTCAACTTGTAGATCATTTCAGAGAACATCTCTGGGACAGCGACATTGAACAATTCCATCGCCTTGTGGCTGAGCACTTTAACTACCCTTCGCACTCTGCCAAGGACATGACGGCCCTAAGCCTGATCCATCACCAAACACGAGCCACCAGAAGCCTGAAGGAAGAAAGCCTCCTCTTCTGCCTTGGGATGCTCCAACCACAGTGGATCATAGTGGATTTCCCCATTGCCCCATTTCCCTAATCCCACCTTACGTCGCTCCAACCTTCCAAGTCAGCACCGCACTTTTGAATTTTCCTACATGTTCACCTTCCTTCCTATCAATCTGATCCACCCTCCCCTCGACTTGCACTTTCAAACCCACCTTCATCTACCTATTAGATGAAAGGAGGCAGCTTAAAAAAATGCCAAGTGTTGCAGTAAGCCAATGGATTCAGAGAAATGTAGGATCCAGCAAAGGATGATCAAGAAACTGAGAAGAAAATCAAAAAGAGAAAAAGCGTGCAAACAAAAGAAACACATAAAGACTGTAAAAAATTGTATAAAAATGTATGAAAAAAATAAAAACAAGGTCAAATTTGGAACAGTTGGTGCGCGTTCAGGATAATTTATTGCAGAGAACAGAGAAATCGCAGGGAAAAGAAGCAGTTTCTTTGTGTCTATCTTCATGGAAGAATGTCCAGAAAATCTTCCAGAAATACCAAGTAACCATGGGACTTTGTCAATAAAGTCTAAGATCATTGTTATCAATGTTGGGGTTATCTTTGAAAAGAAAGCTGGTTTGAGTATTTATAAATCTGACAGACTAGATGTACTTCATACAAGAATTTCAGAGGAAGCAGCAATAGACATGTTGAGTGCATCGCGGGTTTTCACTTTATTTTCCGACTCATTCCCGAAAGGCATTTAGCCAATCTGGATAAGGCAAAGGTTATAAATATTATCCAACAGTTTTAGAAAGGTTGGATTTGGAGAGTGGTGAACTACAGACCAGTTATCTTGTCATCCGAGATATTTAGAAGGCAATAACATAACTGGGGAGTGGGCGAATGTACCGATGAAAGGAAAACCAGAAGTGGCAAACGTTTTTTTTTTGGAATGGTTTGAAGATGATTCTTGTGGACATAGGCAATGAAGAACCAATGGATAACGTGAAGTTGGATATTCATGAGCTTTTTTTTCAAATAACTCACACAGTAAGCTCATAAGAAAAGTTAAAGCGAGAGGTATTAGGAAGAATATATGCAAATGGGAAAGTAAAAATTAGGCTTACATTCATGTGAATGTAATTGGAATATAGAGGATGTTGTGCACCAGTTGCATCGAGTGTTCATGAGACTACACTTAGAGTATTGTGTACCGTTCGGAGTCCCAATCTAAGAAAGAATATATTGACTACAGAGGAACTGCAAAAGGTATTATCCAGATTAATCCCTAAAATGGCAAGATTGTCTGATGTGGAAAATCAGCCTGTGATCTCGAGTTTCAAAACATGAGAGGTGATTGCAGTAAAACTTAGAAACATAGAGCGGACTGAATAACAGAAGGACATGGAGAAGTACAAGTAGGCGAAATCAGGAAGAATTCCACGAATTTCTACACGGACAAGTCGAACAGTATAAAGAACAGAGAAAGCTGAGAGGTCCATGATTCAGACGGATAAAATTATAAGCGACACGGACAAGGTGGATAGACAGCAGCTGTTCCTTTTAGTCAGAGGGTCAAGAACAAAAGAGCACACTTTTAAAGTGAAACGTTTGAGGTTCAGAGAGGATTTAAACTTTTTTTCACCTGGAGGTTATTGTGTTCTGGGATTACTTCCTGAGAGGGTAATTATCACGGGTAACCTCACAATCATTAAAAAGTACTTGGACAAGCACTTGGAATTGTCATAACATTCCAGGCTATGGCCCTGCTGTTGGGAAGTGGGACTAATATAGATCGTGCTGTACTTCTTTTGGCACAGAGGTTATGCTCCTGTGAGTGTTTGATGTGGACGTTCAATTATTGAGCAGTTTGTGGCAGGAATTGATGAATTTCTGAAGAGTATATTCGCAAGGGTTATAAGAGTGAACCGTAATAACTTGATAAATTATATCAATGTGAAAAATATGAGTAACAAGTGCAGTTGCCTTACAGTTTGAAACCAGAGAATATAGAATGGGGAACACGGAAATGGCAGAACTATGAAGCCACTACTTCAGTTTTGTCTTCACAGAACTTTCAAACAATACAAGGAAAACCAAGTCTGGTGTAGGAAAATGATAGAGTACATAGCACAGAGAACATAGTAAGTAAATGGTTTCGGAGAAATTATTGGGGTTGAAAGTAATGGTCATAGACAACACTAACATAGATTTATGAAATGGGAATTATGTTTGCGAAACAGACTGGGAGACAAATGAATGAGAATTAATGGATGTCAAATATTTTGATTTTTAGAAAAGTTTTGGTAAAGCTCAAAGCCCAGTTTGCAAAATTAAATCTGAGTGGATTGTGGCTAATATATGGATATGTTTCTAGAATGGGAGAGCTGGCAGAAAACAGTGAATAGAAATAAACATACTCATCAAACAACAGCCTGACATTGTCTGTAAGGTATGATTCTGTAAGGTATAAGTCCTTCCACATCTAGTCAAGAAACTTTGGAAACAATTAAACAATTCACTGGAGAAAGAGATTCCACAAATAACCCCTTCCTCCATGATGGAAGAGCCCATCAAATCAGTGTATAAGGTAAGGCTGATTCATTCGCAACAATCTTCAGTCAGAAGTGCTGAGTGGGTGATCCATTTCAGCCTATGTCCTAGATTCCCCGGATATCTCCTGTCTCATCAGCAGGACGGACACAGCAGAAGTGGCGGCACATTGGGATACAGTAGGAAGGGAAATGCTCTTGAATCCGCATCTCATGAAGTCTCATGGCATGCGTTTACACATGGGAAAGGAAACCTCCTGCTGATTACATTGTACCAGCCACTCTCAACTGATGAATCAGTACTCCTCCATGCTGACCAACAATTGGAGGAAGCACTGAGGGTAGCACGGACGCAAGATGAAATCTGAGTGGGGGATTTCAATGCCCACCTCCAAGAGTATCTCAGCTACAGCATTACTGATCGAACTGACCGGGTCCTAAAGGACATAACTGCTAGACTGGTATTGCGGCAGATGGTGAAGGAACCAACAAGAGGAAAATACATACTGACCACAGCCTTACTAATCTGCCAGTTGCAGAAGTATCTGTCCATGACAGTATCGGTAAGAGTGACCTCCGCATAGTCATTGTGGAGACAAAGTCACACTTGCACATTGAGAATAACCTCGACCATTGTGGGTGGTACTATCACGGTGCTAAATAGGACAGACTTCGAACAGATCTAGCAGCTCAAGTCTGGGTGTCCATAAGGTGCTGTGGTCCATCTATAGGAGCAGAATTGTACACCCACACAACCTCATGGCCTGGTATATCCCCCTCACAACAATTACTATCAATCCAGAGGATCAACCTTGGTTCAATGGAGTGTGCAGGATGGCAGGAGCAGCACTGGACATACCTGCAAATGTGGTGTCAGCCTGGTGAAGCCACCAAACAGGACAACGTGTGTGCCAAACAGCATAAGCAGTCAGTGATAGACAGAGCTAAGTCATCCCACAAGCAAAGGATCAGATCTAAGCTCTGCAGTCCTTCCACATCTAGTCGAGAAACATTGGGGACAATTAAACAATTACACAATTCACTGGAGAAAGAGATTCCACAAATAACCCCTTCCTCCATGATGGAAGAGCCCAGCACTTCAGTGTATAAGATAAGGCTGATGCATTCGCAACAATCTTCATTCAGAAGTGCTAAGTGGATGATCCATTTCAGCCTCCTCCAGTGGTCCTCAGCGATTCAGTTACCAGTCATCAACCACCTCGATTCAGTCCACGTCATATCCAGAAATGGTTGGAGATACTGGATACTCCAAAGAGTCCATACTCTGACAACATTCTGGCAATAGCACTGAAAACTTGTGTTCCATAACTTGCCACTACCCAAGCCAAACTGTTTCAAGACAGTTACAACAATGGCTTTCCCCGATTATGTGGAAAATTACCCCAAGCATCTCCTGTTTATAAAAAGCAAATATATGTCCAAGTCAGGATGGTGAATGGCTTGGAGGGGAACCTAAAGATGATGGTATTCCCACTCTGTCAGTCTACTCTCGATCATCAGGAAAGTGGTGGAAGGACTCAGTGCTTATCAGCAGCAACACTTGCTCAGCAATACCCTGGTCAATGACGCCCAGTTTGGGCTCCACCAGCGCCATTCAGATCCTGATCTCATTACCGTGGTTTAAACATGGACAAAAGAGCTGAATTCCAGAAGTGGGGTGAGAGTGACAGTCCTTTAAAACGATGCTGTCTTCTAACAAGTATGGCATCAAGGGGCCTTAGCAAAACTGCAATCAATGGGTATCAGGGGTAAACTCCCCGCTGGTTAGAATCATACCTGACACGTAGGAAGATGGTCATGGTTGATAAAGGTCAGTCAACTCAGCTCCAAGTCTGTAGGAGTCCCTCAAGCAGTGGCCGAAAACTTCTTCAGGACTGCTTCATCAATGACCTTCCCTCCATTTTAAGGTCAGAAGTGGGGATTTTCGCCGTTGATTGTACAAAATTCTGCAACATTTGCGGCTCCTCAGATACTGAAGCAGTCCATGTTCAAATGCGACAAGATCTGGACAGTATCCAGGCTAACAAGTGGCAAGGAATATTCAGGCCACACAAATGACAGACCGTGACCATCACCAGTTAAAATACAATCTAACCTTCCCCTTTGCATTCATTGGTGTTACAATCAGTGAATCCCCCAGTATCAAAGTCCTGGTGGGTTATCATTGCTGAGAAACTCACTGGTCTCGCCACATAAACACAGTAACTACAAGAGCAGGTCAGAAGCTAGGAATACTGCGGCGAGTAACTCACATCCTGACTTCCAAACGTCTGTCCATCATCTACAATGCATTAGTTAGAAGTGTAATAGGAGACTCCCAATTTGCCTAGATGAGTGCAGCCTCAACAACACTCAAGAAGCTTTATACCATCCATGACAAAGCAACCAGTTTGACTGTCCCTATATCCACAATGCTCCACCATCAACGCTCAGCAGCAGCAGCAGTGTTTTACTATCTACATGCTGCAATGAAATGATTCACCAAAGATCCTCAGAGAAAATCGTCCCAACTCACGACCATGTCTATCTAGAAGGACAAGGGCTGCAGATGTATGGAAATACCATCATCTTTAGGTTCCCCTCCAAGCCATTCACTATCCTGATTTGTAAATATATCAACGCTCTTTCACAGTCGCTGGGTCAGAATCCTGGAATTGCCTCCATAATGGCATTGGAGGTCAACCACAGCAGGTGGACTGCAGCGTTCAACAAGGCAGCTCACCACCACCTTCTCAAGGGCATCTAGGGTCAGGCAATAAATGCTGGCCCAGCCAGTGACACCCAGATTCACGAAATTAATAAATAGAAATTAACAGAGGAAGGTTGCTGAGGTGTCGCAGGGATCGGTGCTTGGGACCCAGCTGTTCACAATGCCCTTTTAACATTGGGTTGCTGGAATCAGATACAATATATCCCAGCCTGCTGACAGCACTAACGGATGTGGGATTGTGAGTGGGTGAGGAGGATGTAAAAAAAAAGCACCGAGAAGACTAAGACAAGTGTAGTGAATGGGTAAATACGTGACAGATGGAGAACAACGTGGATTGAGGTGATGGTGTGCCCTTTGGTGGGAAACGATAAATTGGCTGCCTACCATTTGAAAAGGATTGGTGGAAACATGTTGATCTACAAAGGGGCGTATGCTCCTTTTTGTTGTTTCCTTCTGCATAAACATCTGAGCTTCCTGCAGCGCAGTGAGTTCTGCAACCAGAAGTCAATACTGGGCATGGCATTGGCACGCTGCCCAGTTTACATAGACCCGCCAATTGGGTAGCTGTAACATTGAAAAAGATCTGGATATCCTTGTACACCGGTCACCGAAAGCAATATTGCAGAAACAGAAAGCAGTGAGGAAGATAATTGGTGTGTTGATCTTCATTTCAGGGGAAGTGAGTCCAGGAGAAAGCGTGTCTTACTGCAGCTGTGCAGACCTTTGGAGAGATCCCATCTTGAACATTGTGCAGTATTGTGTGCAGGTTTGGTCTCCTTACCTTATAAAGGACAAACCTTTCATTGAGGGAGAGCAGTGAAGGATGACCAGACTGGTCTCTGGGATGACAGGCTTGTTTTGGGAGCAGACTTTCGGAGACTGGGCCAGTATTCCATTGAGTTTAGGAAAATGGGTGGAGATCTCCGTGAAATATACAAAACTCTGACAGGGTGAGACAGATTGAAAGCAGAGATGATAATCCCCCTGGCTGGGACATTTAAAACAAAGGGCCACAGTATTAGGTACAAGCAGCTCACTCTGCATTGAGATGAGAATTAATGTCTGCTCTCACTGACTGGGGAACCTGGGGAATTCGCTCGCACCTGGAAACCAAGACACTGATTATAAATAAGGATTTAGAGATAGTAAAGGGATGGTGCGAGAGCAGGAGAACTGTGTGGAAATGACGGCCAACCATCATTATATTGAATTGGTGAGCAAACTCGATGGACCAAACATACTACTGCACCGCCTATTTTATAGATTCCCAAGGTTACCCACATTAACGGATATGCATATCGTGTGCACTGAGAAGATTTTTTTTCATGAACTAGAATGGGGGAGGCTCAATGTGTTGTATGATCCAATCCTTTCCCACTGTTTCTGTGCAGTCTGTGTGAAAGCTCTGTAAATGTTGTCACAAGCTCTCAGATGTTAGGAAGGAGGTTTATGCGGGGTCGACAGGACTGTGTTCCCATTCCCTTTACCGACACTGATGCCGAGGCCGGGTGTTCTGTCCGGTTTCATCCTTTCAGAACTCAGAGTAGTTAGATACAAATGAGTGCCTTGATTGGCCGTTTCAGAGACATTTGAAATGTTTGTCACATGTCAGGGTCTTTGGAGTCACTTTTAGGCCAGCTCATGAAATCACCGGAGATTCACTTCCTAAAAGTACATTGGAGAAGGAAATTCTGTTTCCAATCCAAATTGGCTTCAAGGTCACTGTTACTGACACCAGATTTTAGATCTCGATATTTTATTAATTGTTTTTAACTTGCACCCACTGCCAGAGCATTCGCCTGGTCTAGATTAGTCATCCAGTGACATTTCCACAACACTATCTCCACATGGGGACCTGTCGGAAACTACACTGCGCAAGGTATTTCTGTGCTGCTTGACATCTCTGTCAAAAAGAACTCCCACCAATTTGACTGTCGTGATGGGACTGAGGGGGTGATAATTGGTCAAGTTGTAATTATTCGCCTCTTAGGGGGCTGGACATAGCTGAGTAATTATCCACATTGCCAGGGAGATGTTAGAGTTGGAGTTGGACTGAAACGGCTTCCCCAGGGACACAGCTTGTTGTGAAGCACAAGGCTTCAGTCCTGTTGCAGGAATAGGGTCAGGACCCATTGCCTTTGTCGTATCTATTGCGTTCAGCTGTTTCTTCATGTCACGTGCAGCGAATCAAATTGGTTGAAGACTGGCATCTGTGATTTTGTGGGCATCATGATGAGGGTGAGGTGTATCATCGACTCAACACCTCTAGCAGAGGATGGTGCAGATAAAACATCCTTCTCTTTTTCACTGATGTGCAGGTATGTTTCATTATTTCGGATGAGGATGTTTGTGGAACCCTCTCCTCCAGTCATTTGTTTAATCGTCCACCACCATTTATGACTGAATGTGGCAGGACTGCAGGGCTTCGTTCAGATCTGTTGGTCAAGTCCGGTAGCGTTAATGAGTTAGCATCAGGTTAAGGTTCATGTGATTCTGACTCTGATATGTTCACCCACACTCGTCACTGAGCCATAGATGGTGTTGATGGTAATGACAGACTGAGGTGTCATCCTGGCAAAAAGTTACAGGTTGTGGTTGAATGCTGTTCTGCTTCTCCTGCTGCTGTGGTCTACAGCACTACATGAATACGCAGTTTCGAGCTGCAATATCTGCAATGCAATTCTGCTGTCTGTTCCCCAATTCTCACTGAGACCCATTCACCCATCCGCCTTGCATTCAGTGACCTAACCTGGTTTCTGATGTGGAAATGCTTCCATTTTCAAACTCTCATTCTGCTGAGGGTCTGTCTCCCTGGGTCTTGCTTCCAATCTGAAACATTCCGCAAAAACATTTAACTGATCTTAATTCAAATGTTTAATTCACCTGAATCTTTTTCCTTGAGAAATACCATCTTCTGTGTTTAAAGTGAATGTGTTTCCTCTGTTTCTCTCCCTGACGATGATTAAGAGCTCTGTAGTGTCAGTGATGCCTTATGTCGTTTCAGAGCCAATGAATCCTCTGGATTCCCAATCATCTTCACCACATGTCTGTTTTCTCTTTTGGTTTGATGCCTTGTAAATCATGGTTGCCTTGTTCTCGCATGAGTATGTTTCATCTTCTTGGGGTTGCATTTTTGGTATTATCTTCGGAATTATCCCCACAAACTTCTGATATTGCTGCTCCATGGTCTTTCCTGCTCAGCTCCCCTTTCAATTAACTCTGGCCAGCTCCTCCCGCATGTCTTTGTAGTTACATTGCTTAATTATAACCACATTACATCTTGATGAAAGCATTGCATATAAACTGAAAGAAGGCGTTTTGAGAGATGGGCCACGAAGAATGACTGGTGGATTTCTTAACTAGATACAAAAGGAGAATGAGAGAGAGAGAGGATATAGAAATGGAGATGTGGAAAATGAGAAAACTACATTATCGAAAGAAGTAGATATACTTTCATCACCATTTTGGCAATTCCTTTGTGCTGTGGTCCTTTGTACAGTGCACGTACAACAGAGCAATATGTTCAAATGCTGGGTCTGATGCCATAACTTTCCTCTCCAACAATATGACAGACACTAGCTTTGGAAAGAACCCAGCAGGCCAACATATTTAATTCCTGGAAGAAAGGGGATTAACTGAAATAAGTTCGGAAACCAGAAACAAGAATTTATGACACACATCCTGATAAGAACGAGAGACTAGAGTTGGGAATCCCAGAAAAGGGGGAACGTTGAGAGAAAGGGAAGGTATCACTTCAGATGAGGATCAAATAATGTTTTAATGCTTTATAAATTTTATACATCGTGTCTATCATTTTTCGTTAACTGTGTCTCCGTTGTTCATTCAGAATGTGTTGTACACATATGAACAATCTTCCTTATCTGAACACACACTGATTAAACAGTGTATAAAAAAACATTTTCCTCCCTTTCAGACTGTCCTGTTGTCGTGCTAGCAGGATATATGAACACCAACTGGCTACCAAAAGACATGACCCACTCTCACTAGTTTCCATACATACAGAAAAAGAAGGACACCACGTTGACTGTGACAACACACACTTCCTAGGACAAAGCCACGCACGAAAGTTCTTAGAAGAATGACATTCTAGCCAGACGTAGATCAATAAACATATCAATTTAGATCCTATCTACTCTCCCTTGAACAAAAAACTGGAAATGACATCACGCAACTTAAGAAACCAAGACCTAGAAATAGAAAGATACGATAAACCACCAGTGCGTCACCAGAGACACTCACTGATGATGTTACCCAGTCATGGTGACGAAACATCTGAAAACAAACCTTCAAGCTCAGCGAGTTAACATACATACTTATTAATTGTTATTTTACTCTGAATCGTGGAATTTGCGACTACTTTGTCACTCATGTTTTAAGAGATAACGAGGTGAGCTGAGCTTTTCTGGGTGTGTGGTTTTAATTAACAGAGTGGTTCAACATCGACATCATAACAGTTTGAGGGCTTGTCGTATGGGATTTAGACAGACTTGAACAGATTTTGGGTACAAAAGGTCCCAGCAGATTTCCATCACTTGGCAGTTAGTGACCTAGATCTTCAAGTTAAACAGGTGAGAAAATTCATTTAATTTTGTTTACTTGTGGTTGGTTAATTTAAAAGAAATGGCTTTTAATATTAATAAAATGGTTCTGAGGTTTGAAGATGGTACCCAAATTTGCCAAGAAAGTGTAGAAAGACAAAGGAAGGGCATACTTTTAGAATTAACATGTAGATTTGAATTGGGTTTTACCAGAGACAAAAGGAAAGCTGTCACCATAATGGTCAAGCACTTGGTGTATCAGAGAAGCAGGTAACTGCAGTCGAGTTCGAAAAAACTTAAATTGCAAATATGACAACTGCAGTTAGAAGATAAAGAGAGAGACTGAAAGAGAGAGAAGATAGAGAAAGAGAAAGAGAGGAAAAAGGAAGAGAGGGAGAATTTGAAATTCAGACGTTTGGAATTAGATAAGAAAGTTAAATTAGCAGGATGAAGATAAGGGAGAATGTAGGAATGTATACAACTATGTTAATACATTGCCATATTTCGGTGCGAAAAATGGCAAAACCGTTTTATTTCATTTGCGAAATTGGCTCGGCAGATGGCATGTCCAGTGAACCTGTGGGTAATGCTAATTCAGACTAAGCTGGTGGGTACAGCTTGAGAGGTATGTGCAGTGCTGTCACATGAGGGAGCAAGAGATTATGTAAATGTTAAGTGCTTATGAATTGGTACTAGAAGAATATAGACAGCGGTTCAGAAATATAGAGACGGAACCAGGTCAGATTTATATTGAGTTTGAAAGAATTAAACACAGTCATTTTGATAGATAGGTGCAGGCCTTAAAAATGGATAAGACCTGTGAGGCTCGAAGGGAGATTATTCTGCCGGAGACTCACTTCCAGAGATGGTAAGATTTCATGTGAATGAACAGGAAGTTCAAGAAGTGAGAAGGGCAGCAGAAATGGCAGGTAAATATGCATTGGTGCATGAGATGAAATTTAGCTTCTGGGAGGATTTTCATCCTGTGTGGGATAGAAATTGGGAGAAGGGGAGATCCTACACTACAAAACATAGAGTAAAGCACACTGGCAATAGTTTACCACCGGTGGAAAAGAAGCCCAAGGGGGTTGAAAGGTGGTGAAAGGCCTCAGGTGTTCTCACTATGACGGAGCGGAACACATAAAATTACAGTGCTGATGGTTTAAGAAGGGCACTGGGAAAAGGTGTTTTCACTGCAGTAAGCTTGGACACATAGTGCTAGGCATTGAAGGAAGGCATTTTGGGAAAAGATGTGGTAAAAGAGTTTAAGCCAGTGGTATTAGTGAACCAGGTAAAGGAGACCCCAAGTAGAACCGAGGAGTTGCAGGAGGGTGCACAGCCTAGACAGGGGCTGATCCCGATGAAGAATTCGCCTCTGTAGATAAAGCTTACTAAAAAAAAATGGGGCGTGGGGGGAGGACAAGAAGTTATAATTTTGCAAGATGCGGGATCTGTTCAGTTTCTAATACTTGAGAAGTGAGGAGCCGGAAAGGCACAACAGATCAGGCAGCATCCGAAGAGCAGGACAATCGACGTATCAGGCATAAACCCATCGTCAGGAATGTGGCGAGGGAACAAGGGGGCTGACAGATAAATACGAGGGTAGAAGCTGGACTGGCAGGAGGGTCACTGGGAGGGCGATGGGAAGATGCAGGTGGGAGTATAAGTGAAATGTCAGAGGGGAGCGTGGAGTGGATAGGTGGGAAGGAAGATGGACAGTTAGGGAAGTTCAAGAGGGCAGTGCTAATTTGAATGGTTGGATCTGGGATGAGGTTGGGGGAGGGGCACTTTGGAAATTGGTGAAGTCAACGTTGATGCTGTATAGTTTGACGGTTTCAGCTGTCCTACCAACTATCCACTTCACCCTCCCCTCTGACCTATCACCATCAGATCCCGCCTACATCTACCTATCGCCTTCCAAGCTACCTTCCACCCACCTCCACCTCCACCATCCTATTTAATTCTCAGCCCCTTCCACCTCCCTTACCTCACGCTTTCCAGATGAAGGACTTATGCCTGGAACGAGTCTTTGACAAGGAGTTTGAGTGAAGTGATTACGCCACAGTTGAAGAGGATGAAGACATGACTGCCAAGTTCAGTCTGCTACGTGCTTGATGTGGGAGGTCAACGACTCTGGTCTGTCTGGCTCATTTAAGTGTGGAAAGATGTGTTCACGTTCACTGACAGAGCATATTGCAGCACTGATGAAAGATCTCGAGGACCTTAGGCTGACACGAGAGAACGAGATCTTTCTGGACAAGACTTTCAGCGAGATTATTACACCGACCATACCAGAAAACAGCAGAAGAGAGCAGACGATGAGGAAGGCGGAGAGGAGACCCCGGGGTGCAAGAGACCCTGGGGGAAGTACCTGTCGGGAACAAGTTGAATCTTTTGGAAACAGTAGAGACAGATGACACTGCCAGTCCGTGAGGCGGCCATGTCTGTCAATCAAAAGTTGGCGTGGAGGCACAGCGGAAGAGTCGGACATCACACAGAGCCGTGGTAAGAGGGGACTCCATAGTGAGAGGAACTGACCAGGATTTTTGTGACAGCAGACGGGACTTAAGGATGGCGTGTTGCCTTCCTGGTGCCAGGGTTAAAGACATCACAGACAGAGTGCAGGAAATCCTCAAGGACGAAGATGAAGAGCCAGAGGTGGTGGTACATGTCGGCACAAATGATGTTGGGAAGAAGAGGAGGAACATACCACAGCGGGACTTCGGAGAACTCGGAAGAAGGCTGAAAAGCAGGACATCCAGGGTGGTTATCTTCGGTTTGCTTCCAGTTCCTCGGGCTGGAGATGCCAGAAACAGGGAGATAATGGATTTGAACGTGTGGCTGGGAAATTGGTGCAGGAAGCAAGGATTTAAATTCTTGGATCACTGGGGTATGTTTTGTGGTAAGCAGAAATTATACAAGAGAGACGGTTTGCACCTTAATAGGTGAGGGACCAGCATTCTGGCAGGCAGGTTTGCTACTGCAACACAGCGATGTTTAAACTAAGTAGCGGGGGGAGGGGACAAACTGGATGTTTAAGAAGGAAATTGAAGGGAAAATTAGAACAAGGGAAGTCAAGAAAGATAATTGTATCAATGAGGCAGAAAACTCAAAAAGGGATCATGCTGGAAGGTTGAGTGACATACGAGTTGATGGGAAGGATGAGGGCAGTAACAAATTAAAAATACTATACATAAATGCACGAAGCATTAGAAATAAGATTAATGAGCTTGAGGCTCTTTTGGAAATTGGCAAATGCGATATTGTGGGGATAACTGAGACATGGCTTCAAGTGGACAGGGCCTGGGAAATGAATATTCAAGGTTACACGTGATATCGTAAGGACAGACTGACGGGTAGAGGGCTCGGGTGGCCATGTTGATAAGGGATGATATTCAGTCCCTTGCGTGGGGGGACTTAGATTCAGGGGATGTAGAGTCAATGCGGATAGAGCTGAGAAATTCTAAGGATAAAAAGATCCTCTTGGGAGTTATCTACAGGCCTCCAAACAGTAGTCTGGATGTCGGATGTAAGTTGAATCAGGAGCCGAAATTGGCCGGTCGCAAAGATGTTACTACAGTTGTAATGGGGGATTTCAACATGCAGGTAGACTGCGAGAATCAGGATGGTATTGGACCTCAAGAAAGAGACTTTGTGCTTCCGAGATGGATCCTTAGATAAGCTGTGCTGGAGCCTACCAGGGAGAAGGCAATTTTGGATCTGGTATTGTGCAACGAACCAGAATTGATCAGGGACCTCGAAGTGAAGGAGCCATTGGGTAGTAGTGACCATAATACAATTAGCTTTAATCTGCAATTTGAGAGGGAGAGGGTACAATCGGAATTGACAATATTTCTATTGAATGAAGGGAAATATGGAGCTATGAGGGAGGAGCTGGCCAAAGTTCAATGGTTTAATACCTTAGCAGGGATGACAGTGGAGGAACAATGGCGGATATTTCTGTGTATAATGCAGAAGATGCTGGATCAGTTCATTCCAAAAAGGAAGAAAGATCCTAGGACGAAGCATGGGTGACCGTGGCTGACGAGGGAAGTTAAGAAACATATAAAGTTAAAAGAGAAAAAGTATAACATAGCAAAGATAAATGGGAAAACGGAGGACTGGGAAGCTTTTAAAGAACAACAGAGGATTACTAAGAAGGAAATACGCAGAGAAAAAATGAGGTCGAAGGAAAACTGGCCAAAAATATAAAGGAGGTTAGTAAAAGCTTTTTCAGGTATGTGAAAGGGAAAAAAAATGTTCAGACTAAAATTGGGCCCTTGAAGAGAGAAACAGGGGGATATATTACAGGGAACAAAGAAATGGCAGAAGAATTGAATTGGTACTTCAGATCTGTGTTCATTGGGGAAGACACAAGCAATCTCCCTGAGGTAACAGCGGCTGAAGGACCTGAACTTACGTGAATTTATATTTGCCAGAAATTGGTGTTGGAGAGACTGTTATGTCTGAAGTTTGATAAGTCCCCGGGGCCTGGTGGTCTACATCCCAGGGTACTGAAGAAGGTGGCTCGAGAAATCGTGGATGCGCTGGTGATTATTTTTCAGAGTTCGATAGATTCGGGGTCGGTTCCTGCGGATTGGAGGGTGGCTAATATTGTACCACTTTTTAAGAAAGGTGGGAGAGAGAAAACAGGAAATTATAGACAAGTTCGTCTGACCTCAGTGGTGGGAAAAATGGAGTCTATTATAAAGGATGAAATTACGACACATCTGGATAGTAGTAACAGGATAGGTCAGTGTCAGCATGGATTTATGAAGGGGAAATCATGCTTGACAAATCATCTGGAATTTTTTGAAGATGTAACTCTGAAGATGGACGAGGGAGATCCAGTAGCTGTAGTGTACCTGGACTTTCATATAGCTTTTGATAAAATCCCACATAGGAGGTTAGTGAGCAAAATTAGGGCGCATGGTATTGGGGACAAAGTATTGACTGGGATTGAAAATTGGTTGACTGATAGGAAACAAAGAGTAGTGATAAACGGCTCGATTTTGGAATGTCAGGCAGTGAACAGTGGGGCAACGCAGGGATCAGTGATGGACTGCAGCTTTTTACAATATATGTTAATGATATAGAAGATGATATTAGTAATAACATTAGCAAATTTGCAGATGATACTAAGCTGGATGGCAGAATGAAATCTCTGGGTAGCAAGGGAGGAGATTGCAGAGCCATTGGCCTTGATTTTTATGTCCTCGTTGTCTAAAGGAATAGTGCCAGAAGACTGGAGGATAGCAAGTGTGGTTCCCTTGTTCAAGAAGGGGAGTAGGGATAACCCTAGTAATCAAAGGCCGGTGAGTCTCACTTCTGTTGTGGGCAAAGTCTTAGAGAGAATTGTAAGGGATAGGATTTATGATCACCTGGATAGGAATAATGTGATCAAGGATAGTCAGCATGGTTTTGTGAAGGGCAGGTCGTGACTCACAAACCATACTGAATTCCTTGAGAAGGTGACTAAGGAGGTGGACGAGGGGAAAGCGGTAGATGTGGTGTATATGGATTTTAATAAGGCGTTTGATAAGGTTCCCCATGGTAGGCTACTGCAAAAAATACGGATGTATGGCATTGAGGGTGAGTTGGAGGTTTTGATTAGGAATTGGCTGGCTGGAAGAAGACAGAGGGTAGTAGTTGATGGTAAAGGTTCGTCTTGGAGTGCAGTGACAAGCGGTGTTCCGCAAGGATCTGTTTTGGGACCATTGCTGTTTGTCATTTTTATCAATGACCTGGAGGAGGGACTAGAAGGTTGGGTGAGCAAGTTTGCGGGTGATAATGAGGACAATGAGGAAGGATGTGTCAGGTTACAGCGGGTTATAGATAAACTGCAGAGCTGGGCAGAAAGGTGGCAAATGGAGTTCAATGTAGGTAAGTGTGAGGTGAGTCACTTTGGTAAGACCAACAAAAAGATGGGGTACTGGGCTAATGGTCGGATACTTGGTAGTGTGGATGAGCAAAGGGATCTTGGTGTCCATGTACACAGATCTCTGAAAGTTGCCACCCAGGTAAATAGTGCGGGGAAGAAGGCATATGGCGTACTGGCTTTTATTGGTAGAGGAATTGAGTCCTGAGGTCATGTTGCAGTTGTATAAGACACTGGTGCGGCCGCATCTGGAGTATTGTGTGCAGTTTTGGTCGCCATACTATAGGAAGGATGTGAAGGCACCGGAACGGGTGCAGAGGAGGTTTACCAGGATGTTGCCTGGTACGGTAGGAAGATCGTATGAGGAAAGTCTGAGGTACTTGGGGCTGTTTTCATTGGAGAAAAGAAGGTTTAGGGGTGACTTGATAGAGGTGTACAAGATGATTAGGGGTTTAGATAGGGTTGACCATGAGAACCTTTTTCCACATGTGGAGTCAGCTATTACAAGGAGGCATATGTTTAAATTAAGGGTCGTAGGTATAAGACAGATGTTAGGGGTAGATTCTTTACACAGCGAGTCGTGAGTTCATGGAATGCCCTGCCAGTAGCAGTGGTGAACTCTCCCTCTTTATGGGCATTTAAACGGGCATTGGATCGGCATATGGAGGATAGTGGGCTAGTGTAGGTTAGGTGGGCTTGGATCGGCGCAACATCGAGGGCCAAAGGGCCTGTACTGCGCTGTACTTGTCTATGTTCTATGTTCTATGAAATGTGAGGAGGATGTTAGGAGGTTGCAGCGTGACCTGGACAGGTTAGTTGTGTGGTCAGATGCATGGCAAATGCAGTTTAATGTGGATAAATGTATGGTTATGCACTTTGGTGGCAAGAACAGGAAGGCAGATTGCTACCTAAATGGAATCAATTTAGGTAAAGGGGCAGTACAAAGAGATCTGGGTGTTCTTGTACACCAGTCAATGAAGGTGAGCATGCAGGTACAGCAGGTAGTGAAGAAGGCTAATAGCATGCTGGCCTTCATAACAAGGGGGATTGAGTATAGAAGCACAGAGGTTTTTCTGCAGCTGTACAGGGCCCTGGTGAGACCACACTTGGAGTACTGTGTGCAGTTCTGGTCTCCAAATTTGAGGAAAGACATTCTGCTATTGAGGGAGTGCAGCATAATTTCTCGAGGTCAATTCCTGGAATGGCAGGACTATCTTACGCTGAAAGACTGTAGCAATTGGGCTTGTATACCCTTGAGTTTAGAAGACTGAAAGGGGATCTGATTGAGACATATAAGATTATTAAAGGATTGGACACTCTGGAGGCAGAAAACATGTTTCCGCTGATGGGCGAGTGCCGTACCAGAGGACACAGCTTAAAAATACGGGGTAGACCATTTAGGACAGAGATGAGGGGAAACTTCTTCACCCAGAGAGTGGTGGCTGTGTGGAATGCTCTGCCCCAGAGGGCAGTGGAGGACCAGTCCCTGGATTCATTTAAGAAAGTGTTGGATACAGAACTCAAAGATAGTGGAATCAAGGGTTATGGAGATAAGGCAGGAACAGGATACTGATTAAGGATGATCAGCCATGATTATATTGAATGGTGGCGCAGACTTGAAGGGCAGAATGGTCTACTCCTGCATCTATTGTCTATTGTCTATAATGTCAACTTTCCTGCCCCTCGGATGCTGCCGACCTGCTGTGCTTTTCCAGTCCCTCACTTTTCAACTCTGATCTCCAGCATGTGTAGTCCTCACTTTCCCTCTGCCTCCAATAGTAAGAGATGGAATATTTTCACTCTTTCTGACATGTTACTCAACAGCATGATAATTTGTGGAATGGGGTCAGAAATTAAGCATTCCCTTGTGTAACACCAGGTTGGAGTGCCACATCAAGGTTGCGGAAGTAACAGTGAGATTGAATGATAGAGGGTCAGTTCCAGTAATACAGTTTGTTCTTGGGAATGATTTAGCAGGATCCAAGGTGGGAAAGGCAGCCCTTGTGGTGGGGAAGACAACGTAAGGCCAGGGAACAGGGGAATTACAATAAAAATACCCAGGGATTTTTCCAGACTTTGTAGTAACAAGGTCCCACTGTCGTAAGTTACAGCAGGAAGGAAAACTGAAAGAAAAAGCCAAAGGAGTTGATGCACGGAAGACTCAGGCTAAAGCATTTCTAGTGGCTGGAATGAACAAGGACGTGGTTAATTTTTGTTGTACATGTCATACATTCCAAATGGTAGGTAAGTCACAGGCAGTATTAAAACCAGCACCATTGTTGTCAATTCGTGTATTCGAAGAACTTTTCACGTGAGTTATGATTAATTGTGGAGCTCCCCTTTCCAAATTAAAGTGGAAACTAATATCTGCTGATCATAATGGATGTGTCCACCAGATTTCCAGAAGCAATTCCATATGGGGTATTAAGGCAAAAAGGGAGGTAGAGGAGTTAGTAGCTTTCTTTACTCACTGTGGGCTACGCAGTGTGATTCAGTCAGACCAAGGGTCTCATTTTACCGCGCAGCTGTTTAAGGGCGTCATGGATAGCTTCTGCATACAGCAGTTTAAATCAAGTGCGTTCCATCCCGAATCCCAAGGAGCCTTGGAAAGTTGGCATCAGATGCTGAAGACAATATTAACAGTGTACTGTCAGAATTACCCGAATGATTGGAATAAAGGTGTCACATTATATTGTTTGCCATTAGAGATGCCCCAAATAAATCTACTCACTTTACTTCCTTTGAGTTAATATTCGTTTATGAAGTGAGAGGTCCTTTGAAATTTATTAAATATAAATTGACAGGACCGAAGTCGGAGATCTCACACTTGGAAATATATATCTGACGTGAGGGAGAAATTAGATGGAGTAGGTGAGTTAGCTAAACAGTACCTGAAGAGGACACAGCATGGAATGAAGCAGGTGGCAGATAAAAACTCTGAAATATTGATGATTTCCCATGAGGATGACGTGTTAGCATTGCCACCAGTGGTAGGAAATCCCTTTAAAGCCAAATTTAGTGTCCCCTTTCAAATTAAAAAAAAAATGAGTCAGTTCAGCTATCTGGCAAAGATACCAGATATGACAAAAAAAGTTAGAGTACGTCATGTGAATGAATAATGCACCACCACATTTAAGACTCAGGAACAGAGTTGCGGCCAGATGAACAAATTGTGCAGTTTATCTGTATGATGTGGTGATCTTTAGCAAGTGATTTAAAGCTCACATGTTACAGTTGGCAGAGCATGTTGAACGATTACAAGAAACAAACTTGGTAATAAACTTAAAGAAAACAGAATTCGCGAAGGCAGAGGTGACGTTCTTGGGACATTACATTGGACATGGAAGGTTGCCCCCATGGAACACAAAGACGAAGGGTTTTGAGGAATTTCCACGACCATCCTCGAAGAAAGAGGTGCTTCGATTTTTGGAACTGAGTGGATTCTATCGGAAGTTTGTTGCAAACTTCAGCAGTGTATTGGCACTACTAATGGATTTATTAAAGAAGAACACAGTATTGTGGTGGACAGAACAATGCCAGGAGGCATTTGAGAATTTTAAAGCAGGATTAATCACCGCACCAGTTTTAGCTGAACCAAATATTCTGAAACCCTTTGAAAATTGTGTTTGATGCTCGGGATGGTCGAAGATGGATTGATACAGAAAAATGATGATGTAATTGAATGACCAATTGGCTACTTGCCGAAAAAACTCAATATCCACCAGAAAGAAAAATACAACATCTCCATTATTGAAAAAGAATGATTAAGTTTAGCACTGGACTGACAACATTTTAATGTTTATATGACAAAGGAATTGTCGGAGATGGTTGTGCAGAACGACATACCTCTCGCATTTTTTGGAATATTTAAAGACCAGATTATGAGACTATTTCATTTGAGTCTTATCTTACCGACTTTAACTTTACAAAATGTACATGCTGTGAGTCCTAAAATGTGATAGCAGATGCGTTATCGCGGATTTAAAGAAAAAAATTTAGATAAAATCTGACTTATTGCAGTGTTATATATATGTGTGCAGAATTAATATGTATGGTATAGCTTAGATTAATACGTTTGTAATTCATAATAATGGGATTAAGAATTAGAGGAAAAGAAATGAAACCATCTTTTCATTCTGCCATTTCATGTTTTTTTTTGAAGTGGGGCGGTGTTATGAAGCCGAAAGCATGTCCGGTCATTTTAAGACAGAACGGGTTTTTCTGAATAGAAAGTACAGCCACAGATGCCAGCTAAAAGTCACACTCTTCCACATGTATCAATTAGCTGGGAAATGGAAACCTGAGTTTTGGTTGCTGTTTTGACAATAATTCAAAGACAACCAAAGAGTTTAAATAGTGCTCAGGATACCAGAACCCAACAGAATGTGAATATTATTTTTTGGACACCTGGAAAGCAATCAAATTATGAGAATTATTGTCTCATGAGAAGTAAATAAACCCAGCATTTTGAACACTAGAGGGAGAGCCACTGCCATCTAACAGCAGTGTAACTGCTGTAGAGCAGGCGTGCTAACTGGCCATCTCAAACACTCTCTTTCAAAGACACATGTTCATGTCAAACCTACTTAAGTAAAAAAAAATGATCCAGGAGATCAGCAGCTGAAAGAGTGAACACAGCGGGGAAGATAGAGAATGTGTGGTCTTGAGATTGTAATGTTTTCATATGTGGGTTGTTGGAATAGCATATTTTTACAGAGTCGGAGTCAGATAGTAAGTAGCTAAGACAAGAGGGGCTTGGAATCGTGAATAGTTGTTGTTTAGTGTTCACTATTAAAGTTAAGAAATTAACTTGCTAATTTTTGTTTAAATAGTTGAATTTAGGAGATCTGTGCCACTCATATTTTAACAGATTATGAGGTGAGGCGAGCTTTTCTGGGGCTTTGGTTTTAATTAACAGAAGGGTTTGACTCCACTTTGTAAATGTCCATCCGCGCTAACCCCATTGCCCTGCAGTTGGCCCATATACTTCCAGTCCTTTCCGATCCACATATTTATCCAAATGCTTTTGAAATGCTGTTAATGTGCCCCCTCAGCCACATATACTGGCAGCTCATCCACGTACCAGCCCTCTGTGTAAAGAAGTGGCCCCTCAGGTTCCCTTTTACTCCTTCCCCTTTAACCTTAAACTGATCCCCTCTCGTCCTCAATTTTCTAAACCTTGTAAAAGACTGAGAACCTATCCATATCCCTCATGATCTTCTACAGCTCTATAAGGTTCCCCCCTCAGTCTCCTCCACTCTAAAGAAAAGGTCCTAGTTTGTCCAACCTCTCCCTATAACTCAGACCGTTGCGTCCTGCCAACGTCCTTGTAAATTTCTTCTGCACTTTTTCTAATTTCATAACATCCTCCCTATAACAAAGGTGACAAAACTGAACGCAATACTCCAAGTGCGGCCTTACCAAAGTCCTGTGTAACTGCAACATAAGGTCCCAACTTCTATACTCAATGTCTTGCCTGATGAAGGCCAGTGTCGCAAATGCCCTTTTCCTTGCCCTGTCGACCTGTGACTCCACTCTCAGGGAATCATGCACCTGAACGCCAAGGTCTCTCTGCACCCTACACCCCTTAAGGCTCTCCAATGCACCATGGAACTCCTATCTTGATTTGAGAATCCAAAATGCAAGACCTCACACTTCTATATTTACTTCCATTTGCCATTTCTCGGCCCACTTGCCCACTTGATTAAGGGCCTGTTACAATTTCTGATACTCTTTCTCACTAATCACAATACCACTTATTTTAGTGTCATCTGCGAACTTACTAATCATGCCTTGTACAGTCTCAACCAAATCATAGATAACAAACAGCTATGTACCCAGCCTCCGGTCTGACAAGCATCCTTCCACTAAATCCTCTGCTTCCTACCAACAAGCCAACAGTGTATCTAATTGGCCAAATCCCCCAACATTCTACGTGATGGAACCTTCCAGATCAGCCTGCCATGTGGAACCTTATCAAAGGTCTGACTGAAATCCGTAGAGACTACGTTTACCGCTCTGCCCTCATCAAACTTCTTGGTCACTTCACCAAAGGACTCGAAGAAAGTTGGGAAGCATGATCTCCTACTCACAAGTCTATGCTGAATGCTCCGAATCAAACCCTGTGTAAGTAATGGGTGCATTCAATGGTGTGCTGTCCTTCATTGTAAGATGCTTCGAGTACATAAGTAAAGCCATCTTCCTGCTGTTGCAGAGCTTTGCTGAGAGAGCATTTGCGGCACTCTGTACAGATTTGATCACCTTTGTAAGGAATTATCTCCTTTCCACAGACACCGATGATGGTAACATGAGAATAAAGTGAAGAAGCTGAGTGTTTAATCTGTAGAGCTGTGAGAGACGAAGAAATGGTGATACTGAATCACGAGGAGTGGCAGCGATCATTTATTTCCAAAAGAGACATTGACAGGGAGAGAAATTCCATACTTTAACCAGGATTGATTGGTTTGATTTATTGCCAGGTGTACCTCAGTACAGGGAAACACTTTATGTATGAGCAGTGGAGGCAGATCATAGTCAGCATGGCCAGACAGATCATCGGGTGGAAATAGATTTGGACAGAGTAAGGCATACAGGTTACACTGCACAGGACGTGCACTAGACAAGATCAACATGAACAAGATCAGCATTATTTGAACTTAGAGAGTCCATTCATCAGTCTAATGTGATTTTCCTAATAGTTTATATGCCTTTACTAACCCTCCCACGTTATTGTGCAGTCGGCGTGTGAACCCATACTGAACGTCAGGTTGCTCAGTATCCACAACAGCAGCCACAATACCTTCCATCTGAAACAGGTTGCCATTCCCACCCACTTCCGCCCTACATAGAGAACACCAGGCTGGCTTCTCGGAGATGAAAAATGCCTTATTGAGACTTCACACAAGACATATGGTTTCTCTGCTCACCGCAAGAGAACCATGTTAAAGTCCTATAAGCAATGGAGCCAAGAGGGACAAAGTGGAGTAGTCTGTCTGTGCAGCCTCTCTCCACTTGTTCATCATGTTAGAGCATCAATTTGGAGACAGTGAGGACTGCCGATGCTGGAGATCAGAGTAGAGAGGTGGATTGCTGGAAAAACACAGCAGGTCAGGCAGCGTCCGAGAACCAGGAGAATCGACGTTTCGGGCATAAGATATTCATCAGGAATCAGCATAAATTACCTCATTCTGCCCCCATGTAAGTGCAATATGGTGGGAATGGCCTCCTACTGTTCCTGTGTAAGTGGCTCAAGAGACTGACGAGCTACTTCCTTGTCCGATTGGACAGGGCCAAGTGCCTGGCTGGGTTCCTGTTTGACAGCTCGATGTGCTGACAAGTGTGACAATGCTGCAGCTTTAAGAGGTTATTTTGTCCTTGTTTAATTTAAGAGAGAGATTCAACGATTGTTACCAAGCTGGCTAGTTAAGACCACTCGAGTAAACAGCGAGGGACGCCTTGGGTTTGTTATAATGCAGCCTGAATGGGTGTGGCCAGCTATCGCAGGTTAGGATCACTGGGTTTTGGTTTCTTGGCAACATCAGAAACTATTGGGGTCTCCACAGAGTTGGAAGCTTCAGTGGATGTCTCCTGGTTGCTACTCTCTCTGAATTTTCTCTTGCTGCTGTTTTTAATTCCTGGATTGGAGAGATGTTTGTGACATTCTGTGTCTGAATATTTCTTTTTGCCAAGGGCTGTGTTTATGGGAGTTTCCAATGTTGTAATAGTTCATTAGTAATAGCTCCTAGATCTATTATTCTGTTAAGCTGTCCTATATAATTACGTTATTCTAAATTCCTCTTTCTTTGGTTTTGTTTCATCTTTCGTGTTTAAGTAAATAGTGTTTGGCTTACCACCGAGTAGTTTGACCAGTCACATTGCATCTGAAACAGAAACTTTCCCTTCCCTTCCTGAGTAATAGGCTGGAGGCACTGAATGGGCTATCCCTGTTCTTCTCCAATAGTGTCAATGGGCTGAATGGCTTCCTCATATTCCTGTGAAACCGGCGTTAGGTGCTGAATGAACTCTTGTTCTACTGTGGCAATGTGCTGTTACATGAATGCTACTCACACTTTATCAGCACAAGTCTCAATGGAGTCTGGGTCTTGCGGCAAATGGACACAGACCAGTTCAGGAGCTGAGGGGGGACAAAATGTTCCAAACATTGTGGAATCTTCAGCGACCATCCCCACTTCTGATCTTATGGTGGGGAGGGTGGGTCGGGGAGACATTGATGAAGCAGCTGAAGATGTTTGTGAAGAGGAAGCTACCCTAAGGAGCTCCCACAGAGGTGACCCAGAACTGAGATGATGAAAACCTTCCTTTGTGCCATGTTTGACACCAAACACTGGACAGTTTACTTTGATTCCCATTAAGTCCAGCTCCTTGGTGTAAACAGAAGTCAACCACTGCCTTGACATCAGGGCCAGTCATTTTTATCTGAACCCTTGTGTCAACCTATTTTGTTCATATCAATAAGACATGATATAGGAGCAGCAAGTGTTTTCTTCAAACAGGTGGGATTGAATGTCAGGATTTCTCTTCTCACGAGTGTTGGGGAGCAAGATGACTGAAAGTATTTGAAGAGGAGGTAGATAGATGTTGACCTATCAGAGAGATGAGGTTGATGAATAAATGGGTATGAAAAAGGATTTGAGACCAAGAGCAGATCAGTCATGATCTTAGTGAAGGGCAAGGCAGGCTTGGGGAGTGAACGACCTTCCCCTGATTCTGATGTTCTCCCATTCTGTTATTTGAAAGTTAGTGGGTGTTATTTTCATGAAAGTTCTTTTCTTGAATGTTTCAGTCAGGGGGACCAGAGGTTTTTGTGAGCCATTGCTTGGTGAGGTATGTGGGCTGTATTCACAGTGAATCTGGGTCTACAACATGACCAACAAATGAAGCACAAGTTGCAGAGAGGGGGAGCTCTGCAAAGAGAGATGAGGGGCCTCTTTCATATCCAGCCTGGATTTTCCAATTACATTTCCCAAATCACCTCAAACCGTGTGGGACAGTCTTGGAGGGCTGAATGGTCTCCTTTGTTTATGTGCACCAGGTTATAGGAATAAGTAGCCTCCAACTGCTCCTGTCTAGCATGTTTGAGCGGCTGAATTGAACACAGGAACATGGGACGAAGGAGCAGGAATGGGTCATTAGACACTTTGAGCCTTCTCCCCCAGGCATTAAGATTGTGGCTGATCAAGTTGGGGTCTCAGCCCCACTTTCCTATCTGTGTCCCATTATGCATGACTCACTTCTCTGTCAAATATTTACCTAACGCAGCTTTCAATCAATATGAGCATAAGGCACAATAAACTTCCAGTGAAGAGAATTCCGACTTGAAAGGTCCTTTCAGAATTTTTTGTCATCCCTCTTATAGCATCAGAGAGTCATGCAGAACGGAAACAGACCCGTTAGTCCAATCTGTTCACTCCGATCAGATATCAAATCAGATCCAGTCCCATTTGCCAGCATTTGGCCAATATTCCTCCTCTCAGATACTTTTAAATGAGCGACTGTAACCGCCTTCACTACTTCCTCTGACAGCACTTTCTATGCACACACCACTCTCTGTGTGAAACATTTATCTTCAGGTCCATTCTAAATCATTCGCCCTCCTGCCTTCAGCCTAAGCCCTCTTGTTCTGGACTCCCCTATCCTGGGGAGCAGAACGTGGCTGTTCAGAATATCCATGCCCCTGCTGGTTTTATAAAACTCTATATTGTCACCCCTCAACCTCTGATACTCCAGGGGGAAACACTTCAACCTAATCACCCTCTCCCTAAAGCTAAAACCTCCAGTCCTGGAACATCTGTGTAAATCTTTTCTGCAGAAACCCGAGTTGTATGCAGTATTGTTAAAGTGGCCTCACCAACATCCTGTACAGATACAACATACCACCACAACTCCTGTACTCAATGCTCTGACTGATTAAGGCAAATGTGCCAAATGTGTTCTGCACCACACTGTCGACCTGCGACTCCACTTTCAAGGAACAAAATACCTGCATTGCTCGGTCCCTTTATTTCACAGCATGCTTCAGGACCTTATCATTAAGTGTATAATTTCTGCCCTGATTTGCCTTCACACAATACAAAACCTCGTATTTATCTAAATTAAACTTCATCTGTCACTCCCATCTAATTGTGGTCTCGTTGTACTCTGGGATAATCTACTACACCACCTTTCTGGTGTCATCTGTGAACTTACTAACTCTGGCCCCAATATTCACATCCATATCCTTTATATAATTAATGAAATGCAGTGAACTCAGTACTGATTCTTGCAGCACACTGCTGCTCACAAGCCTCCAGTCTGAACACTACCACTTTTCCTTCAGGCCAAATGTGACTAGCTTCCTCTGTATCCCACGTGACTAAAACTTACTAATCTGTCTACCAATCAGAATGAAATACTAGCTATGAAGAGAGGCTGAGTAGATTAGGTTTATTTTCCCTAGAAAAAAGGAGATTGAGGGGGTCCTGGTTGAGGTTTGCAAAATCACGAAGTGTATAGACAGGGTGGTTAGAGACAAGCTTTTTCCCAGGGTGAAGGATTCAATAACGAGAGGTCGTGCTTTCAAAGTGAGAGGTGGAAGGTTTAAGGGGGATACACGCGGTAAGTACTTCACGTAGAAGGTGGTGGGCGTTTGGAACGCTTTTCCAGCAGATGTGGTGGAGGCAGGCACGGTAGATTAATTTAAGATGCCTCTGGACAGATGCATGAGTAGGTGGGGAGCAGAGGGATACAGATACTTAGGAATTGACCGACAGATTTAGACAGTACATTTGGATCGGCTCAGGCTTGGAGGGCGAAGGGCCTGTTCCTGGGCTGTACATTTTCTTTGGTCTTTGTTCTTTAAATGAACACCTTGCTGAGGTCCATACAGACAATGTCTACCAAACTGCCTTCATCAATCTTCTTTGTCACCTCTTCAAAAAACTCAACCAAATTAATGAGACATGATTTCCCATGCAGAAAGCTACGTTGTCTACTTCAATCAACCCTTGCCTTCCCAAATGTATGTAAATCGTGTCCCTCAGAATCCCCTCCAGCAACTTACCCACAACTGACATCAGGCTCACCGGTCTATAGTTCCACGGCTTTTTGGGTCACTGTTTCCTTTTCTCGTCCCACTCCTCCACTGCTCACAACAAATGTTAAATGTAACCAGGTTGGTGAGATGGCCGATGATATTGGTCTCAGATTGGGTCAGGGTCAGTTTTAGGAACAAGTCAGGCTAGTTTCTTTAATCTGCTAAAACAACACGTTTAGGATCCGGAGCAATGTTACTCAAAACTGTGATGGAAAGATGAATGGCAAACTGTTTGGGTATTGCAAATATACAATCAATATTTGCCTTTCTAAAAACACTGACACACACACACACACACAAACTCACACACACACACACACACACACACACACACACACACACACACACACACACACACACACACACACACACACACACACACACACACAAACTCACACACACACGCACACACACATAATCTCTGCAATTTTAACTTTAATGAACTTGGGTCCAAATATTATTGGAACTCATGACAAAGGAAAAATTGTGAGATTGTCCAAAATGTTATTCTGCTTCTGAAGATATTGTACTCATACAAGCTGCTAGCAATGGGATTTCATCCTGGGAGAGTTTGGATTTGGCTGAATTCCCTTTGCTTTCGGCATTGAGTAGATTCCAGTGAATTCTGGTTAGGGATCATCCAAAGGGTAGCACGGTGGTTACCGCTGCTGCCTCACAGCACCAGGGACTTGGGGTCGATTCCAGCCTTGGGTTACTGTCTGTGTGGAGTTTGCACATTCTCCCCTTGTCTGTGTGAGCTTCTAATGGGTGATCCAGTTTCCTACCACAAACTGTGTAGGTTCGGTATATTGGTCATGCTAAATTGTCCATAGTGTTCATGGATTTCTAGGTTATTTGCAATAGTCAGGGGTAAATATAGGGAAATGGGTTGGGAAGGTTGGTATGGACTTGTTGGGTCGAAGGGCATGTTTCTACACTGCACGGATTCCATAAAAATAAGAATGGTAACGATGACTGTAGAGGTTTTTTTTTAGCTCGCACACATTGCTGTGATGAGGAACAATGAAGGAGAGAGAGTGCAATAGGCCGTTCCTTTTCAGGCATTTACATTTTCTCCCTCTCTGAATTGAATCACACGGTAATGTCATCCTCTCCCAAACTGGACCATGTGAGGTCTCCTTGTACATTGTCCAAACTATGTCTCCATCACATTCTCTGTTCCATGTCGGTGCATCATTGCTGCTGTCATACACAGAGCCATACACTTCGCAGAAAATGGTCTCGGTCAATTTGAAATATGTTTATATGTCCCTGCGTCAGTAAAAAGATAAAAATGTTTAATTTATTCAGAATACCTGTGTTAAACTGAATGCATTTTTTAAACAAATACAGAAATTGGTAGAAAAGCTCGCCAGGTCTCTCAGTACCCAGATGCTGTAGGTGTACCAGCCTCCATCACTTCCTTTGGCAGCTCATTCCATACGCACACCACCCTCTGTGTGAAATGGTGCCCTCTACGCCTCCTCAAAACCTTTCCCGTCTCACTTTCCACCAATGGCCTCTAGTTGTGGACGCCCCTAACCTGGGGAAAAACCCCTGACTACTCACCTTATCCATGACCATTTTGATTTTATAAACCTTTTCTGCTGCGAAATGTGACCCCAATCAACACGAATGGCTGTACTTTCAGTCATCCTGGGCCTAAATTCTGAAATGCAATACTGACACCTCTTCCTTTTCCATCAGGTCACAATTCTAAATCCATTTTAATCAGTTTGTTCAGATGTATCCTGAGACACTTCTATGGCCTTTGCGCCTGGACCTTTGTGCCCGGAGGTAGGGATACTAGCATCACTCAGCAATACCCATAAAGCTGTAACAGTATTATCCTGTGTGTTTGTTCATCAGACTGTCCTGACATGCTGGGACATACCTCTGCAACATGCAGGACTTGAATCCAGGCCTTCTAGCCCAGAGCTAGGAACACTACCATACAAGTTCAGGAATTGGAATCAAATCCAGAGCTCTGGCTCAGAGACAGGGACACTACCCACCACACTACCATCCCCAGATTTTGGGTCATATTTTAGTGCACATTTTCAGCTTGGTGTGGATTTATTATAATCAAGTTACCATTACTGAATTAGAACAACACTTTGTATTATTAAACAAATGCAAGATATTTGTCTCAACTGTAAGATATTGAGTGTACGTGCTGTGCCATCGAAATTAACTATAAATATCTTTAATTGCTATTATCTGTAGTCTGCAATATTAAGGAAAGAAATCCTGCAGCCATACTCTGCCCAATGAAGGGTCTCAAATAGATATTTATTACTGAACACCAGAGATGAAGGAAGACCTTAATTTCTGACCCCAAAACACCGATCACTCTTACCCAACTCTCATGTGCGACTCCCCATTTCCTAAAACCATGAAATAACACCAGACCGCTGATTACTGCCCAGCCTCTCCTCCCCACTGACTGTGTCTGCAATCTGTCCCTCCTCCCCCTAATCATACAAGGCAACCCAAGCTCAGGGTCTTTGTGGAAATCCAGGCCGGAGTGTGTTGGCATCCTGGAGACGGATGGGCGTTTTAAAATTGAAGGGGGAGGGGGAGGTGACAGTAATATCACTCACTGGGCTGAGGGGCGGCTGATGGAGTTTAATTTGGATTAATGCGAGGTATTGGGTTTGGTAAATCAAACAACAGCAGGACCTATACAATTAAAAGTAGAGCCTTTGACAGTGCTGTAGTACAGAAACCTAGGCCGTCGGGTATAATTCTTTAAAATTTGCATCTCATAGATAGTGTGGTTAAGAAGGTGTTTAACACACATGTCTTCATAGGACAGACCTTTGAGTATCGGAATTGGGATGTCATGTTGTGGTTGTACAGGACATTGGTGAGATCTCTTCTGGAATACTGTGTCCAGTCTGGTCACCCTGCTCATTCCATAGGCACACCACCCTCTGGGTAAAAACGCTGCCCCTTAGGTCACTTTTAAATGCTTCCCCTTTCATCTTAAGCCTATGTCCTCTAGTTTTGCACTCCCCATACCCTTAGAAAATAACTTGACTATTCACTTTGATATTACTGACGTTGATATTATTAAACTGGAGAGGGTTCAGAAGAGATTAACCCTGATGTTGCTGGGAAAGGAGGGAGTGAGCGAATAGGAAAGGCTGGATCGGCTGGGACTTTTTGCACTGAAGAATATGAAATTAAGCAGTAACTTTACAGAGGTTTATAAAATAATGCGGGTTACAGAGAAGCTGAAGGGCTGATGTCTTTTCTCTAGAGCTGGGGATTCAAAACTGAGGGATTGTTAAGGTGCGAGGAAAAAAGATTTACGAAAGACATGAGAGATAATTATGTTAGACAGAAGCTGGCTTATGTTTGGAATGAACTTCCTGAGGAAGTGGTGAAAGCAGGGACAGTTGCAACGTTTAAAGGACATTTAGATCAGTACATGGATAAGACATCACTTTGGATGGTGCTGTGAGCAGCTGCCCTCTCCCTCCCCCTCTCTGAATGAATCCCTGCTGATTTTCACCCTCTGCCAATGCCTGTGCAGTGGCGTGTGGAGGCCAGCAGAGGGTGGCATTGCATCACTTTAAGCACCACAAAGACTGCCAGACCTGTCCCACACAGAGACACACAGATACACACAAGGGAATGGTGAGGACACCGCGTGAAGCTCATCTGGTAACTTAAATGTAACATAAAGAAATGCTTAATTCGCCTTGTAAACTGTTAAAATATGATGGACAGATCTGCCAAATTCCACTGTTGAAATAAAAACATCAATTTATTTTTTCACTCTGAAAGTGAACATTTTACATCAACTATGCACAAATCTGGGACCCTTTTTCTTTTAACTGCTTATTACACAACTCCAGCTCGATAGCAATATACTGTGTCTGGGTCTGCCATCCTCTCATACCACAGGTGCTTGTACGCTCTCAGTTCAGAACAGCATTCCATCTCTCTTAAAGGTACAGTACCTACTTTCAACTTCATCACATTATACCCGGATGAATATCGAGAAGTGGGACCTATCCGGATTTCTTTTGCTCTGTGGTTTGTCAATATTTCATTTGCTCCGTCTGGTGTGTGTCAGGACTTTTGTTGCTCCATTGACAGCATGTCATTATTCTACTTTGTCCATCGGAATATATCAGTATTTCACTTGCTCACACTCGTGTATGTGGGGCAGGATTTCAGTTGTTTCATGGGGACTGTGACGCTATAACAATCTCAATGTTTGGAGATGGCACCAAACTTGGAAGAAGTCTGAAGTCTATGGAGGAGAGTGTGGAACTCTAACAGGACAATCACACGTTGATATAGTGTTCGGGATTATGGCAGATGGGGATCAGTGCAGAGCAGTGTGAGATCATACACTTTGGTAGGAAAGACAATGAACGGCAGTTTAAACCAGGCTGTGACATTATAAGGGGGCTGCAGGAACAGAGAGCGCTGCGTGTATATGAGCACAGATTGTTGAAGATGTCAGGACAAGTGGGGAGGGCAGGAACTATCACAGATTAGTTTCAGTATCTGAGCTGTTTACAGGGGGAGGTGTAGGATGGAGCCTCCGTGCTCCCTTCCTGGGAGGTGGTGGTGACGATGTGATGTGAGCCCACCCTCCTGCCCACCGAGACCGTGGGGATTCCATTTGTACCAGCTCGACACAAAAGGGAGATGGCATCAGGGCCACGGCTTCTAAGTTGTGCCGGGGGGGAAACGGAGCTGCCAGTGGGTTTAAAGTGAGAATTGCCCTTCACTGAACATTGCTCCTTACTCAGTCGGTGGAACGTGGATGTTTCAGAATCTCCACACGAGGTGTACTGGTCCTCTCCGGCTCATACCAGGGTCCTCCACACATGGCGAAGGGAGCGGGTGAGGTAATGGATATCGGGCACCCCACCACCCGGATAGGCCCTTCCTGTCCTATTCCAGGCTGTTTCTCCTGAAATGGGAGAAGTGGGGGGAGGGAGTGAGGGTGGGAGTGGGTGTCCTGCTGTTAGTGTTAGTGTAGGTGGGGAGGGAGTCATGGTGAAGTGTCCGGAGGGAGTCAGTCCACAGTGTTGTATCCATGCAGTGTTATTAGTGTGGGGGTGAAGTGGAGGGAGGGGGAGAGAGAGGGAGAGAGAGAGACAGAGAGACAGAAAGACAGAGACAGAGAGAGAAGGTGCAGCATGCGGCAGTGAGAGTGGTGGACCATGAGCCTTGTTCGGGGGTCGGTGCTGTAACAGATTTACAGTGACTGTGAGGGAGCAAAGAGAATACGGTGACCCTTATCCTGACAGAGCTGGGAAGGTTAAAGATGCTTGTCCTGTATTGCTGGACATTTCTTCATACTGCAGATACTGCACTGAGCTGGGTGGTGAGCTCAGACCATGCTCGGTGGGTCTGGTGGTGTCGCTGCCTCTGGGAAGAGAATGGTCCCCCTCTGTACTAGCCCATCCACCAGGACCTCCGTGCCACTGTTGACAAACCGTGGTGTAATTGTTGACAAACTGTGGTGTAATCTGCCATGCTCGGGGTAAACTGTGCAGGGTAGCTCCAAACAGAGAAAGCTCAATCGTTGCCCATTGGGCTTTTAAAGATGACATCAGTGTCAGGGATCACGGAATATCCAGGGGCATCTGGTGCTGGTGTTTACCTCCAGCCATGAAGGACTCCATTTACAAAGTTGTAGAACAAATGCTCATCCAAAACTCCCCATCATCTGACCTCACACCAATATCACTTTTACCCATCTTTCCTAGGAAGACAGGCTCCTGTTACAGGATGTTATCGAAGTGTCTACTTTTCAGCATTCTGAAACCTGGGAACACAACCTTCCATAACACTGTCTCTCAGTCTCCCCCTCTCTGTCTATTTCCCAAACCCCTCCCATGTGGTGAGATTTAAACTGATTCCCCCGCCATCTCTCTCTGGCAGTGATGTTCACACCCAGAACACCCCCTTGTCAGGGCAACAATGGAGAGATGGAGCTGTAAATGGATAGGAGCTGCACATCCTGTCACTTCCAGCCCGGGCTGCAAGTTTCCCCACACTGGGCAGTGATCTAACACAGTGTTACTGAGCAATGCACTGGGGTGGTGTACACAGTCCTACATGCTGGGAGGGTAACTGCTCCTGGGTTATAGATCAATGCACTGGGATGGTGTACACAGTCCTACATGCTGGGAGGGTAACTGCTCCTGGGTTGCAGATCACTGCACTGGGGTGGTGTACACTGTCCTACATGCTGGGAGGGTAACTGCTCCTGGTTTACAGATCAATGCACTGGGATGGTGTACACAGTCCTACATGCTGGGAGGGTAACTGCTCCTGGGTTATAGATCAATGCACTGGGATGGTGTACATAGTCCTACATGCTGGGAGGGTAACTGCTCCTGGGTTTCAGATCAATGCACTGGGTGATGTACACAGTCTTACATGCTGGGAGTGTAAGTGCTCCTGGGTTGCAGATCAATGCACTCGAGTGGTGTACACAGTCCTACATGCTGCGAGGGTAACTGCTCCTGGGTTACAGATCAATGCACTGGGGTAAGGTACACAGTCATACATGCTGCAAGGGTAACTGGTCCTGGTTTACAGATCAATGCACTGGGGTTGAGTACAACATCCTACATGCTGGGAGGGTAACTGCTTCTGGGTCACAGATCAATGAACTGGGATGGTGTACACAGTCCTACTCACTTGGAGGGTAACTGCTCCTGGGATGCAGATTAATTCACGGGTGATCACTGCACAGATCACTGTGCTGGTCAGTCATTCTGGTTGAGGTTTATAGATAATGCAATGATGTGGTCTGTGCAGCTCCCCATGCTGGATGGATATTTGTTTCAGGTTCACACATGAGTGCCCTATTGTGGTCAGCACAGCTCCCAGTGCTGGACAGATATCTAGTCCGGGTTTATAGATCAATGCACTGCTGTAGTCTGCAGTACTCCACTCTGGACAGATCGCTGGATTGCATTGACCAGTGTAATGGATGAATCTGGACAGATTGCTGGGTTGTACTGAGCAGTACACTGGCCTGGTCGACACAGTGTTCCACGATGAACAGCTATCTCCTCTGGGTCGATAGTTTCTGGACTGGTTCTGTGCGTTGGATTGAGAATGTGGTATATCTAACCCTTTAAGCTGATCTGGCAATGCCTTTAATGCCCATTCCTGTGATTGGACCCTCTGTCTCTCACCCCATTAATGGTACAGTGTGCCCATGCACAGTGCATCATGTTGGTGGGGTGGGTAGGGGGAAAGGTGATGGACAGGTCAAAGAGTTCCCCGGCATGTTCTGTCCCCGACATTCCATAACTGCCATTCCCCGGAACGTTCTGTCCCCGACATTCTGTAACTGACATTCCCCGGAGCGTTCTGTCCCCAACATTCTATAACTGACATTCCCCGGAACGTTCTGTCCCCAACATTCTATAACTGCCATTCCCCGGAACGTTCTGTCCCTGACGTTGTTTGTGAACGGCCGGACGTCAGTGAATTGAACAAACGATAAGATCCCGAGGGAAGAGATCCCGTTCCAGGGAGAAGGAGACACTGTTCCGAAGGCCCCTCAGGCGGTTAAAGGGGGGAATAAGTTTTCCCTGCGTTTACATTTCTCCACGACACAGGATCGACCACAATTTAGACCAAAACACAGGAATTCCCAAACTCCGTTTGTCTTCAGGAAACTGGGCAAGAATCCTTCAGGACAGCAACGTTCCCACCCTCCGTATTAGGAACTGGGAAGGAGTGACCTGTGTCTGCTCTCGAATGTTCGAGTGTGTGGGAATGTTCTAGAAACCATCTGTCCTTATGGATGTGTCTCGGTGTGTTTGGGGAGGCAGGGTTTCTTGTGGTTTAATGTCATATTTTTGTCAGTAATTCCGACCTTCCCATTTGTTATTCCAGCTCCAATAATTTTAATAAATCCCTGAATACAGGGACACATTTGGAAATCTCACTGGGTCCCCGATCAAACGGGTCCCTTTGCCTCCAGGCTGATGGATAATGGGTTTATTTTCCTTCCGCACAGTTAACGTAGTGACCATCTACGTCCTGCTTTATAAAGATTGTGGATTGTCTCCATGTGTCAGACGTTACCTGGGGGCCATGGCAGCGGCGGATCTCCTGGTCATTATCCTCGGCCTGATCCTGAGACACATTCCCATTGTTTATCAGGAACAGTTTTATTTCCTGTACTCCGTCCCCGTGTGTAATATCCACGCCGTCCTGCTTTATGCAGCCACTGACTGCTCTGTCTGGTTCACCGTCACTTTCACCTTTGATCGGTTTGTGGCCATTTGTTGCCAGAAGCTGAAAAGTAAATATTGCAGTGAGAAGACGGCGGCTGTGGTTCTGGGAGCAGTGACTGTGCTGAGCTGTTTAAAGGACATTTCCTGGTATTTTATGCTCACGGCTCGGTATTGGCTGGTGAACGACCCCTGGTTTTGTGATGTAACAGTCGCTGTTTATTACTCCAGTGTCTGGGTCATAATCGAGTTCCTCCACCACATTCTAACCCCGGGTGTCCCATTTCTCCTGATTCTGCTGCTCAATGTTCTCACCGTCAGACACATTGTAGTGACCAGCAGAGCCCGCAGGAGACTCCGCGCTCACACCAATGGGGACGCTCAGTCTGACACTGAAATGAGAAACCGAAAAAAATCCGTCATTTTACTGTTTGTGGTCTCAGCCAATTTCATTCTGTTATGGTCAACGTTAATGTTGTTTTCTATATTGTACCGGATGTGGCATATTGGGTATGGGTCTGTGTATCTCGATGGCTTTATGCGGGAATTGGGCTTCATGCTGCAGCTCCTCAGTTGCTGCACAAACACCGCGATTTATGCCGTGACCCAGACTAAGTTCAGGCAGCAGCTGAAGAATGTGCTGAAATATCCCTTCACTCAAATCCATCCATCCATCAAATTCCCTCATTAATCAATCCATCCGGGAGTTTCTCATTTCAGTTCAGTGTTCCAGCGATGGAGCAGCCTGTCGCTATGGTAACAGACTGAGGGTAGCATTGGTTTGTCCATCCTTATCCCACAGGGGGTTACAGGGAAACATTTCAATGTTTCTCACAACTCAGGGGCCAGTGAGAAAAGGTACCATCCCACTGACTGTATCCATCATTTCCATTTGAAACCAATAAAAATGTTGATTAAAGCGTGCCGAGCAGCAGAGTGACCGATGTTGTTGTGTGTCTTTGTGTTGGAGAAGCTGAGCTGGTGAGAGACAGACTCAGCTCCAAGTCCTGGTCCTCAGGGAAGGGGAGGGCACCGCGCCCTGAGCTCAGGAGCTGGGTTTAACTCCCTCTGCACCCCTCCCCCTCCAACCTGGCCTCACCATTTCCTCTCCCCCACTCTTCCTCCTCAATTCTCTCCCTCTCTCTCTTTCTGCACACTGTGTCTCTCTCAACTCCTCTCCCTTTCACTCTCTCTGGTCCCCTCTCAGACAACCCCCCCAACCCCGGTTTCTCCACCTGTCTCCACTATTCTTTCTGCCTCATTCCCCCTCTCTCTCTCACACCCCAACATGAGTTTCTCCACCTGCCTCCATTCTTCTCTCTCCCTCTCACCCTCACTCTCTCTCTCTCTCCTGCCGTCTCTGTCTCCCTCCCGCAATTCCGTCTCTACCCCAATTTCCCCACTTCCCACATCTCTCAATCATCTCACCCCCACCCCCCACACGCAGCTTCACCACAAACACACAGTCTCTAGGTCAGAGGGAGAGGGAAGGACCAGGGAGACAGAGTGTGTCAGAGAGAGAGGAAGGGTAGGACAGGAGGGAGAGAGATTGAGTCAGAGAGAAACGGAGGGAGGTGGGGAGAGAGAGAGAGACACCGAGGGAGGTGGATCGAGAGTGAGAGAAGATGGAGAGAGAGCGAAGGAGCAGGGCGAGACAGAGGGAGAGAGAGAGGGAAGGGAGAGATAAGGTGAGGGAGGGAGAGAGAGAAATAGGGGAGGACATAATGAGAGAGGGGTCAGAGAGAGGGGGGACAGAGAGAGGGGGACAGAGAGAGGGGGGACAGAAAAGGGGGGAGATAGAGAGTGCGACAGAGAGAGGGGCACAGAGAGTGGGGTACAGAGTGGGGGGAGAGAGTGGGGGACGGAGAGAGTGGGGGACAGAGAGAGTGGGGGACAGAGAGAGTGGGGGACAGAGAGAGGGCGACAGAGGGGGGCAGAGAGCGGGGGAGAGATCGACGGGACAGAGAGAGTGGGGGAGAGAGAGAGAGAGGGGACAGAGAGAAGGGGGGACAGAGAGATGGTGACAGAGAGAAGGGGACAGAGAGAAGGGGACAGAGAGGGGGACAGAGTGGGAGAGAGAGAGGGGGTCAGAGAGAGGGGGACAGAGAGTGGGGGGATGGAGAGAGTGGGGGAGAGAGAGAGGGGTACAGAGAGAGGGGGCAGAGAGAGGGGGACAGAGTGGGGGTCAGACAGCGGGGGGGGGGGGGAGAGAGAGAGGGGACAGAGAGAGGGGAACAGAGAGAGAGGGGGAGATAGAGGGGGACAGATAGAGGGGACAGAGAGAGGGGGACAGAGAGTGGGGGACAGAGAGGGTACAGAGTGGGTGGGAGAGAGGGGGTCAGAGAGAGGGGGACAGAGAGAAAGGGGGACAGAGAGGGGGGCAGAGAGAAGGGGGTAGAGAGAGGGTAACAGAGAGGGGGTCAGAGAGCGGGGGAGAGAGATAGGGGACAGAGAGAGGAGGACAGAGAGAGGGGGAGATAGAGGGGACAGAGAGCAGGGGAGAGAGATAGGGGACAGAGAGAGGAGGACAGAGAGAGGGGGAGATAGAGGGGACAGAGAGAGGGGGACAGAGAGGGGTACAGAGTGGGGGGAGAGAGGGGGACAGAGAGTGGGGGGATGGAGAGAGTGGGGGACAGAGAGAGTGAGGGGGACGGGGGGGGATGGAGAGAGAGGGGGACAGAGAGAGAGAGGGGGACAGAGAGAGAGAGGGGGACAGAGAGAGAGGGGGACAGAGAGAGAGGGGGACAGAGAAGGGGGCAAAGAGAGGGTGACAGAGAGGGGGCCAGAGAGAAAGGGGAACAGAGAGAGGGGGGCAGAGAGAGGGGTACAGAGAGAGAGGCGGAGAGAAAGAGGGGGACAGATAGAGAGGTGGGTGGGAGAGAGAGGGGGTCAGAGAGAGGCGGATGGCAGAGAGAGAAGGACAGAGAGAGAGGGAACAGAGAGAGGGGTACAGAGAGAGAGTGTGAAAAAGAGGGGGGATAGAGAGAGGCGGGTAGGAGACAGAGGGGGACAGAGAGAGGGCGACAGAGAGAGGGGGCAGAGAGCGGGGCAGAGGGAGAGGCAGGTGGGAGAGAGATGGGGTCAGAAAGAGGGGGACAGAAAGAGGGCGACAGAGAGAGGGGGCAGAGAGCGGGGGAGAGAGAGAGGCGGTTGGGAGAGAGAGGGGGTCAGAGAGAGGGGAACAGAGAGAAGGGGACAGAGAGAGGAGGACAGAGAGTGAGGGGGACAGAGAGAGAGGGGCAGAAAGAGGGTGACAGAAAGAGGGGGACAGAGTGGTGGAGACAGAGAGCGAGGGAGACAGAGAGAGGGGAGACAGAGAGAGGGGAGAAAGAGAGAGCGGGAGACAGAGAGAGAGGGGACAGAGAGAGAGGGGACAGAGAGAGAGAGGTGTAGAGAGAGAGGGACAGCGAGAGAGAGTGGGACAGAGAGAGGGGGGTCAGAGAGAGAGGGGACAGAGAGAGAGGGGACAAAGAGAGAGAGGGGGACAGAGAGAGAGAGGGGACAGAGAGAGAGAGGTGTAGAGAGAGAGGGACAGCGAGAGAGAGTGGGACAGAGAGAGGGGGGTCAGAGAGAGAGGGTACAGAGAGAGAGGGGGACAGAGAGGGGTGGAACAGAGAGAGCGGGACAAAGAGAGAGGGGGACAGAGAGAGAGGGTACAGAGAGAGAGGGGGACAGAGAGTGGGTACAGAGAGAGAGGGGGACAGAAAGAGAGGGGCAGAGAGAGAGGGGGGCAGAGAGAGAGGGGGGCAGAGAGAGAGGGGGTCAGAGAGAGAGGGGCAGAGAGAGAGGGGCAGAGAGAGGGAGACAGAGAGCGGGGAGACAGAGAGAGGGGAGACAGAGAGAGAAGGAGACAGAGAGAGAGGGGGCAGAGAGAGGGGGTGACAGAGAGGTGGTCAGAGAGCGGGAGAGAGAGGGGACTGTGAGAGGGGGATAGAGAGAGGGGGACAGAGAGTGAGTGGGACAGAGAGAGAGGGGGCAGAAAGAGGGAGGCAGAGAGCGGGGAGACAGAGAGAGGGGAGACAGAGAGAGAAGGAGACAGAGAGAGAAGGAGACAGAGAGAGAGGGGACAGAGAGAGAGGGGACAGAGAGAGAGGGGACAGAGACAGAGGGGACAGAGAGAGAGGGGACAGAGAGAGAGGGGGACAGAGAGAGAGGGGGACAGAGAGAGAGGGGGACAGAGAGAGGGGGGTCAGAGAGAGGGCGACAGAGAGGGGTGGAACAGAGAGAGCGGGACAAAGAGAGAGGGGGACAGAGAGAGAGGGGGACAGAGAGAGAGGGGGACAGAGAGAGGGGGACAGAGAGAGGGGGACAGAGAGAGAGGGGGACAGTGAGGTGGTACAGGGAGAGGCAGGTGTGAGAGAGGGGGTCAGAGACAGGGCGACAGAGGGTGACAGCAAGAGAGGGCAACAGAGAGAGGGGGGACAGGGAGCGGGGGAGATAGAGGGGGTCAGAGAGAGAGGGGGTCAGAGAGAGGGCAACAGAGAGCGGGGGACAGAGAGTGGGGGAGATAGAGGGAGTCAGAGAGAGAGGGGGGACAGAGAGAGCGGGACAGAGAGAGGGGGGAGAGAGAGGGGGGACAGAGGGGGGGGGACAGAGAGAAGGCGGGATAGTAAGACGGTGACAGAGAGGGGGGGCAGAGAGAGGGAGACAGAGAGAGGGGGACAGAGTGGGGGAGAGAGAGGGAGTCAGAGAGAGGGGACAGAGAGTGGGGGGGCAGAGAGAGAGGGGGCAGAGAGAAAGGGTGACTGAGAGAGGGTCAGAGAGCGGGAGAGAGGGGGGGGCAGTGAGAGAGGGGGCAGGGAGAGAGGGTGACAGAGAGGGGGTCAAAGAGCGGGAGAGAGAGAGAGAGGGGACAGAGAGAGGGGAACAGAGAGAGAGAAGGGACAGAGAGAGGGGTCGGGGGGGGCAGAGAGAGTGGGACAGAGAGAGGGGCGACAGCGAGAGAGGGGGCAGAGAGAGAGGGGCAGAGAGAGAGAGGGGGCAGAGAGAGAGAGGGGGCAGAGAGAGAGGGGGCAGAGAGACGACGACAGAGAGAGGGGCGACAGAGAGGGGGGCAGATAGAGGGGGTACAGAGAGAGGGGGGAACAGAGAGAGGGGGGAACAGAGAGAGGGGGGACAGAGAGAGGGGGGACAGAGAGAGGGGGACAGAGAGAGGGGGACAGAGAGAGGGGGGACAGAGAGAGGGGGACAGAGAGAGGGGTGACAGATAGAGGGGGGCAGATAGAGGGGGGACAGAGAGAGGGGGGACAGAGAGAGGGGGACAGAGAGAGGGGGACAGAGAGAGGGGGACAGAGAGAGGGGGGACAGAGAGAGGGGGACAGAGAGAGGGGGACAGAGAGAGGGGTGACAGATAGAGGGGGCCAGAGAGAGGGGTGACAGATAGAGGGGGGACAGAGAGAGGGGGAACAGAGAGAGGGGGAACAGAGAGAGGGGGGGACAGAGAGAGGGGGACAGAGAGAGGGGGGGTACAGAGAGAGGGGGACAGAGAGAGGGGGACAGAGAGAGAGGGGGACAGAGAGAGAGGGGGACAGAGAGAGGGGGACAGAGAGAGGGGGACAGAGAGAGGGGGGACAGAGAGAGAGGGGGTACAGGGAGAGGGGGGAACAGAGAGAGGGGGGACAGAGAGAGAGGGGGGAACAGAGAGAGGGGGGGACAGAGAGAGGGTGACAGAGAGAGGGGGACAGAGAGAGAGAGGGGGACAGAGAGAGAGAGGGGGACAGAGAGAGAGAGGGGGACAGAGAGGGGGGGGACAGAGAGGGGGGCAGAGAGATAGGGGGCAGAAAGAGGGCAACAGAGAGGGGGTCAGAGAACGGGGGAGAAAGAGGGGACAGAGAGAGGGGGACAGTGAGAGGGGGCAGAGAGAGAGGGGGCAGAGAGAGGGGGTGACAGAGAGGTGGTCAGAGAGCGGGAGAGAGAGGGGACTGTGAGAGGGGGATAGAGAGAGGGGGACAGAGAGTGAGTGGGACAGAGAGAGAGGGGGCAGAAAGAGGGAGACAGAGAGCGAGGGAGACAGAGAGCGGGGAGACAGAGAGAGAAGGAGACAGAGAGAGAAGGAGACAGAGAGAGAAGGAGACAGAGAGAGAGGGGACAGAGAGAGAGGGGACAGAGAGAGAGGGGACAGAGAGAGAGATGTGTAGAGAGAGAGGGACAGAGAGAGAGAGGGGGACAGAGAGAGAGGGGGACAGAGAGAGAGGGGGACAGAGAGAGTGGGACAGAGAGAGGGGGGTCAGAGAGAGGGCGACAGAGAGGGGTGGAACAGAGAGAGCGGGACAAAGAGAGAGGGGGACAGAGAGAGAGGGGGACAGAGAGAGAGGGGGACAGAGAGAGGTTACAGAGAGAGAGAGGGGGACAGAAAGAGAGGGTACAGAGAGAGGGGGCAGAGAGAGACGGGGTCAGAGACAGAGGGGGTCAGAGAGAGAGGGGCAGAGAGAGAGGGGGACAGAGAGAGAGGGCAGAGAGAGAGAGGGGGGCAGAGGGGGGGACAGAGAGAGTGGGGGACAGAGAGACGGGGACAGAGAGAGGGGGAACAGAGAAAGGGGGAACAGAGAGAAGGGGGGATAGAGAGATGGTGACAGAGGGGGGGGCCGAGAGAGGGAGACAGAGAGAGTGGGACAGAGAGGCAGATGGGGACAGAGAGAGGGGTCGGGGGCAGAGAGAGTGGGGGCAGAGACAGGGCAACAGAGAGGGGATCAGAGAGCGGGGGAGAGAGAGGGGACAGAGAGAGGGGGACAGAGAGAGGGGAGAGAGAGAGGGGGGGACAGTGAGGTGGTACAGGGAGAGGCGGATGTGAGAGAGTGGGGGTCAGAGAGAGGGCGACAGAGAGAGGGCGACAGCGAGAGAGGGTAACAGAGAGAGGGGGGACAGGGAGTGGGGGAGATAGAGGGGTTCAGAGAGAGAGAGGGGGACAGAGAGAGTGGGGGTCAGAGAGAGGGCAACAGAGAGCGGGGGACAGAGAGTGGGGGAGATAGAGGGGGTCAGAGAGAGAGGGGGGAAAGAGAGAGGGGGGACAGAGAGAGGGGGGACAGAGGGAGGGGGGGAAAGAGAGAGGGGGAACAGAGAGAGGGGAAACAGAGAGAAGGGGGAACAGAGAGAAGGGGGATAGAAAGACGGTGACAGAGAGGGGGGGCAGAGAGAGGGAGACAGAGAGAGGGGTACAGAGTGGGGGAGAGAGCGGGGGTCAGAGAGAGGGGGACAGAGAGTGGGGGGGCAGAGAGGGTGGCAGAGAGAGTGGGGGCAGAGAGAGAGGGGGCAGAGAGAAAGGGTGACAGAGAGGAGGTCAGAGAGCGGGAGAGAGAGAGAGGGGGTCAGAGAGAGAGGTGGTCAGAGAGAGAGAGGTGGACAGAGAGAGTGGGGGTCAGAGAGAGGGCGACAGAGAGCAGGGGACAGAGAGTGGGGGAGATGGAGGGGGTCAGAGAGAGAGGGGGGACAGAGAGAGGGGGGACAGAGAGAGGGGGGGACAGAGAGAGGGGGGGACAGAGAGAGGGGTACAGAGAGAGGGGGAACAGCAAAAGGGGGAACAGAGAGAAGGGGGGATAGAAAGACGGTGACAGAGAGGGGGGCAGAGAGAGGGAGACAGAGAGAGGGGTACAGAGTGGGGGAGAGAGAGGGGGTCATAGAGAGGGGGACAGAGAGTGGGGGGACAGAGAGGGGGGCAGAGAGAGTGGGGGCAGAGAGAGAGGGGGCAGAGAGAAAGGGTGAGAGAGAGGGTGTCAGAGAGCGGGAGAGAGAGAGAGGGGGCAGTGAGAGGGGGATAGAGAGAGGGGGACAGAGACAGGGGGCAGAGAGAGAGGGGGCAGAGAGAGGGCAGAAAGAGAGGATGACAGAGAAGGGGTTAGAGAGCGGGAGATAGAGAGAGGGGGCAGTGAGATGGGGATAGAGAGAGGGGGACAGAGAGAGAGGGGGCAGGGAGAGAGGGTGACAGAGAGGGGGTCAAAGAGCGGGGGAGAGAGAGAGGGGACAGAGAGAGGGGGATAGAGAGAGGGGAACAGAGAGAGAGAAGGGACAGAGAGAGGGTTCGGGGGGCAGAGAGAGTGGGACAGAGAGTGTGGGACAGAGAGAGGGGCGACAGCGAGAGAGGGGGGACAGAGAGAGGGGGACAGGGAGCGGGGGAGATAGAGGGGGTCAGAGAGAGAGGGGGTCAGAGAGAGAGAGGGGGACAGAGAGAGTGGGGGTCGGAGAGAAGGTGACAGAGAGCAGGGGGCAGAGAGTGGGGGACAGAGAGTGGGGGACAGAGAGTGGGGGACAGAGAGAGAGGGGGCAGAGAGAGAGGGGGGACAGAGAGAGAGGGGGGACAGAGAAAGGGGGAACAGAGAAAAGGGGGGATAGAATGATGGTGACAGAAAGCGGGTCAGAGAGAGAGGGGGCAGTGATTGCGGGATAGAGAGAGGGGGGCAGAGGGAGAGGGGGCAGAGAGAGAGGGCGACAGAGAGGGGGTCAAAGAGCGGGGGAGAGAGAGGGAACAGAGTGAGGGGGACAGGAGTGAGGGGAAAAGAGAGAGGGGGACAGAGAGAGGGGGACAGAGAGGGGGGTCGGGGGGGCAGAGAGAGCGGGGGCAGAGAGAGGGCAACAGAGAGGGGGTCAGAGAGCGGGGAAGAGAGGGGGTCAGAGAGGGTGGGAGAGAGAGGGGACAGATAGAGGGGGACAGAGAGAGAGGGGACAGAGAGAGAGGGGGACAGAGAGACGGCGACAGAGAGAGGGGAACAGAGAGTGGGGGACAGAGAGTGGGGGAGATAGAAGGGGTCAGAGAGAGAGGGGGTCAGTGAGAGAGAGGGGGACAGAGAGAGAAGGGGGCAGAAAGAGGGGGACAGAGAGAGGGGGACAAAGAGAGAGAAGGACAGAGAGAGAAGGGGTCAGAGAGAAGGGGGGACAGAGAGAGGGGGGACAGAGAGAGGGAATCAAAGAGAGGGGGAACAGAGAAAGGTGGGACAGAGAGAAGGGGGGATAGAGAGACGGTGACAGAGAGAGGGGGCAGAGGGAGAGAGAGAGAGAGGGGTACAGTGTGGGGGAGAGAGGGTGGGTCAGAGAGAGGGGGACAGAGAGTGGGCGGATGGAGAGAGTGGGGGATAGAGAGAGAGGGGGACAGAGAGGTGGGCAGAGAGAGAGGGGGCAGACAGAGGGCGACAGAGACGGGGACAGAGAGGGGGGGGGACAGAGAGAGGGGGGACAGAGAGACTGTGACAGAGAGGGGGCAGAGAGACGGGGACAGAGAGAGGGGGACAGAGAGACGGTGACTGAGAGGGGGCAGAGAGAGGGCGATAGAGATGGGGGAACAGAGAGCGGGGAACGGAGCGAGGGGGCAGAGAGAGACGGTCAGACAGAGAGAGGGATAGAGAGAGAGGGTGACAGAGAGAGCGGGGACAGAGAGAGAGAGGACAGAGGGGGGAGGGGGGGACCAGAGAGAGGGGGACAGAGCGAGAGGGAACAGAGGGAGAGGGGATAGAGAGATGGTGATAGAGAGGGGGCAGAGAGAGGAGGGACAGAGAGAGGGGGACAGAGAGAGAGGGGGACAGAGAGAGAGGGAGGACAGAGAGAGGGGGGACAGAGAGAGGGGGGACAGAGAGAGGGGGGACAGAGAGAGGGGGGGACAGAGAGAGAGGGGGACAGAGAGAGAGGGGGACAGAGAGAGAGGGGGACAGAGAGAGAGGGGGACAGAGAGAGGGGGACAGAGAGAGAGGGGCAGAGAGAGAGGGGCAGAGAGAGAGGGGCAGAGTGATAGGGGCAGAGTGATAGGGGCAGGCAGAGGGGGACAGAGTGAGGGGGGCAGGGAGAGAGGGACAGAGAGAGGGGGACAGGGAGAGGGGGACAGAGAGAGGGGGGCAGTGAGAGAGGGGAAAGAGAGAGGGGCAGAGAGAGAGTGACAGAGAGTTGGGGAGATAGAGTGGGTCAGAGAGTGAGAACAGAGAGAGAGGTACAGAGTGAGGGAGACAGGGGTGGTCAGAGAGGGGGTGTCAGAGAGAGGGGGACAGAGAGTGGGTGGATGGAGAGAGTGGGGGACAGAGAGAGAGGGGGACAGAGACGGGGCAGACCGATAGAGGGAGAGATAGAGGAGACAGAGAGAGGGGGACAGAGAGAGGGGAGAGAGAGAGGGGGGGATAGAGAGAGAGGGGGCAGAAAGAGGCGACAGAGAGTGGGGGAGATAGAGAGAGAGGGGCAGAGAGAAAGGGGGAATAGAGAGTAGGGGAGATAGAGAGAGAGGGGCAGAGAGAGAGGGGGAATAGAGAGTAGGGGAGATAGAGAGAGAGGGGCAGAGAGCGATGGGGGCAGACAGAGGGGGGCAGACAGAGGGGGACAGAGTGAGGGGGGCAGAGAGAGAGGGACAGAGAGAGGAGGACAGAGAGAGGGGGGCAGAGAGAGAGGGGGACAGAGAGAGAGGAGGACAGAGAGAGAGGAGGACAGAGAGAGGGGGGAAAGAGAGAGGGGAAAGAGAGAGGGTGACAGGGAGTTGGGGAGATAGAGGGGGTCAGAGAGTGGGGACAGAGAGAGGGGTACAGAGAGTGGGGGGATGGAGAGAGAGGGGGACAGAGAGAGAGGGGGACAGAGAGAGTGGGGGACAGAGAGAGAGGGGGACAGAGAGAGGGGGGACAGAGAGAGAGGGGGACAGAGAGAGAGGGGGACAGAGAGAGAGGGGGACAGAGAGGGGGTGGATAGAGAGAGGGAGGACAGAGAGAGGGGGAGACAGAGAGAGGCGGGTGGGAGAGAGAGGGGGACAGAGATGGGGGAACAGAGAGAGCGGGACTGAGAGAGTGGGGGACAGAGAGAGAGGGGGACAAAGAGGAGGGATGGAGAGATGGGGGTGGGAGAGAGAGGGGACAGAGGGGGACAGAGAGTGGGGAGATGGAGAGAGTGGGGACAGAGAAAGAGAGAGGGGTCAGAGAGAGCGGGCGACAGAGAGAGGGTCAGAGAGCGGGGAGAGAGAGAGGACACAGAGAGAGGGGGACGGGGGTCGGAGAGAGGGGGGCAGTGAGAGAGGGGAGAGAGAGAGGACACAGAGAGAGGGGGACGGGGGTCAGAGAGAGGGGGTCAGAGAGAGAGGAGGCAGAGACAGGGGGCAGAAAGAGAGGATGACAGGGAGGGGGTCAGAGAGCGGGAGAGAGAGAGGGGGACAGTGAAATGGGGATAGAGAGAGGTGGACAGAGAGAGGGGACAGAGAGAGAGAGGGAGACAGAGGGGGGTCAAAGAGCAGGGGAGAGAGAGAGGGGACAGAGAGAGGGGGACAGAGAGAGGGGAACAGAGAGAGGGGACAGAGAGAGGGGTCGGGGGGCAGAGAGAGTGGGACAGAGAGAGTGGGACAGAGAGATGGGCGACAGCGAGGGCGGGCAAAAGAGAGAGGGGGACATAGAGCAGGGGAGATAGAGGGGGTCAGAGAGAGGGGGGGGACAGAGAGAGAGGGGGCAGAAAGAGGCAACAGAGAGAGGGGACAGAGAGAGAGGGGGACAGAGAGAGAGGGGGCAGAAAGAGGCAACAGAGAGAGGGGGACAGAGAGAGGGAGGGACAAAGAGGGGGAACAGAGAAAGGGGGGGCAGAGAGAAGGGGGGATAGAGAGACGGTGACAGAGAGAGGGAGACAGAGAGGGGGGACAGAGAGGGGGGGACAGAGGGGGGGGGACGGGGGGGCGACAGGCGGGGGGACAGGGGGGGGGAAAGAGGGGGGGGACAGAGGTGGGGGGCCAGAGGGGGTGGGCAGAGGGGGGGGACAGAGGGGGGTGGACAGAAAGAGAGGGGGGCAGAGAGATGGAGGGACAAAGAGAGGGGGAACAGAGAAAGGTGGGAAGAGAGAAGGGGGGATAGAGAGACGGTGACAGAGAGAGGGGGCAGAGAGAGGGGGGGACGAGCAGGACAGAGAGAGGGGGGGACAGAGAAACTGTGACAGAGAGGGGGCAGAGAGACGGTGACAGGGGGGGGGGACAGAGAGAGGGCGATAGAGATGGGGGAACAGGGAGTGGGGAACAGAGCGAGGGGGCAGAGAGAGGGGATCAGAGAGAGAGAGGGATAGAGAGGGGGACAGAGAGAGAGGGGACAGAGAGAGAGAGGACAGAGGGGGGAGGGGGGCACCAGGGTGGGGGTGCAGAGAGAGAGGTCAGAGCGAGAGGGAACAGAGGGAGAGGGGACAGAGAGATGGTGACGTCAGAGAGAGGAGGGACAGAGAGAGGGAGAACAGAGAGAGAGGGGGACAGAAAGAGAGGGGGACAGAGAGAGAGGGGGACAGAGAGAGAGGGGGACAGAGAGAGAGGGGGACAGAGAGAGGGGTGACAGAGAGAGGGGTGACAGAGAGAGGGGTGACAGAGAGGGGGACAGAGAGAGGGGGACAGAGAGAGGGGGACAGAGAGAGGGGGACAGAGAGAGGAGGGACAGAGAGAGGGCGAAAGAGAGAGAGGCGGACAGAGAGAGGAGGGACAGAGAGAGGGGGACAGAGAGAGGGGGTACAGAGGGAGAGGGGACAGAGAGAGAGGGGGACAGAGAGAGGGGGGGGGACAGAGAGAGGGGGGGACAGAGAGAGGGGGGGACAGAGAGAGGGGGGGACAGAGAGGGGGGACAGAGAGAAGGGGGGGACAGAGAGAAGGGGGGGACAGAGAGAGGGGGAAACAGAGAGAGAGGGGGACAGAGAGAAGGGGGGGACAGAGAGAAGGGGGGGACAGAGAGAAGGGGGGGGACAGAGAGAAGGGGGGGACAGAGAGAGAGGGGGGCAGAGAGAGAGGGGGACAGAGAGAGAGTGGGGGAAAGAGAGAGAGAGAGGGGACAGAGAGCAGGGGAGACAGACAGCTGGGGGACAGAGAGAGGGAAACAGAGAGCGAGGGGGCAGAGAAGGGGCGACAGAGAGAGAGAGGGGGGCGACAGAGAGAGAGAGGGGGGCGACAGAGAGAGAGAGGGGGGCGACAGAGAGAGAGAGGGGGCGACAGAGAGAGAGAGGGGGGTGACAGAGAGAGAGAAGCACTTTCTGAGAGGTATTGAGGAAGCACTCTCTGAGGTACTGAGGGAGAACTATCTGAGGTATTGAGGGAGCAGTATCTGAGGTACTGAGGGAGAACCCTCTGAGGTATTTAGGGAACACTTTCTGAGGTTCTGAGTGAGAACTATCTGAGGTACTGAGGGAGCAGTTTCTGAGATATTGAGGGAGCACTTTCTGACGTACTGAGGAAGCACTCGCTGAGGTTCTGAGTGAGCACTACCTGAGGTACTGAGGGAGCACTTTCTGAGGTACTGCGGGAGCACTATCTGAGGTATTGAGGGAGTAATATCTGAGATATTGTGGGGGCACTACCTGAGGTATTGAGGGAGCACATTCAGAGGTATTGAGGGAGAACTATCTGAGGTATTAAGGAAGCACTATCTGAGGTATTGAGGGAGAAATATCTGAGGTATTGAGCAAGCACTTTCAGAGGTTTTGAGGGAGAACTATCTGAGGTATTGAGGAGCACTATCTGAGGTATTGAGGGAGAAATATCTGAGGTATTGAGCAAGCACTTTCAGAGGTTTTGAGGGGGAACTATCTGAGGCATTGAAGGAGAACTATCTTAGGTATTGAGGGAGCACACTCTGAGGTGTTGAGATAGCACTTTCTGAGGTACTGAGGGGACACTTTCTGAGCTATTGAGGGAGCACTATCTGACGTAATGAGGAAGCACTTTCAGAGGTACTGATGGAGAACTATCTGTGGTATTGATGGAGAACTTTTTGAGGTATTGAGGGAGCACTTTCTGAGGTACTGAGGAAGCACTGAGGTATTGAGGGAGCACCTTCTGAGGTACTGAGGAAGCATTATCTGAGGTACTGAGGTAGCACTATCTGAGGTACTGAGGGAGAACTATCTGAGGTACTGAGGGACCACTTTCTGAAGTATTGAGGGAACAATTTCTGAGTTATTGAGGCACCACTATATGAGGTATTGAGGAAGCACTTTCTGAGGTATTGAGGGAGCACTTTCTGAGGCATTGAGAGAGAAATAACTGAGGTACTGAGGGAGCACTTTCTGAGGTACTGAGGGAGAACTATCTGAGGTACTGAGGGAGCACTATCTGAGGTATTGAGGGAGCACTATCTGAGGTACAGAGGGAACGAGTTCTGAGGTATTCAGGAAGCACTCTCTGAGGTACTGAGGGAGAACTATCTGAGGTACTGAGTGAAAAATATCTGAGGTACTGAGGGAGCACTTTCTGAGGTATTAAGGGAGCACTATCTGAGTCATTGAGGGAGCACTATCTGAGGTACTGAGGGAACGAGTTCTGAGGTATTCAGGAAGCACTCTCTGAGGTACTGAGGGAGAACTATCTGAGGTAATGAGTGAGAAATATCTGAGGTACTGAGGGTGCACTTTCTGAGGTATTAAGGGAGCACTTTCTGAGGTACAGAGTGAGAACTATCTGAGGTATTGAGGGAGAACTATCTGAGGTATTGAGGGAGCACTTTCAGAGGTATTGAGGGAAAACTATCTGAGGTATTGTCGGAGCACTATCTGAGGCAATGAGGGAGAACTATCTGAGGCATTGAGTGAGAACTATCTGAGGTATTGAGGGAGCACTTTCAGAGGTATTGAGGGAGAACTATCTGAGGTATTGTGGGAGCACTATCTAAGGTATTGAGGGAGAACTATCTGAGGTATTGAGGAGCACTATCTGAGGTATTGAGGGAGAACTATCTGAGGTATTGAGCAAGCACTTTCAGAGGTTCTGAGGGAGAACTATCTGAGGTATTGAAGGAGAACTATCTGAGGTATTGAGCGAGCACTTTCAGAGGTTCTGAGGAAGCACTATCAGAGGTACTGATGGAGAACTATCTGAGGTATTGATGGAGCACTTTCTGAGGTACTGATGGAACACTCTCTGAGGTATTGAGGGAGCACTTTCGAGGTAATGAGGGTGAACTATCTGAGGTATTGAGGGAGCACTTTCTGAGGTACTGAGGGGATACTTTCTGAGGTATTGAGGGAGCACTATCTGACGTACTGAGGAACCATTATCTGAGGTACTGAGGGACCGTTTTCTGAAGTATTGAGGGAGCACTTTCTGAGGTATTGAGGCACCACTATCTGAGGTATTGAGGAAGCACTTTCTGAGGTATTGAGGGAGCACTTTCTGAGGTATTGAGGGAGCACTATCTGAGGGACTGAGGGAGCACTTTCTGAGGTATTGAGGAAGCACTTTCTGAGGTATTGAGAAAGCACATTCTGAGGTATTGAGGATGCACTTTCTGAGGTACGATGGAGCACTTTGAGGTATTGAGGGAGCACCATCTGAGTTCCTGAGGGAGCAAGTTCTGAGGTATTGAGGAAGCACACTCTGAGGTACTGAGGGAGAACTATCTGAGGTATTGAGGAAGCACTTTCTGAGGTATTTAGGGAACACAATCTGATGTATTGAGTGAGAATTATCTGAGGTAATGAGGTAGCACTTTCAGAGGTATTGAGGGAGAACTATCTGAGGTATTGAGGGAACACAATCTGACGTACTGAGGAAGCACTAGCAGAGGTTCTGAGTGAGTACTATCTGAGGTACTGAGGGAGAACTTTATGAGGTATTGAGGGAGCACTTTCTGAGGTACTGAGGGAGAGCTATCTGAGATATTGAGGTAGAACTATCTGAGATATTGAGGAGCACTACCTGAGGTATTGAGGGAGCACTTTCTGAGGGACTGAGGAAGCACTATCTGAGGTGTTGAGGGGGCACCTTCTGAGGTACTGAGGAAGCATTATCTGAGGTACTGAGGGAGCACTATCTGAGGTACAGAGTGAGAACTATCTGAGGTACTGAGGGAGAACTATCTGAGGTACTGAGCGAGCAGTTTCTGAGGAATTGATGGAGCACTTTCTGACGTACTGTGGAAGCACTAGCTGACGTTCTGAGTGAGTACTATCTGAGGTACTGAGGGAGAACTATCTGCGGTATTGAGGAGCACGATCTGAGGTATTGAGGGAGAACTATCTGAGGTATTGAGGGAGCACTTTCAGAGGTTCTGAGGGAGAACTATCTGAGGTATTGAAGGAGAACTATCTTAGGTATTGAGGGAGCACTTTCTGAGGTATTGAGGGAGCACCCACTGAGGTATTGAGGGAGCACTTTCTGAGGTGTTGATGGAGCACTTTCTGAGGTACTGAGGGAGCACTATCTGAGGTACTAAGGGAGAACTATCTGAGGTACTGAGGGACCACTTTCTGAAGTATTGAGGCAGCACTTTCTGAGGTATTGAGGGAGCACTTTCTGAGGTATTGAGGGAACACTATCTGAGGTATTGAAGGAGAATTATCTTAGGTATTGAGGGAGCACTTTCTGAGGTATTGAGGTAGCACTTTCTGAGGTACTGAGGGGACACTTTCTGAGATATTGAGGGAGCACTATCTGACGTACTGAGGAAGCACTATCAGAGGTACTGATGGAGAACTATCTGAGGTATTGATGGAGCACTTTCTGAGGTACTGATGGAACACTCTCTGAGGTATTGAGGGAGCACTTTCGAGGTATTGAGGGAGAACTACCTGAGGTATTGGGGGTGCACTTACTGAGGTACTGAGGAAGCATTATCTGAGATACTGAGTGAGAACTACCTGAGGTACTGAGGGACCAATTTCTGAGGTATTGAGGAAGCACTTTCTGAAGTATTGAGGGAGCACTTTCTGAGGTATTGAGGCACCACTATCTGAGGTATTGAGGAAGCACTTTCTGAGGTATTGAGGGAGCACTTTCTGAGGTATTGAGGGAGCACTATCTGAGGTATTGAGGAAGCACTTTCTGAGGTATTGAGGGAGCACTTTCTGAGGTATTGAGGATGCACTTTCTGAGGTATTGAGGGAGCACTATCTGAGGTACTGAGGAAGCACTTTCTGATGTATTGAGGAAGCACTTTCTGAGGTATTGAGGGAACACAATCTGATGTATTGAGGAAGCACTTTATGAGGTATTGAGGGAGCACTTTCTGAGGTATTGAGGGAGCACTTTCTGAGGTATTGAGGGAGAACTATCTGAGGTACTGAGTGAAAACTATCTGAGGTACTGAGGGAGCACTTTCTGATGTATTAAGGGAGCACTATCTGAGGCATTGAGGGAGCAAGATCTGATGTACTGAGGGAGCACTTTCTGAGTTATTGAGGGAGCACTATCTGAGGTACTGAGGGAGAACTATCTGAGGTACTGAGTGAAAACTATCTGAGGTACTGAGGGAGCACTTTCTGATGTATTAAGGGAGCACTATCTGAGGCATTGAGGGAGCACTTTCTGAGGTACTGAGGGAGAACTATCTGAGGTACTGAGTGAAAACTATCTGAGGTACTGAGGGAGCACTTTCTGATGTATTAAGGGAGCACTATCTGAGGTATTGAGTGAACACTTGCTGAGGTACTGAGGGAGAACTATCTGAGGTATTGAGGGAGAACTATCTGAGGTCTTGTGGGAGCACTATCTGAGGCATTGAGGGAGCACTATCTGAGGTATTGAGTGAACACTTTCTGAGGTACTGAGGGAGAACTATCTGAGGTATTGTGGGAGCACTATCTGAGGTATTGAGGGAGAACTATCTGACGTATTGAGGGAGAACTATTTGAGGTATTGAGGAGCACTATCTGAGGTATTGAAGGAGAACTATTGAGGTATTGATCGAGCACTTTCAGAGGTTTTGAGGGAGAACTATCTGAGGTATTGAAGGGAACTATCTTAGGTATTGAGGGAGCACTCTCTGAGGTATTGATGGAGCACTTTCTGAGGTATTGAGGGAGCACCATCTGAGGTACTAAGGGAGCACTTTCTGAGGTATTGAGGAATCACTTTCTGAGGTATTGAGGGAACACAATCTAATGTATTGAGGTAGCACTTTATGAGATATTGAAGGAGCACTTTCTGAGATATTGAGGGAACACTTTCTGAGATATTGAGGGAGCACTTTCTGAGGTATTGAAGAAGCACTTTCTGAGGTATTGAGGGAACACAATCTGATGTATTGAGGAAGCACTTTATGAGGTATTGAGGGAGCACTTTCTGAGGTATTGAGGGAGAACTATCTGTGGTACTGAGGGAGAACTATCTGTGGTATTGATGGAGCACCTTCAGAGGTATTGAGGAAGCAGACTCTGAGGTACTGAGGGAGAACTATCTGAGGTATTAAGGGAGAACTATCTGAGGCATTGAGGAATCACTTTCTGAGGTATTGAGGGAACACAATCTGATGTATTGAGGAAGCACCTTATGAGTTATTGAGGGAGCATGTTCTGAGATATTGATGGAGCACTATCTGAGGCATTGAGGAATCACTTTCTGAGGTATTGAGGGAACAAGTTCTGAGGTATTAAGGAAGCACTATCTGAGGTACTGAGGGAGAACTATCAGAGGTACTGAGGGAGAACTATCTGAGGTAATGAGGGAGAACTTTCTGAGGTATTAAGGGAGCACTATCTGAGGCATTGAGGGAGCAATATCTGACGTACTGAGGGAGCACTTTCTGAGGTATTTAGGGAGCACTATCTGAGGTACAGAGTGAGAACTATCTGAGGTACTGAGGGAGAACTCTCTGAGGTACTGAGTGAGCAGTTTCTGCGGTATTGAGGGAGCACTTTCTGACGTACTGAGGAAGCACTAGCTGAGGTTCTGCGTGAGTACTATATGAGGTATTGAGGGAGCACTTTCAGAGGTATTGAGGGAGAATTATCTGAGGTATTGAGGAAGCACTATCTGAGATATTGATGGAGCACTTTCTGAGGTATTGAAGTCGCACTTTCTGAGGTACTGAGGGAGCACTTTCTGAGGTATTGATGGACCACTTTCTGAGGTATTGAGGGAGCACTTTCTGAGGTATTGAGGGAGCACTTTCTGAGATACTGAGGGAGAACTATCTGAGGTACTGAGGGAGAACTATCTGAGGTATTGAGGGAGCACTATCTGAGGTATTGAGGGAGAATTATCTGAGGTATTGAGGAAGCACTATCTGAGGTATTGATGGAGCACTTTCTGAGGTATTGAGGTCGCACTTTCTGAGGTACTGAGGGAGCACTTTCTGAGGTATTGATGGACCACTTTCTGAGGTATTGAGGGAGCACTTTCTGAGGTATTGAGGGAGCACTTTCTGAGATACTGAGGGAGAACTATCTGAGGTACTGAGGGAGAACTATCTGAGGTATTGAGGGAGCACTATCTGAGGTATTGAGGGAGAATTATCTGAGGTATTGAGGAAGCACTATCTGAGGTATTGATGGAGCACTTTCTGAGGTATTGAGGTCGCACTTTCTGAGGTACTGAGGGAGCACTTTCTGAGGTATTGATGGACCACTTTCTGAGGTATTGAGGGAGCACTTTCTGAGGTATTGAGGGAGCACTTTCTGAGATACTGAGGGAGAACTATCTGAGGTACTGAGGGAGAACTATCTGAGGTATTGAGGGAGCACTATCTGAGGTATTGAGGGAGAATTATCTGAGGTATTGAGGAAGCACTATCTGAGGTATTGATGGAGCACTTTCTGAGGTATTGAGGTCGCACTTTCTGAGGTACTGAGGGAGCACTTTCTGAGGTATTGATGGACCACTTTCTGAGGTATTGAGGGAGCACTTTCTGAGGTATTGAGGGAGCACTTTCTGAGATACTGAGGGAGAACTATCTGAGGTACTGAGGGAGAACTATCTGAGGTATTGAGGGAGCACTATCTGAGGTATTGAGGGAGAATTATCTGAGGTATTGAGGAAGCACTATCTTAGGTATTGATGGAGCACTTTCTGAGGTATTGAGGTCGCACTTTCTGAGGTACTGAGGGAGCACTTTCTGAGGTATTGAGGGATAACTATCTGAGGTATTGAGGGAGCACTATCTGAGGTATTGAGGGAGAATTATCTGAGGTATTGAGGAAGCACTATCTGAGGTATTGATGGAGCACTTTCTGAGGTATTGAGGTCGCACTTTCTGAGGTACTGAGGGAGCACTTTCTGAGGTATTGATGGACCACTTTCTGAGGTATTGAGGGAGCACTTTCTGAGGTATTGAGGGAGCACTTTCTGAGGTACTGAGGGAGAACTATCTGAGGTACTGAGGGAGAACTATCTGAGGTATTGAGGGAGCACTATCTGAGGTATTGAGGGAGAATTATCTGAGGTATTGAGGAAGCACTATCTGAGGTATTGATGGAGCACTTTCTGAGGTATTGAGGGAGCACTATCTGAGGGACTGAGGGAGCACTTTCTGAGGTATTGAGGAAGCACTTTCTGAGGTACTGAGGGAGAACTATCTGAGGTACTGAGGGAGGACTATCTGAGGTATTGAGGGAGCACTATCTGAGGTATTGAGGGAGAATTATCTGAGGTATTGAGGAAGCACTATCTGAGGTATTGAGGGAGCACTTTCTGAGGTATTGAGGGAGCACTATCTGAGGGACTGAGGGAGCACTTTCTGAGGTATTGAGGAAGCACTTTCTGAGGTATTGAGAAAGCACATTCTGAGGTATTGAGGATGCACTTTCTGAGGTACGATGGAGCACTTTGAGGTATTGAGGGAGCACCATCTGAGTTCCTGAGGGAGCAAGTTCTGAGGTATTGAGGAAGCACACTCTGAGGTACTGAGGGAGAACTATCTGAGGTATTGAGGAAGCACTTTCTGAGGTATTTAGGGAACACAATCTGATGTATTGAGTGAGAATTATCTGAGGTAATGAGGTAGCACTTTCAGAGGTATTGAGGGAGAACTATCTGAGGTATTGAGGAGGCACTTTCTGAGGTATTGAGGGAACACAATCTGACGTACTGAGGAAGCACTAGCAGAGGTTCTGAGTGAGTACTATCTGAGGTACTGAGGGAGAACTTTATGAGGTATTGAGGGAGCACTTTCTGAGGTACTGAGGGAGAGCTATCTGAGATATTGAGGTAGAACTATCTGAGATATTGAGGAGCACTACCTGAGGTATTGAGGGAGCACTTTCTGAGGGACTGAGGAAGCACTATCTGAGGTGTTGAGGGGGCACCTTCTGAGGTACTGAGGAAGCATTATCTGAGGTACTGAGGGAGCACTATCTGAGGTACAGAGTGAGAACTATCTGATGTACTGAGGGAGAACTATCTGAGGTACTGAGCGAGCAGTTTCTGAGGAATTGATGGAGCACTTTCTGACGTACTGTGGAAGCACTAGCTGACGTTCTGAGTGAGTACTATCTGAGGTACTGAGGGAGAACTATCTGCGGTATTGAGGAGCACGATCTGAGGTATTGAGGGAGAACTATCTGAGGTATTGAGGGAGCACTTTCAGAGGTTCTGAGGGAGAACTATCTGAGGTATTGAAGGAGAACTATCTTAGGTATTGAGGGAGCACTTTCTGAGGTATTGAGGGAGCACCCACTGAGGTATTGAGGGAGCACTTTCTGAGGTGTTGATGGAGCACTTTCTGAGGTACTGAGGGAGCACTATCTGAGGTACTAAGGGAGAACTATCTGAGGTACTGAGGGACCACTTTCTGAAGTATTGAGGCAGCACTTTCTGAGGTATTGAGGGAGCACTTTCTGAGGTATTGAGGGAACACTATCTGAGGTATTGAAGGAGAATTATCTTAGGTATTGAGGGAGCACTTTCTGAGGTATTGAGGTAGCACTTTCTGAGGTACTGAGGGGACACTTTCTGAGATATTGAGGGAGCACTATCTGACGTACTGAGGAAGCACTATCAGAGGTACTGATGGAGAACTATCTGAGGTATTGATGGAGCACTTTCTGAGGTACTGATGGAACACTCTCTGAGGTATTGAGGGAGCACTTTCGAGGTATTGAGGGAGAACTACCTGAGGTATTGGGGGTGCACTTACTGAGGTACTGAGGAAGCATTATCTGAGATACTGAGTGAGATCTACCTGAGGTACTGAGGGACCAATTTCTGAGGTATTGAGGAAGCACTTTCTGAAGTATTGAGGGAGCACTTTCTGAGGTATTGAGGCACCACTATCTGAGGTATTGAGGAAGCACTTTCTGAGGTATTGAGGGAGCACTTTCTGAGGTATTGAGGGAGCACTATCTGAGGTATTGAGGAAGCACTTTCTGAGGTATTGAGGGAGCACTTTCTGAGGTATTGAGGATGCACTTTCTGAGGTATTGAGGGAGCACTATCTGAGGTACTGAGGAAGCACTTTCTGATGTATTGAGGAAGCACTTTCTGAGGTATTGAGGGAGCACTTTCTGAGGTATTGAGGGAGCACTTTCTGAGGTATTGAGGGAGAACTATCTGAGGTACTGAGGGAGAACTATCTGAGGTACTGAGTGAAAACTATCTGAGGTACTGAGGGAGCACTTTCTGATGTATTAAGGGAGCACTATCTGAGGCATTGAGGGAGCAAGATCTGATGTACTGAGGGAGCACTTTCTGAGTTATTGAGGGAGCACTATCTGAGGTACTGAGGGAGAACTATCTGAGGTACTGAGTGAAAACTATCTGAGGTACTGAGGGAGCACTTTCTGATGTATTAAGGGAGCACTATCTGAGGCATTGAGGGAGCACTTTCTGAGGTACTGAGGGAGAACTATCTGAGGTACTGAGTGAAAACTATCTGAGGTACTGAGGGAGCACTTTCTGATGTATTAAGGGAGCACTATCTGAGGTATTGAGTGAACACTTGCTGAGGTACTGAGGGAGAACTATCTGAGGTATTGAGGGAGAACTATCTGACGTCTTGTGGGAGCACTATCTGAGGCATTGAGGGAGCACTATCTGAGGTATTGAGTGAACACTTTCTGAGGTACTGAGGGAGAACTATCTGAGGTATTGTGGGAGCACTATCTGAGGTATTGAGGGAGAACTATCTGACGTATTGAGGGAGAACTATTTGAGGTATTGAGGAGCACTATCTGAGGTATTGAGGGAGAACTATTGAGGTATTGATCGAGCACTTTCAGAGGTTTTGAGGGAGAACTATCTGAGGTATTGAAGGGAACTATCTTAGGTATTGAGGGAGCACTCTCTGAGGTATTGATGGAGCACTTTCTGAGGTATTGAGGGAGCACCATCTGAGGTACTAAGGGAGCACTTTCTGAGGTATTGAGGAATCACTTTCTGAGGTATTGAGGGAACACAATCTAATGTATTGAGGTAGCACTTTATGAGATATTGAAGGAGCACTTTCTGAGATATTGAGGGAACACTTTCTGAGATATTGAGGGAGCACTTTCTGAGGTATTGAAGAAGCACTTTCTGAGGTATTGAGGGAACACAATCTGATGTATTGAGGAAGCACTTTATGAGGTATTGAGGGAGCACTTTCTGAGGTATTGAGGGAGAACTATCTGTGGTACTGAGGGAGAACTATCTGTGGTATTGATGGAGCACCTTCAGAGGTATTGAGGAAGCAGACTCTGAGGTACTGAGGGAGAACTATCTGAGGTATTAAGGGAGAACTATCTGAGGCATTGAGGAATCACTTTCTGAGGTATTGAGGGAACACAATCTGATGTATTGAGGAAGCACCTTATGAGTTATTGAGGGAGCATGTTCTGAGATATTGATGGAGCACTATCTGAGGCATTGAGGAATCACTTTCTGAGGTATTGAGGGAACAAGTTCTGAGGTATTAAGGAAGCACTATCTGAGGTACTGAGGGAGAACTATCAGAGGTACTGAGGGAGAACTATCTGAGGTAATGAGGGAGAACTTTCTGAGGTATTAAGGGAGCACTATCTGAGGCATTGAGGGAGCAATATCTGACGTACTGAGGGAGCACTTTCTGAGGTATTTAGGGAGCACTATCTGAGGTACAGAGTGAGAACTATCTGAGGTACTGAGGGAGAACTCTCTGAGGTACTGAGTGAGCAGTTTCTGCGGTATTGAGGGAGCACTTTCTGACGTACTGAGGAAGCACTAGCTGAGGTTCTGCGTGAGTACTATATGAGGTATTGAGGGAGCACTTTCAGAGGTATTGAGGGAGAATTATCTGAGGTATTGAGGAAGCACTATCTGAGATATTGATGGAGCACTTTCTGAGGTATTGAAGTCGCACTTTCTGAGGTACTGAGGGAGCACTTTCTGAGGTATTGATGGACCACTTTCTGAGGTATTGAGGGAGCACTTTCTGAGGTATTGAGGGAGCACTTTCTGAGATACTGAGGGAGAACTATCTGAGGTACTGAGGGAGAACTATCTGAGGTATTGAGGGAGCACTATCTGAGGTATTGAGGGAGAATTATCTGAGGTATTGAGGAAGCACTATCTGAGGTATTGATGGAGCACTTTCTGAGGTATTGAGGTCGCACTTTCTGAGGTACTGAGGGAGCACTTTCTGAGGTATTGATGGACCACTTTCTGAGGTATTGAGGGAGCACTTTCTGAGGTATTGAGGGAGCACTTTCTGAGATACTGAGGGAGAACTATCTGAGGTACTGAGGGAGAACTATCTGAGGTATTGAGGGAGCACTATCTGAGGTATTGAGGGAGAATTATCTGAGGTATTGAGGAAGCACTATCTGAGGTATTGATGGAGCACTTTCTGAGGTATTGAGGTCGCACTTTCTGAGGTACTGAGGGAGCACTTTCTGAGGTATTGATGGACCACTTTCTGAGGTATTGAGGGAGCACTTTCTGAGGTATTGAGGGAGCACTTTCTGAGATACTGAGGGAGAACTATCTGAGGTACTGAGGGAGAACTATCTGAGGTATTGAGGGAGCACTATCTGAGGTATTGAGGGAGAATTATCTGAGGTATTGAGGAAGCACTATCTGAGGTATTGATGGAGCACTTTCTGAGGTATTGAGGTCGCACTTTCTGAGGTACTGAGGGAGCACTTTCTGAGGTATTGATGGACCACTTTCTGAGGTATTGAGGGAGCACTTTCTGAGGTATTGAGGGAGCACTTTCTGAGATACTGAGGGAGAACTATCTGAGGTACTGAGGGAGAACTATCTGAGGTATTGAGGGAGCACTATCTGAGGTATTGAGGGAGAATTATCTGAGGTATTGAGGAAGCACTATCTTAGGTATTGATGGAGCACTTTCTGAGGTATTGAGGTCGCACTTTCTGAGGTACTGAGGGAGCACTTTCTGAGGTATTGAGGGATAACTATCTGAGGTATTGAGGGAGCACTATCTGAGGTATTGAGGGAGAATTATCTGAGGTATTGAGGAAGCACTATCTGAGGTATTGATGGAGCACTTTCTGAGGTATTGAGGTCGCACTTTCTGAGGTACTGAGGGAGCACTTTCTGAGGTATTGATGGACCACTTTCTGAGGTATTGAGGGAGCACTTTCTGAGGTATTGAGGGAGCACTTTCTGAGGTACTGAGGGAGAACTATCTGAGGTACTGAGGGAGAACTATCTGAGGTATTGAGGGAGCACTATCTGAGGTATTGAGGGAGAATTATCTGAGGTATTGAGGAAGCACTATCTGAGGTATTGATGGAGCACTTTCTGAGGTATTGAGGTCGCACTTTCTGAGGTACTGAGGGAGCACTTTCTGAGGTATTGATGGACCACTTTCTGAGGTATTGAGGGAGCACTTTCTGAGGTATTGAGGGAGCACTTTCTGAGGTACTGAGGGAGAACTATCTGAGGTATTGAGGGAGCACTATCTGAGGTATTGAGGGAGCACTTTCTGAGGTACTGAGGGGAGACTTTCTGAGGTACTGAGGAAGCACTATCAAAGGTACTGATGGAGATATATCTGAGGTATTGAGGGAGCACTTTCTGAGCTACTGAGGGAGAACTATCTGAGGTATTGAGGGAGCACCTTCTGTGGTACTGAGGAAGCACTTTCTGAAGTATTGAGGGACCACATTCTGAGGTATTGAGGGAGCACTATCTGAGGTATTGAGGAAGCACTTTCTGAGGTATTGAGGTAGCACTATCTGTACACAAATCTTTGAAAGTTGCCACCCAGGTAAATAGTGCGGTAAAGAAGGCATATAGCGTACTGGCTTTTATTGGTAGAGGAATTGAGTTCCGGAGTACTGAGGTCATGTTGCAGTTGTATAAGACTCTGGTGCGGCCGCATCTGGAGTATTGTGTGCAGTTTTGGTCGCCATCCTATAGGAAGGATGTGGAGGCACTGGAACGGGTGCAGAGGAGGTTTACCAGAATGTTGCCTGGTATGGTAGGAAGATCGTATGAGGAAAGGCTGAGACACTTGCGGCTGTTTTCATTGGAGAAAAGAAGGTTTAGGGGTGACTTGATAGAGGTGTACAAGATGATTAGGGGTTTAGATAGGGTCGACAGTGAGAATCTTTTTCCACGTATGGAGTCAGCTATTACAAGGGGGCATAGCTTTAAATTAAAGGGGGTAGGTATAGGACAGATGTTAGGGGTAGGTTCTTTACTCAGCGAGTCGTGAGTTCATGGAATGCCCTGCCAGTAGCAGTGGTGGACTCTCCCTCATTATGGGCATTTAAGCGGGCAGTGGATAGGCATATGGAGGATAGTGGGCTAGTGTAGGTTAGGTGGGCTTGGATCGGCGCAACATCGAGGGCCGAAGGGCCTGTACCGCCCTGTATTCTTCTATGTTCTATGTTCTATGTTCACTATCTGAGGTATTGAGGAAGCACTTTCTGAGGTACTGAGGGAGCACTTTCTGAGGTATTTAGGGAGCACTTTCTGAGGTAATGAGTGAGAACTATCTGAGGTACTGAGGGAGCACTTTCTGAGATATTGAGGGAGCACTTTCTGAGGTATTGAGGGAGCACTTCCTGAGGTACTGGGGGAGAACTATCTGAGGTATTGTGGGAGCACTATCTGAGGCATTGAGGGAGAACTACCTGAGGTATTGAAGGAGCACTTTCAGAGGTATTGAGGGAGAACTATCTGAGGTATTGAGGGAGCACTATCTGAGGTATTGAGGGAGAACTATCTGAGGAATTGAGCGAGCACTTTCAGAGGTATTGAGGGAAAACTATCTGAGGTATTGAGGAGCACTATCTGAGGTATTGAGGGAGAACTATCTGAGGAATTGAGCGAGCACTTTCAGAGGTTTTGAAGGAGAACTATCTGAAGTATTGAAGGAGAACTATCATAGGTATTGAGGGAGCTCTCTCTGAGGTATTGAGGGAGCACTATCTGAGGTATTGAGGAAGCACTTTCTGAGGTATTGAGGAAGCACTTTCTGAGGTATTGAGGTTGCACTATCTGTACACAAATCTTTGAAAGTTGCCACCCAGGTAAATAGTGTGGTGAAGAAGGCATATAGCGTACTGGCTTTTATTGGTAGAGGAATTGAGTTCCGGAGTACTGAGGTCATGTTGCAGTTGTATAAGACTCTGGTGCGGCCGCATCTGGAGTATTGTGTGCAGTTTTGGTCGCCATACTATAGAAAGGATGTGGAGGCACTGGAACGGGTGCAGAGGAGGTTTACCAGGATGTTTCCTGGGATGGTAGGAAGATCGTATGAGGAAAGGCTGAGGCACTTGGGGCTGTTTTCATTGGAGAAAAGAAGGTTTAGGGGTGACTTGATAGAGGTGTACAAGATGATTAGGGGTTTAGATAGGGTCGACAGTGAGAATCTTTTTCCACGTATGGAGTCAGATATTACAAGGGGGCATCGCTTTAAATTAAGGGGGGTAGGTATAGGACAGATGTTAGGGGTAGGTTCTTTACTCAGCGAGTCGTGAGTTCATGGAATGCCCTGCCAGTAGCAGTGGTGGACTCTCCCTCTTTATGGGCATTTAAGCAGGTATTGGATAGGCATATGGAGGATAGTGGGCTAGTGTAGGTTAGGTGGGCTTGGATCGGCGCAACATCGAGGGCCGAAGGGCCTGTACTGCGCTGTATTCTTCTATGTTCTATGTTCTATGTTCACTATCTGAGGTATTAAGGAAGCACTTTCTGAGGTATTGAGGGAGCACTATCTGAGGGACTGAGGGAACAAGTTCTGAGGTATTGAGGAAGCACTCTCTGTGGTTCTGAGGAAGAACTATCTGAGGTACTGAGGGAGAACTATCTGATGTACTGAGGGAGCACTTTCTTAGGTATTAATGGAGCACTTTCTGAAGTATTGAGGGAGAACTACCTGAGGTATTGAGGGAGCACTTTCTGAGGTACTGAGGAAGCACTATCTGAGGTATTGAGGGAGAACTATCGGAGGTACTGTGGGAGCACTTTCTGAGGTATTGAGGATGCACATTCTGACGTACTGAGGAAGCACTATCTGAGGTACTGAGGGAGAACTATCTGAGATATTGAGGGAGCACTTTCTGAGGTATTGAGGGAGCACTTTCTGAGGTACTGCGGGAGCACTTTCAGAGGTATTGAGGGAGAACTATCTGAGGTATTGAGGGAGCACTATCTTAGGTATTGACGGAGAACGATCTGAGGTATTGAGGGAGCACTATCTGAGGTACTGAGGGAGAACTATCTGAGGTATTGAGGGAGCCCTATCTGAGGCATTGACGGAGAACTATCTGAGGTATTGAGGGAGCACTATCTGAGGTTCTGAGGAGAACTATCTGAGGTATTGAGGGAGCACTATCTGAGGCATTGACGGAGAACTATCTGAGGTATTGGGGGAGTCCTTTCAGAGGTTTTGAGGGAGAACTATCTGAAGTATTGTGGGATAACTATCTTAGGTATTTAGGGAGCAGTTTCAGAGGTATTGAGGGAGCACTGTCTGAGGTATTGATGGAGCACTTTCTGAGGTATTGAGGGAGCACTTTCTGAGGTACTGAGGGGACACTTTCTGAGGTATTAAGGGAGCACTTTCAGAGGTATTGAGGGAGAACTATCAGAGGTATTGAGGGAGCACTTTCTGAGGTATGGAGGGAGAACTATCTGAGGTACTGAGGGAGAACTATCTGAAGTATTGAGGGAGCACCTTCTGAGGTATTGAGGGAGCACTACCAGAGGTATTGAGGAAGCACTTTCTGAGGTATTGAGGGAGCACTATCTGAGGTGTTGAGGAAGCACTTTCTGAGGTATAGAGGAAGCACTTTCTGAGGTACTGAGGGAGCAATTTCTGAGGTATTGACGGAGTACTATCTGAGGTACTGAGGGAGCACGTTCTGAGTTATTGAGGAAGCACTATCTGATGTTCTGAGGGAGAACTATCTGAGGTATTGATGGAGCACTTTCTGAGGTATTGAGGGAGCACTATCTGAGGTACTGAGGGAGCACTTTCTGAGGTATTGAGGAAGCACTTTCTGAGGCATTGAGGGAACACAATCTGATGTATTGAGGAAGCACTTTATGAGGTATAGAGGAAGCACTCTCTGAGGTACTGAGGCAGAACTATCTGTGGAATTGATGGAGCACTTTCTGAGTTATTGAGTAAGCACTTTCTGAGGTACTGAGGGACCAAGTTCTGAGGTATTGAGGGAGCACTTTCAGAGGTTTTAAGGCAGAACTATCTGACGTATTATGGGATAACTATCTTAGGTATTTAGGGAGCAGTTTCAGAGGTATTGAGCGAGCACTGTCTGAGGTACTGAGGAAGCACTATGTGAGGTACTGAGGGAGAACTATCTGAGGTATTGTGGGAGCACTTTCTGAGGTACTGAGGGGACACTTTCTGAGGTATGAAGGGAGCACTTACAGAGGTATTGAGGGAGAACTATCAGAGGTATTGTGGGAGCACTTTCTGAGGTACTGAGGGGACACTTTCTGAGGTATGAAGGGAGCACTTTCAGAGGTACTGAGGGAGAACTATCTGAGGTATTGTGGGAGCACTTTCTGAGGTACTGAGGGGACACTTTCTGAGGTATGAAGGGAGCACTTTCTGAGGTATTGAGGGAGACGTATCTGAGGTACTGAGGGAGCACGTTCTGAGTTATTGAGGGAGCACTATCTGAGGCACTGAGGGAGAACTATCTGAGGTAGTGAGGGAGCACTTTCTGAGGTATTGAGGAAGCACTTTCTGAGGTATTCAGGGAGCACTTTCTGAGGAATTGAGGGAGCATTCTCTGAGGTACTGAGGGAGCACTTTCTGAGGTATTGAGGGAGAACTATCTGAGGTCCTGAGGGAGCACTTTCTTAGATATTGCTGGAGCACTATCTGAGGTATTGAGGAAGCACTTTCTGAGGTATTGAGGGAGCACTTTCTGAGCTACTGAGGGAGCACTTCCTGATGTATTGAGGGGACACTTTCTGAGGTATTGAGTGAGCACTATCTGAGGTATTGAGGGAGCACTACCTGAGGTACTGAGGGAGAACTATCTGAGGTACTGAGTGATCACTTTCTGAAGTATTGAGGGAGCACTTTCTGAGGTACTGAGGGAGCACGTTCTGAGTTATTGAGGGAGCACTATCTGAGGCACAGAGGGAGAACTATCTGAGGTAGTGAGGGAGCACTTTCTGAGGTATTGAGGAAGCACTTTGAGTTATTGAGGGAGCACTATCTGAGGTATTGAGGAAGCACTTTCTGAGGTATTCAGGGAGCACTTTCTGGGGTATTGAGGGAGCACTCTCTGAGGTACTGAGGGAGCATTTCTGAGTATTGAGGAAGCACTCCCTGAGGTACTGAGGGAGCACTTTCTGAGGTATTGAGGGATCACTTTCTGAGGTTCTGAGGGAGAACTATCTGCGGTCCTGAGGGAGCACTTTCTTAGATATTGCTGGAGCACTATCTGAGGTATTGAGGAAGCACTTTCTGAGGTATTGAGGGAGAAGTATCTGAGGTTTTGGGGGAGCATGTTCCGAGTTATTGAGGGAGCACTATCTGAGGTATTGAGGGAGCACTTCCTGAAGTATTGAGGGGACACTATCTGAGGTATTGAGTGAGCACTATCTGAGGTATTCAGGGAGCACTATCTGATGTATTGAGGAAGCACTTTCTGAGGTATTGAGGGAGCACTTCCTGAGGTATTGAGGGAGCACTATCTGAGGTAGTGAGGGTGAACTATCTGAGGTACTGAGGGAGCACTATCTGAGGTACTGAGGGAGCACTATCTGAGGTACTGAGGGAGCACTATCTGAGGTACTGAGGGTGCACTATCTGAGGTACTGATGGAGCACTATCTGTGGTACTGAGGGAGCACTATCTGAGGTACTGATGGAGCACTATCTGAGGTACTGATGGAGCACTATCTGAGGTACTGAGGGAGCACTATCTGAGGTACTGAGGGAGCACTATCTGATCTACTGAGGGAGCACTATCTGAGGTACTGAGGGAGCACTATCTGAGGTACTGAGGGAGCACTATCTGAGGTACTGAGGGAGCACTATCTGATCTACTGAGGGAGCACTATCTGAGGTACTGAGGGAGCACTATCTGAGGTAGTGAGGGAGCACTATCTGAGATATTGATGGAGCACTTTCTGAGGTATTGAGGGAGCACTATCTGAGGTACTGAGGGAGCACTATCTGGTGTTACAGAGTGCAGAGGGTAGAAAGGAACAGATGCAATTCCCTGATCATTTCCTCAGGGTCCCCGGGGCACTCTGGTGTCGTAATTTGAAATGGAAGCCACTCCCCATTTCAGCAGATCCAGATCATTTTACACAATCAGTGAAAAATAACAGCAGCATGTGTCTGAAACATGGTTTGGGGGAAAACTTTCATCAATCTATTGTTACTTGTTGCTTGGAGACATTTTAGAAAATCAGGCACCCAAACAGACTAATGCTGTCGATGCAAGAGGTGGTGCACAGGAAGATCCAACAAGTCTCTGCAGCTGCTGTCTGTCCCCCTGGAGCAGTCATCATGTGAGATCATGGCTCAGTCCTCGGAGAAATCATTTCTCCAGCAACACCCCGACAATGCCTTTTCAGCTGTGTGTGTGTGTGTGTGTGAGAGAGAGAGAGAAACAGTCAGAGAGAGAGAGAGACTGTCCGTGTTTGTGTGTGTGAAAGAGTGGATGCATGTGTATCTCTGTGTGTCTGTATATGTGTGCGTGAGAGAGGAAGTGCATGTTCATGTGAGAGTGTGTGGCTGTGTGTGTGTTTGACGGTGTGTGTGTCTCTGTGTGCATGTGTGTGAGTGAGGGCCTGTGTGAGAGAGTGTGTATGTGTGTGTGAGAGTGTGTCTGTGTGTATGTGTGTGTGTCTGTCTGTCTGTGTATGTGTGTGAGAGAGTGTGTCTGTGTGTGAGAGAATGTATCTGTGTGTCAATGTGTGTGTGTCTGTGTGTGCATGTGTCTGTGTGTCTATGTGTGTGTATGACAGTTTGTCTTGTGTGGTAGAGAGTGTGTATGTGTGTGTGTCTGTGTGTGCATGTGTCTGTGTGTCTATGTGTGTGTATGACAGTTTGTCTTGTGTGCTAGAGAGTGTGTATGTATGTGTGAGAGAGTGTGTGTCTGTGTGCATGTGTGTGAGAGTGTGTCTATGTGTATTTGATGGAGTGTGTGTCTGCGTGTGTATGTGTGTGTGCGAGAGAGTGTAACTGTGTGTTTTTGTGTGTGTGAGAAAGAGTGTCTGTGTGTGTTTGAGGGATCGTGTGTCTGTGTGTGTGTATGAGTGTGAGAGAGAGTGTGTGTGTGAGAGACAGAGAGTGTGTGTGAGAGAGAGAGTGTGTCTATGTGCGTGAGAGTGAGTAGGTGTGTGAGAGAATAAGAATGTGTGTGTGAGAGTGTGTCTATAAATGAGAGAGCGTGTGTGTATGTGTGTGTGAGAGAGAGAGTGTGTGTCTGTGTGAGAGAGAGTGTGTGTCTGTGTGCATGAGAGAGAGTGTCTGTGTGTGTGAGAGAGAGTGTTTCTGTGAGAGAGAGAGTGTGTCTGCATGTATGTGTGAGAGAGCGTGTCCATGTGTGTATTTGAGGGAACGTATGTCTGTGCGTGTATGTGTGTGAGAGAGAAAGTGTGTGCTTGTGTGTGTGTGTGAGAGAGAGAGTTGTGCCTGTGTGTATGTGTTTGTGAGAGTGTGTTTGTGTTTGAGTGAGTGTGTGTGTGTGTGTGTATGTGTGTGTGTATGTATGTAAACGAGCCAATCTTATTGGGTGCCCGTGAATATAAAATCCAGCTGCTGTTTCAGATGAATTGGTCCTTGTGTCTCCAAAGACACAAAAGCTGTAAGAGTGAATTAACTGGGGGAAAGAGAGTGCTGTTCATTCCAGTGGGGATTCATCCAGTAAACCTTCCCCACACACTAACATCCCTCTGGCAATGCAGTGACTAGTCCTGCACACAGTGCCCCAGGTACAAACCAATGTAATGTCACCATAGCCTTACCAGAGCATGGGACAGCTCCTCATTACAGAGCGGTGTCTGGTGGGGATGTAAACAGAGGGTCACCATGGTCCGGCTGAGGGGAGAGGTTTGGAAGGAGAGTCCTTCAGAGTAACTCTAGCTAGTGTGTTAAGCTAACTGCCCAGCCAACTGAGCTAACCAACCTCACTCCAGGGACATGCCCTGTATAACCCACTCATAGCCAGCCTGCACCTCAATAGGAGCCAGGAGCAAGGCCATTCGGCCCCACCCTAACCCAGAAGGGAGAGCACGGGAAGCTGATGAAGGAAACAAGCCCCTCCCATCTGGCCGTCTGAAATGGAGGTGGAGGACAGAGCACATCTGGCCTGCTGTTTGCTTCCCCGAGACTGGCCTGCTCCACCTTACAGTGAGAGACTGAGGGGAACCTCAAGAAGATTTCACTTCTCACTGAGAGGCTACAACTCCAATCCAAATCAGGCTGGTTCCCTCCGAGACTGACGGAAGAGGGCAGTGCTCTACAGATCAGGCCCTTGTGTCGTCCTAACCTCCAGTGTGGGGGCCAAGAGCTGGGAGGTAGTGTTAAGAACATAAGACCATCCAAAATAGGAACAGGAGACCATCCAGCCCCTCGAGCCGGCTCTGGTATTCAATAGGATCATGGATGATTCAACATTCGATTTGGGAGCTGAAACTAGGACAATACAGAGACAGAGAATCAAATTATTCTGCCATGAGGAATCATCAGACGAAAGCACACACACACACGGACACACCCACACACACACAGACACACACACAGACACAGACACACACACACACAGACACACACACACACACACACAGACACACACACAGACACACACAAAGACACACACACACGCAGACACACAGACACACACACACACAGACACACACACAGACACACACACAGACTCACACACACACACACACACACAAATACACACACACGCAGACACACAGACACACACACACACAGACACACACACACACACACTCACTTACACACACACAGACACACACACACACACATACCACGCACGCACACACACACACACACAGACTCACACACAGACACACACACTCACTTACACACACACACAGACACACACACACACACATACCACGCACGCACACACACACACGCGCGCGCACACACACACTCACACACAAACACGCACAGTGGGATTCAGGCTGTCTGTGGGAACGGGGAGAGACAAAGGAGCAAAATGCTAGAGAGGGATCTGATCCCACAGATTTCACTGCTTCCCTCTCTCTCTGCGGCTCTCATGTCTATTTCTGTGTTCCCAGTTCTCTCTCCCACATCTTTCCTTCAATCCCTATCTCTCAACATCCTTCACATCTCTGTCCAATGTACATTTCCCAGTGTTCTGCAAATCTCTCTCTGCATCTGTCTGACAGCTCTGTGGGATCTTGCTATTCCTGTCTGTACATCACTCTAGCCACATCACAGCCCCCACCACCACCCCACTCTCTCAGCTCTATCTCTCTGCTGCTGCAGCTCCTCTCTCTCTCTCTCTCTCTGTCCTATCTCTCTCCCTGGGATTTCTTTCTTGCTGAAACTTTATTGCTGGAACAGCACAGCAGGTCAGGCAGCATCCAGGGAACAGGAGATTCGACGTTTCGGGCACAGGCCCTTCTTCAGAAATGAGCAGAGAGTGTTCAGCAGGAGAAGATAAAAGGTAGGGAGGAGGGACTTGGAGGAGGGGCGTTGGAAATGTGATAGGTGGAAAGAGGTCAAGGTGAGGGTGATAGGTCGGAGTAGGATGGAGGCGGAGAGGTCAAGAAGAAGACTGCAGGTCAGGAAGGCGGTGCCGGGCTGGAGGGATTCGGCTGAGACAAGGTGGGGGGAGGGAGGATGAAGAAACTGGTGAAGTCCAAGTTCATCCCCTGCGGTTGGAGGGTTCCCAGTCGGAAGATAAGACGCTCCTCCTCCGACCGTCGGGTTGTTGTGGTTTGGCGGTGGATGAGTCCAATGACCTGCATATCCTCGGTGGAGTGGGAGGGGGAGTTGAAATGCTGTGCTACAGGGTGGTTGGGTTGGTTCGTCCGGGTGGCCCAGAGGTGCTCTCTGAATCGCTCCGCAAGTAGGCGGCCTGTCTCCCCAATATAGAGGAGGACACACCGGCTGCAGCGGATGCAGTAGATGATGTGGGTGGAGGTGCAGGTGAATCTGTGGCGGATATGAAAGTTTCCTTTGGGGCCTTGGAGAGAAGTGAGGGGGGAGGTGTGGGCGCAAGTGTTGCACCTCCTGCGGTTGCAAGGGAAGGTGCCGGGAGTGGAGGTTGGGTCGGTGGGGGGTGTGGATCTGACAAGGGAGTCGCGGAGGGAGTGGTCTCTACGGAAAGCTGATAGGGGAGGGGAGGGAAATATATCCTTGGTGCTGGGGTCTGTTTGGAGGTGGCGGAAGTGACGGCGGATGATGCGCTGTACATGGAGATTGGTGGGGTGGTAGGTGAGGACCAGTGGGGTTCTGTCCTGGTGGCGGTTGGAGGGGCGGGGCTCAAGGGCGGAGGAGCGGGAAGTGGAGGAGATGCGGTAGAGGGCACCGTCGACCACGTTGGGGGGGAAATTGCGGTCCTTGAAGAAGGAGGCCATCTGTGTTGTACGTATTTTGAACTGGTCCTCCTGGGAGCAGATGCGGCGGAGACGAAGGAATTGGGAGAATGGGATGGCATTTTTACAGGGGGCAGGATGGGAGGAGGTGTAGTCCAGGTAGCTGTGGGAGTCGGTTGGTTTGTAGAAGATGTCCGTGTTGATTCGGTTGCCTGAGATAGAAACAGAAAGGTCTAGGAAGGGGAGGGAGGAGTCCGAGACTGTCCAGGTGAATTTGAGGTCGGGGTGGAAGGTGTTAGTGTAGTGGATGAACTGTTCAACCTCCTCGTGGGAGCACGAGGTAGCGCCGATACAGTCATCAATGTAGCGAAGGAAAAGATGGGGGGTGGGGCCAGTGTAGTTGCGGAAGATGGATTGTTCCACATACCCTACGAAGAGGCAGGCATAGCTGGGGCCCATGCGGGTGCCCATGGCTACTCCTTTTGTTTGGAGAAAGTGGGAGGATTGGAAAGAAAAGTTGTTCAGGGTGAGGACCAGTTCGGTCAGTCGAAGGAGGGTGTCGGTGGAAGGGTACTGGGTGGTACGGCGGGAAAGGAAGAAGTGGAGTGCTTTGAGTCCTTCGTGATGGGGGATGGAGGTGTACAGGGACTGGATGTCCATGGTGAAGATGAGGCGTTGGGGACCGGGGAAGCGGAAATCCTGGAGGAGGTGGAGGGCGTGGGTGGTGTCACGAACGTAGGTGGGGAGTTCTTGGACTAATGGGGACAGGACCGTGTCGAGGTATGCCGAGATGAGTTCGGTTGGGCAGGAGCAGGCTGAGACGATGGGTCGTCCGGGGCAGTCAGGTTTGTGGATTTTCGGCAGGAGGTAGAAACGGGCGGTGCGGGGTTGTGGGACTATGAGGTTGGAGGCGGTGGATGGGAGGTCCCCTGAGGTGATGAGGTTATGGACGGTCTGGGAGATGATGGTTTGGTGGTGGGGGGTGGGGTCATGGTCAAGGGGGCAGTAGGAGGAGGTATCTGCGAGCTGGCGTTTGGCCTCAGCGGTGTAAAGGTCAGTGCGCCAAACTACTACTGCGCCTCCCTTGTCAGCTGGTTTGATGGTGAGGTTGGGGTTGGAACGGAGGGAGTGGAGGGCTGCGCGTTCGAGGGTGAGAGGTTGGAGTGGGTGGGAGGGGTGGGGGAGTTCAGGTAGCGGTTAATATCGCGGCGGCAGTTTGCTATGAAGAGGTCGAGACCACTCCCTCCGCGACTCCCTTGTCAGATCCACACCCCCCACCGACCCAACCTCCACTCCCGGCACCTTCCCTTGCAACCGCAGGAGGTGCAACACTTGCGCCCACACCTCCCCCCTCACTTCTCTCCAAGGCCCCAAAGGAAACTTCCATATCCGCCACAGATTCACCTGCACCTCCACCCACATCATCTACTGCATCCGCTGCAGCCGGTGTGGCCTCCTCTATATTGGGGAGACAGGCCGCCTACTTGCGGAGCGATTCAGAGAGCACCTCTGGGCCACCCGGACGAACCAACCCAACCACCCTGTAGCACAGCATTTCAACTCCCCCTCCCACTCCACCGAGGATATGCAGGTCATTGGACTCATCCACCGCCAAACCACAACAACCCGACGGTCGGAGGAGGAGCGTCTTATCTTCCGACTGGGAACCCTCCAACCGCAGGGGATGAACTTGGACTTCACCAGTTTCTTCATCCCCCCTCCTACCAACTTGTCACAGCCGGATCCCTCCAGCCCGGCACCGCCTTCCTGACCTGCAGTCTTCTTCGTGACCTCTCCGCCTCCATCCTACTCCGACCTATCACCCTCACCTTGACCTCTTTCCACCTATCACATTTCCAACGCCCCTCCTCCAAGTCCCTCCTCCCTACCTTTTATCTTCTCCTGCTGAACACTTTCTGCTCATTCCTGAAGAAGGGCCTGTGCCCGAAAAGTCGAATCTCCTGTTCCCTGGATGCTGCCTGACCTGCTGTGCTGTTCCAGCAATAAAGTTTCAACCGTCCCTGACTGAACCCTACCCAACACTGCACTCACCCCCTCCCTGACTGATCCCTACCCAACACTGCACCCACCCCCTCCCTGACTGATCCCAACCCAACACTGCACTCACCCCCCTCCCTGACTGAACCCTACCCAACACTGCACTCACCCCCTCCCTGACTGAACCCTACCCAACACTGCACTCTCCCCCTCCCTGACTGATCCCTACCCAACACTGCACTCTCCCCCTCCCTGACTGATCCCTACCCAACACTGCACTCACCCCCTCCCTGACTGATCCCTACCCAACACTGCACCCACCCCCTCCCTGACTGATCCCTACCCAACACTGCACCCACCCCCTCCCTGACTGAACCCTACCCAACACTGCACTCACCCCCCTCCCTGACTGAACCCTACCCAACACTGCACTCACCCCCTCCCTGACTGAACCCTACCCAACACTGCACTCTCCCCCTCCCTGACTGATCCCTACCCAACACTGCACTCACCCCCTCCCTGACTGATCCCTACCCAACACTGCAATCACCCCCTCCCTGACTGATCCCTACCCAACACTGCACCCACCCCCTCCCTGACTGATCCCTACCCAACACTGCACTCACCCCCTCCCTGACTGATCCCTAACCAACACTGCACTCTCCCCCTCCCTGACTGATCCCTACCCAACACTGCACTCTCCCCCTCCCTGACTGATCCCTACCCAACACTGCACTCACCCACTCCCGGACTGATCCCTACCCAACACTGCACTCTCCCACTCCCTGACTGATTCCTACCCAACACTGCACTCACCCCCTCCCTGACTGATCCCTATGCAACACTGCAACCTCCCCCTCCATGACTGACCCCTACCCAACACTGCACTCTCCCCCTCCCTGACTGATCCCTACCCAACACTGCACTCTCCCACTCCCTGACTGATTCCTACCCAACACTGCATTCACCTCCTCCCTGAATGATCCCTACCCAACACTGCACTCACCCCCTCCCTGACTGATCCCTACCCAACACTGCAATCACCCCCTCCCTGACTGATCCCTACACAACACTGCACTCACCCCCTCCCTGACTGATCCCTACCCAACACTGCACTCACCCCCTCCCTGACTGATCCCTACCCAACACTGCACTCACCCCCTCCCTGACTGATCCCTACCCAACAATGCACTCACCCCCCTCCCTGACTGATCCCTACCCAACACTGCACTCACCCCCTCCCTGACTGATCCCTACCCAACACTGCACTCACCCCTCCCTGACTGATCCCAACCCAACACTGCAATCACCCCCTCCCTGACTGATCCCTACACAACACTGCACTCACCCCCTCCCTGACTGATCCCTACCCAACACTGCACTCACCCCCTCCCTGACTGATCACTACACAACACTGCACTCACCCCCTCCCTGACTGATCCCTACACAACACTGCACTCACCCCCTCCCTGACTGATCCCTACCCAACACTGCACTCACCCCCTCCCTGACTGATCCCTACACAACACTGCACTCACCCCCTCCCTGACTGAACCCTACCCTACACTGCACTCACCCCCTCCCTTACTGATCCCTACCCAACACTGCACTCACCCCCTCCCTGACTGATCCCTACACAACACTGCACTCACCCCCTCCCTGACTGATCCCTATGCAACACTGCAACCTCCCCCTCCATGACTGACCCCTACCCAACACTGCACTCTCCCCCTCCCTGACTGATCCCTACCCAACACTGCACTCTCCCACTCCCTGACTGATTCCTACCCAACACTGCATTCACCTCCTCCCTGAATGATCCCTACCCAACACTGCACTCACCCCCTCCCTGACTGATCCCTACCCAACACTGCACTCACCCCCCTCCCTGACTGATCCCTACCCAACACTGCATTCACCCCCTCCCTGACTGATCCCTACCCAACACTGCACTCACCCCCTCCCTGACTGATCCCTACCCAACACTGCACTCACCCCCTCCCTGACTGATCCCTACCCAACACTGCACTCACCCCCTCCCTGACTGATCCCTACACAACACTGCACTCACCCCCTCCCTGACTGATCCCTACCCAACACTGCACTCACCCCCTCCCTGACTGAACCCTACCCTACACTGCACTCACCCCCTCCCTTACTGATCCCTACCCAACACTGCACTCACCCCCTCCCTGACTGATCCCTACACAACACTGCACTCACCCCCTCCCTGACTGATCCCTACACAACACTGCACTCACCCCCTCCCTGACTGATCCCTACACAACACTGCACTCACCCCCTCCCTGACTGATCCCTACCCAACACTGCACTCACCCCCTCCCTGACTGATCCCTACCCAACACTGCACTCACCCCCTCCCTGACTGATCCCCACCCAACACTGCATTCACCCCCTCCCTGACTGATCCCTACCCAACACTGCACTCACCCCCTCCCTTACTGATCCCTATCCAACACTGCACTCTCCCCCTCCCTGACTGATCCCTACACAACACTGCACTCTCCCCCTCCCTGACTGATCCCTACACAACACTGCACTCTCCCCCTCCCTTACTGATCCCTACCCAACACTGCACTCACCCCCTCCCTGACTGATCCCCACCCAACACTGCATTCACCCCCTTCCTGACTGATCCCTACCCAACACTGCACTCTCCCCCTCCCTGACTGATCCCTACACAACACTGCACTCTCCCCCTCCCTGACTGATCCCTACCCAACACTGCACTCACCCCCTCCCTGACTGATCCCCACCCAACACTGCACTCACCCCCTCCCTGACTGATCCCTACCCAACACTGCACTCACCCCCTCCCTGACTGATCCCCACCCAACACTGCACTCACCCCCTCCCTTACTGATCCCTATCCAACACCTCACTCTCCCCCTCCCTGACTGATCCCTACACAACACTGCACTCTCCCCCTCCCTGACTGATCCCTACACAACACTGCACTCACCCCCTCCCTGACTGATCCCTACCCAACACTGCACTCACCCCCTCCCTTACTGATCCCTATCCAACACCTCACTCTCCCCCTCCCTGACTGATCCCTACACAACACTGCACTCTCCCCCTCCCTGACTGATCCCTACACAACACTGCACTCACCCCCTCCCTGACTGATCCCTACCCAACACTGCACTCACCCCCTCCCTTACTGATCCCTACACAACACTGCACTCACCCCCTCCCTGACTGATCCCTATCCAACACTGCACTCTCCCCCTCCCTGACTGATCCCTACACAACACTGCACTCTCCCCCTCCCTGACTGATCCCTACCCAACACTGCACTCACCCCCTCCCTTACTGATCCCGACACAACACTGCACTCTCCCCCTCCCTGACTGATCCCGACACAACACTGCAATCTCCCCCTCCCTGACTGATGCCTACACAACACTGCACTCTCCCCCTCCCTGACTGATCCCTACCCAACACTGCATTCACCCCCTCCCTGACTGATCCCTACCCAACACTGCACTCACCCCCTCCCTGACTGATCCCTACCCAACACTGCACTCACCCCCTCCCTGACTGATCCCGACCCAACACTGCACTCACCCCCACCCTGACTGATCCCTACCCAACACTGCATTCACCCCCTCCCTGACTGATCCCGACCCAACACTGCACTCACCCCCTCCCTGACTGATCCCTACCCAACACTGCACTCACCCCCTCCCTGACTGATCCCGACCCAACACTGCACTCACCCCCTTCCTGACTGCTCCCTACCCAACACTGCACTCTCCCCCTCCCTGACTCATCCCTACCCAACACTGCACTCACCCCCTCCCTGACTGATCCCTACCCAACACTGCACTCTCCCCCTCCCTGACTCATCCCTACCCAACACTGCACTCACCCCCTCCCTTACTGATCCCTACCCAACACTGCAATCTCCCCCTCCCTGACTGATCCCTACACAACACTGCACTCACCCCCTCCCTGACTGACCCCTACCCAACACTGCACTCACCCCCTCCCTGACTGATCCCTACCCAACACTGCACTCACCCCCTCCCTGACTGATCCCAACCCAACACTGCAATCTCCCCCTCCCTGACTGATCCCAACCCAACACTGCAATCTCCCCCTCCCTGACTGATCCCAACCCAACACTGCACTCACCCCCTCCCTGACTGATCCCTACCCAACACTGCACTCACCCCCTCCCTGACTGATCCCAACCCAACACTGCACTCACCCCCTCCCTGACTGACCCCTACCCAACACTGCACTCTCCCCCTCCCTGACTGATCCCTACCCAACACTGCACTCACCCCCTCCCTGACTGATCCCAACCCAACACTGCACTCACCCCCTCCCTGACTGATCCCAACCCAACACTGCAATCTCCCCCTCCCTGACTGATCCCAACCCAACACTGCAATCTCCCCCTCCCTGACTGATCCCAACACAACACTGCACTCACCCCCTCCCTGACTGATCCCTACCCAACACTGCACTCACCCCCTCCCTGACTGATCCCAACCCAACACTGCACTCACCACCTCCCTGACTGATCCCCACCCAACACTGCAATCTCCCCCTCCCTGACTGATCCCAACACAACACTGCACTCACCCCCTCCCTGACTGATCCCTACCCAACACTGCACTCACCCCCTCCCTGACTGATCCCAACCCAACACTGCACTCACCCCCCCCCTGACTGATCCCTACCCAACACTGCAATCTCCCCCTCCCTGACTGATCCCTACCCAACACTGCAATCTCCCCCTCCCTGACTGATCCCTATTCAACACTGCACTCACCCCCTCCCTGACTGATCCCTACCCAACACTGCAATCTCCCCCTCCCTGACGGATCCCTACCCAACACTGCAATCTCCCCCTCCCTGACTGATCCCTACCCAACACTGCAATCTCCCCCTCCCTGACTGATCCCTACCCAACACTGCACTCACCCCCTCCCTGACTGATCCCTACCCAACACTACACTCACCCCTCCCTGACTGATCCCTATTCAACACTGCACTCACCCCCCCCCTGACTGATCCCTACCCAACACTGCAATCTCCCCCTCCCTGACTGATCCCTACCCAACACTGCACTCTCCCCCTCCCTGACTGATCCCTATTCAACACTGCACTCACCACCTCCCTGACTGATCCCCACCCAACACTACACTCACCCCCTCCCTGACTGATACCTACCCAACACTGCACTCACACCCTCCCTGACTGATCCCTACACAACACTGCACTCTCCCCCTCCCTGCCTGATCCCTACACAACACTGCACTCTCCCCCTCCCTGCCTGATCCCTACACAACACTGCACTCTCCCCCTCCCTGCCTGATCCCTACCCAACACTGCACTCACCCCATCCCTGACTGATCCCTACCCAACATTGCAATCTCCCCCTCCCTGCCTGATCCCTACCCAACACTGCACTCACCCCCTCCCTGACTGATCCCTACCGAACATTGCAATCTCCCCCTCCCTGACTGATCCCTACACAACACTGCACTCTCCCCCTCCCTGACTGATCCCTACACAACACTGCACTCTCCCCCTCCCTGACTGATCCCTACACAACACTGCACTCACCCCCTCCCTGACTGATCCCTACCCAACACTGCACTCACCCCCTCCCTGACTGATCCCTACCCAAAACTGCACTCACCCCCTCCCTGACTGATCCCTACCCAACATTGCAATCTCCCCCTCCCTGACTGATCCCTACACAACACTGCACTCTCCCCCTCCCTGACTGATCCCTACACAACACTGCACTCTCCCCCTCCCTGACTGATCCCTACACAACACTGCACTCTCCCCCTCCCTGACTGATCCCTACACAACACTGCACTCACCCCCTCACTGACTGATCCCTACCCAACACTGCACTCACCCCCTCCCTGACTGATCCCTACACAACACTGCACTCTCCCCCTCCATCACTGATCCCTACCCAACACTGCACTCTCCCCCTCCCTGACTGATCCCTACCCAACACTGCAATCTCCCCCTCCCTGACTGATCCCTACCCAACACTGCAATCTCTCCCTCCCTGAGTGATCCCTACCCAACACTGCAATCTCCCCCTCCCTGACTGATCCCAACCCAACACTGCAATCTCCCCCCTCCCTGACTGACCCCTATCCAACACTGAACTCACCCCCTCCCTGACTGATCCCTACCCAACACTGCACTCACCCCCTCCCTGACTGATCCCCACCCAACACTGCATTCACCCCCTTCCTGACTGATCCCTACCCAACACTGCACTCTCCCCCTCCCTGACTGATCCCTACCCAACACTGCACTCACCCCCTCCCTTACTGATCCCTATCCAACACTGCACTCTCCCCCTCCCTGACTGATCCCTACACAACACTGCACTCTCCCCCTCCCTGACTGATCCCTACACAACACTGCACTCACCCCCTCCCTGACTGATCCCTACCCAACACTGCACTCACCCCCTCCCTTACTGATCCCTACACAACACTGCACTCACCCCCTCCCTGACTGATCCCTATCCAACACTGCACTCTCCCCCTCCCTGACGGATCCCTACACAACACTGCACTCACCCCCTCCCCGATTGATCCCTATCCAACACTGCACTCTCCCCCTCCCTGACTGATCCCGACACAACACTGCACTCTCCCCCTCCCTGACTGATCCCTACCCAACACTGCACTCACCCCCTCCCTGACTGATCCCTACCCAACACTGCATTCACCCCCTCCCTGACTGATCCCGACCCAACACTGCACTCACCCCCTCCCTGACTGATCCCTACCCAACACTGCACTCACCCCCTCCCTGACTGATCCCGACCCAACACTGCACTCACCCCCTTCCTGACTGCTCCCTACCCAACACTGCACTCTCCCCCTCCCTGACTCATCCCTACCCAACACTGCACTCACCCCCTCCCTTACTGATCCCTACCCAACACTGCACTCACCCCCTCCCTGACTGATCCCAACCCAACACTGTACTCACCCCCTCCCTGACTGATCCCTACCCAACACTGCACTCACCCCCTCCCTGACTGATCCCAACCCAACACTGCACTCACCCCCTCCCTGACTGACCCCTACCCAACACTGCACTCACCCCCTCCCTGACTGATCCCTACCCAACACTGCACTCACCCCCTCCCTGACTGATCCCAACCCAACACTGCAATCTCCCCCTCCCTGACTGATCCCAACCCAACACTGCAATCTCCCCCTCCCTGACTGATCCCAACCCAACACCGCACTCACCCCCTCCTGACTGACCCCTACCCAACACTGCACTCACCCCCTCCCTGACTGATCACTACACAACACTGCACTCACCCCCTCCCTGACTGATCCCAACCCAACACTGCACTCACCCCCTCCCTGACTGACCCCTACCCAACACTGCACTCTCCCCCTCCCTGACTGATCCCTACCCAACACTGCACTCACCCCCTCCCTGACTGATCCCTACACAACACTGCACTCACCCCCTCCCTGACTGATCCCTACCTAACACTGCACTCTCCCCCTCCCTGACTGATCCCTACCCAACACTGCACTCACCCCCTCCCTGACTGATCCCGACCCAACACTGCACTCACCCCCCTCCCTGACTGATCCCTACCCAACACTGCACTCACCCCCTCCCTGACTGATCCCTACCCAACACTGCACTCACCCCCTCCCTGACTGATCCCTACACAACACTGCACTCACCCCCTCCCTGACTGATCCCTACCCAACACTGCACTCACCCCCTCCCTGACTGATCCCAACCCAACACTGCACTCACCCCCTCCCTGACTGATCCCAACCCAACACTGCAATCTCCCCCTCCCTGACTGATCCCAACACAACACTGCACTCACCCCCTCCCTGACTGATCCCTACCCAACACTGCACTCACCCCCTCCCTGACTGATCCCAACCCAACACTGCACTCACCACCTCCCTGACTGATCCCTACCCAACACTGCACTCACCCCCTCCCTGACTGATCCCTACCCAACACTGCAATCTCCCCCTCCCTGACTGCTCCCAACACAACACTGCACTCACCCCCTCCCTGACTGATCCCTACCCAACACTGCACTCACCCCCTCCCTGACTGATCCCAACCCAACACTGCACTCACCCCCCCCCCCTGACTGATCCCTACCCAACACTGCAATCTCCCCCTCCCTGACTGATCCCTACCCAACACTGCAATCTCCCCCTCCCTGACTGATCCCTATTCAACACTGCACTCACCCCCTCCCTGACTGATCCCCACCCAACACTGCACTCACCCCCCCCCTGACTGATCCCTACCCAACACTGCAATCTCCCCCTCCCTGACGGATCCCTACCCAACACTGCAATCTCCCCCTCCCTGACTGATCCCTACCCAACACTGCAATCTCCCCCTCCCTGACTGATCCCTACCCAACACTGCACTCACCCCCTCCCTGACTGATCCCTACCCAACACTGCACTCACCCCCTCCCTGACTGATCCCTACCCAACACTGCACTCACCCCCTCCCTGACTGATCCCTACCCAACACTGCACTCACCCCCTCCCTGACTGATCCCTACCCAACACTGCACCCACCCCCTCCCTGACTGATCCCTACACAACACTGCAATCTCCCCCTCCCTGACTGATCCCTATTCAACACTGCACTCACCCCCTCCCTGACTGATCCCTACCCAACACTGCACTCACCCCCTCCCTGACTGATCCCTACCCAACACTACACTCACCCCCTCCCTGACTGATACCTACCCAACACTGCACTCACCCCCTCCCTGACTGATCCCTACCCAACACTACACTCACCCTCTCCCTGACTGATACCTACCCAACACTGCAATCTCCCCCTCCCTGACTGATCCCTATTCAACACTGCACTCACCCCCCCCCTGACTGATCCCTACCCAAAACTGCAATCTCCCCCTCCCTGACTGATCCCTACCCAACACTGCACTCTCCCCCTCCCTGACTGATCCCTACCCAACACTGCACTCACCCCCTCCCTGACTGATCCCCACCCAACACTACACTCACCCCCTCCCTGACTGATACCTACCCAACACTGCACTCACACCCTCCCTGACTGATCCCTACACAACACTGCACTCTCCCCCTCCCTGCCTGATCCCTACACAACACTGCACTCTCCCCCTCCCTGACTGATCCCTACCCAACACTGCACTCACCCCCTCCCTGACTGATCCCTACCCAACATTGCAATCTCCCCCTCCCTGCCTGATCCCTACCCAACACTGCACTCACCCCCTCCCTGACTGATCCCTACCGAACATTGCAATCTCCCCCTCCCTGACTGATCCCTACACAACACTGCACTCTCCCCCTCCCTGACTGATCCCTACACAACACTGCACTCTCCCCCTCCCTGACTGATCCCTACACAACACTGCACTCACCCCCTCCCTGACTGATCCCTACCCAACACTGCACTCACCCCCTCCCTGACTGATCCCTACCCAACACTGCACTCACCCCCTCCCTGACTGATCCCTACCCAACATTGCAATCTCCCCCTCCCTGACTGATCCCTACACAACACTGCACTCTCCCCCTCCCTGACTGATCCCTACACAACACTGCACTCTCCCCCTCCCTGACTGATCCCTACACAACACTGCACTCTCCCCCTCCCTGACTGATCCCTACCCAACACTGCACTCACCCCCTCCCTGACTGATCCCTACCCAACACTGCACTCACCCCCTCCCTGACTGATCCCTACACAACACTGCACTCTCCCCCTCCATCACTGATCCCTACCCAACACTGCACTCTCCCCCTCCCTGACTGATCCCTACCCAACACTGCAATCTCCCCCTCCCTGACTGATCCCTACCCAACACTGCAATCTCCCCCTCCCTGACTGATCCCTACCCAACACTGCAATCTCCCCCTCCCTGACTGATCCCAACCCAACACTGCAATCTCCCCCCTCCCTGACTGACCCCTAACCAACACTGCACTCACCCCCTCCCTGACTGATCCCTATCCAACACTGCACTCACCCCTCCCTGACTGATCCCTACACAACACTCCACTCTCCCCTCCCTGACTGATCCCAACCCAACACTGCAATCTCCCCCTCCCTGACTGATCCCAACCCAACACTGCAATCTCCCCCTCCCTGACTGATCCCTACCCAACACTGCAATCTCCCCCTCCCTGACTGATCCCAACCCAACACTGCAATCTCCCCCCTCCCTGACTGACCCCTAACCAACACTGCACTCACCCCCTCCCTGACTGATCCCTATCCAACACTGCACTCACCCCTCCCTGACTGATCCCCACACAACACTCCACTCTCCCCTCCCTGACTGATCCCAACCCAACACTGCAATCTCCCCCTCCCTGACTGATCCCAACCCAACACTGCAATCTCCCCCTCCCTGACTGACCCCTTACCAACACTGCACTCACCCCCTCCCTGCCTGATCCCTACCCAACACTGCAATCTCCCCCTCCCTGACTGATCCCTACACAACACTGCACACTCCCCCTCCCTGACTGATCCCTACCCAACATTGCACTCACCCCCTCCCTGACTGATCCCTACACAACACTGCACTCTCCCCCTCCCTGACTGATCCCTACCCAACACTGCAATCACCCCCTCCCTGACTGATCCCTACCCAACACTGCACTCACCCCCTCCCTGACTGATCCCTTCCCAACACTGCAATCCCCCCTCCCTGACTGATCCCAACCCAAAACTGCACTCACCCCCTCCCTGACTGATCCCTACACAACACTGCACTCTCCCCCTCCCTGACTGATCCCTACCCAACACTGCAATCACCCCCTCCCTGACTGATCCCAACCCAACACTGCACTCACCCCCTCCCTGACTGATCCCTACCTAACACTGCACTCACCCCCTCTCTGACTGATCCCTACACAACACTGCACTCACCCCCTCCCTGACTGATCCCTACACAACACTGCACTCACTCCCTCCCTGACTGATCCCTACCCAACACTGCACTCTCCCCCTCCCTGACTGATCCCTACCCAACACTGCACTCACCCCCTCCCTGACTGATCCCTACCCAACACTGTAATCACCCCCTCCCTGACTGATCCCTACACAACACTGCACTCACCCCCTCCCTGACTGATCCCTACACAACACTGCACTCTCCCCCTCCCTGACTGATCCCTACACAACACTGCACTCTCCCCCTCCCTGTCTGATCCCTACCCAACACTGCACTCTCCCCCTCCCTGACTGATCCCTACCCAACACTGCACTCTCCCCTCCCTGACTGATCCCTATCCAACACTGCAATCTCCCTTCCCTGACTGATCCCTACCCAACACTGCACTCTCCCCTCCCTGACTGATCCCTACCCAACACTGCACTCTCCCCCTCCCTGACTGACCCCTATCCAACACTGCAATCTCCCCTCCCTGACTGATCCCTATCCAACACTGCACTCACCTCCTTCCCTGACTGATCCCTACCCAACACTGCACTCTCCCCCTCCCTGACTGATCCCTACACAACACTGCACTCTCCCCCTCCCTGTCTGATCCCTACCCAACACTGCACTCACCCCTCCCTGACTGAACCCTACACAACACTGCACTCTCCCCCTCCCTGTCTGATCCCTACCCAACACTGCACTCACCCCTCCCTGACTGAACCCTACACAACACTGCACTCTCCCCCTCCCTGCCTGATCCCTACACAACACTGCACTCTCCCCCTCCCTGCCTGATCCCTATCCAACACTGCACTCTCCCCCTCCCTGACTGATCCCGACACAACACTGCACTCTCCCCCTCCCTGACTGATCCCTACACAACACTGCACTCTCCCCCTCCCTGACTGATCCCTACCCAACACTGCACTCACCCCCTCCCTGACTGATCCCTACCTAACACTGCATTCACCCCCTTCCTGACTGCTCCCTACCCAACCCTGCACTCTCCCCCTCCCTGACTCATCCCTACCCAACACTGCACTCTCCCCCTCCCTGACTCATCCCTACCCAACACTGCACTCACCCCCTCCCTGACTGATCCCTACACAACACTGCACTCACCCCCTCCCTGACTGATCCCTACACAACACTGCACTCTCCCCCTCCCTGACTGATCCCTACACAACACTGCCCTCTCCCCCTCCCTGACTGATCCCTACACAACACTGCACTCTCCCCCTCCCTGCCTGATCCCTACCCAACACTGCACTCACCCCCTCCCTGACTGATCCCTACACAACTCTGCACTCACCCCCTCCCTGACTGATCCCTACCCAACACTGCACTCACCCCCTCCCTGACTGATCCATACCCAACACTGCACTCACCCCTCCCTGACTGATCCCTACCCAACACTGTAATCACCCCCTCCCTGACTGACCCCTATCCAACACTGCACTCTCCCCCTCCCTGACTGATCCCCACCCAACACTGCACTCACCCCCTCCCTGACTGATCCCCACCCAACACTGCACTCACCCCCTCCCTGACTGATCCCAACACAACACTGCACTCTCCCCCTCCCTGACTGATGCCTACACAACACGGCACTCACCCCCTCCCTGACTGATCCCTACCCAACACTGCACTCACCCCCTCCCTGACTGACCCCTACCCAACACTGCACTCACCCCCTCCCTGACTGACCCCTACCCAACACTGCACTCACCCCCTCCCTGACAGATCCCTACCCAACACTGCACTCACCCCCTCCCTGACTGATCCCTACCCAACACTGCACTCACCCCCTCCCTGACTGACCCCTACCCAACACTGCACTCACCCCCTCCCTGACAGATCCCTACCCAACACTGCACTCACCCCCTCCCTGACTGATCCCAACCCAACACTGCAATCTCCCCCTCCCTGACTGATCCCAACCCAACACTGCACTCACCCCCTCCCTGACTGATCCCTACCCAACACTGCACTCACCCCCTCCCTGACTGATCCCGACCCAACACGGCATTCACCCCCTCCCTGACTGATCCCTACACAACACTGCACTCACCCCCCCCTGACTGATCCCTACCCAACACTGCACTCACCCCCTCCCTGACTGATCCCTACCCAACACTGCAATCTCCCCCTCCCTGACTGATCCCTATTCAACACTGCACTCACCCCCTCCCTGACTGATCTCTACCCAACACTGCACTCTCCCCCTCCCTGACTGATCCCTACCCAACACTGCACTCACCCCCTCCCTGACTGATCCCTACCCAACACTGCACTCACCCCCTCCCTGACTGATCCCTACCCAACACTGCACTCACCCCCTCCCTGACTGATCCCTACACAACACTGCAATCTCCCCCTCCCTGACTGATCCCTACCCAACACTGCACTCACCCCCTCCCTGACTGATCCCTATTCAACACTGCACTCACCCCCTCCCTGACTGATCCCTACCCAACACTGCAATCTCCCCCTCCCTGACTGATCCCCACCCAACACTACACTCACCCCCTCCCTGACTGATCCCTATCCAACACTGCACTCACCCCCTCCCTGACTGATCCCCACCCAACACTGCACTCACCCCCCCCTGACTGATCCCTACCCAACACTGCACTCACCCCCCCTGACTGATCCCTACCTAACACTGCACTCACCCCCTCCCTGACTGATCCCTACCCAACACTGCACTCACCCCCTCCCTGACTGATCCCTACACAACTCTGCACTCACCCCCTCCCTGACTGATCCCTACACAACACTGCACTCACCCCCTCCCTGACTGATCCCTACCCAACACTACACTCACCCCTCCCTGACTGATCCCTATTCAACACTGCACTCACCCCCCCCTGACTGATCCCTACCCAACACTGCAATCTCCCCCTCCCTGACTGATCCCTACCCAACACTGCAATCTCCCCCTCCCTGACTGATCCCTACCCAACACTACACTCACCCCCTCCCTGACCGATACCTACCCAACACTGCACTCACCCCCTCCCTGACTGATCCCTACACAACACTGCACTCTCCCCCTCCCTGCCTGATCCCTACCCAACACTGCACTCACCCCCTCCCTGACTGATCCCTACCCAACACTACACTCACCCCCTCCCTGACCGATACCTACCCAACACTGCACTCACCCCCTCCCTGACTGATCACTACCCAACACTGCACTCTCCCCCTCCCTGACTGATCCCTCCCCAACACTGCACTCACCCCCTCCCTGACTGATCCCTACACAACACTGCACTCTCCCCCTCCCTGACTGATCCCTACACAACACTGCACTCTCCCCCTCCCTGACTGATCCCTACACAACACTGCACTCACCCCCTCCCTGACTGATCCCTACACAACACTGCACTCACCCCCTCCCTGACTGATCCCTACCCAACACTGCACTCACCCCCTCCCTGACTGATCACTACCCAACACTGCACTCTCCCCCTCCATCACTGATCCCTACCCAACACTGCACTCACCCCCTCCCTGACTGATCACTACCCAACACTGCACTCTCCCCCTCCCTGACTGATCCCTACACAACACTGCACTCACCCCCTCCCTGACTGATCCCTACCCAACACTGCACTCACCCCCTCCCTGACTGATCCCTACCCAACACTACACTCTCCCCGTCTCTGACTGACGCCTACCCAACACTGCACTCACCCCCTTCTGACTGATCCCTACCCAACACTGCACTCACCCCCTCCCTGACTGATCCCTACACAACACTGCAATCACCCCCTCCCTGACTGATCCCTACCCAACACTGCACTCACCCCCTCCCTGACTGATCCCTACCCAACACTGCACTCTCCCCCTCCATGACTGATCCCAACCCAACACTGCAATCTCCCCCTCCCTGACTGATCCCTACACAACACTGCACTCACCCCCTTCTGACTGATCCCTACTCAACACTGCACTCACCCCCTCCCTGACTGATCCCTACCCAACACTGCAATCTCCCCCTCCCTGACTGATCCCTACCCAACACTGCAATCTCCCCCTCCCTGACTGATCCCTACACAACACTGCACTCTCCCCCTCCCTGACTGATCCCTACCCAACACTGCACTCTCCCCCTCACTGACTGATCCCTACACAACACTGCACTCACCCCCTCCCTGACTGATCCCAACCCAAAACTGCAATCTCCCCCTCCCTGACTGATCCCTACCCAACACTGCACTCACCCCCTCCCTGACTGATCCCTACACAACACTGCACTCACCCCCTCCCTGACTGATCCCTACCCAACACAGCACTCTCCCCCTCCCTGACTGATCCCAACCCAAAACTGCAATCTCCACCTCCCTGACTGATCCCTACCCAACACTGCACTCACCCCCTCCCTGACTGATCCCTACACAACACTGCACTCACCCCCTCCCTGACTGATCCCTACCCAACACTGCACTCACCCCCTCCCTGAGTGATCCCTACCCAACACTGCACTCACCCCCTCCATGACTGATCCCTACACAACACTGCACTCACCCCCTCCCTGACTGATCCCTACACAACACTGCACTCACCCCCTCCCTGACTGATCCCAACCCAAAACTGCAATCTCCCCCTCCCTGACTGATCCCTACACAACACTGCACTCACCCCCTCCCTGACTGATCCCTACACAACACTGCACTCACCCCCTCCCTGACTGATCCCTACACAACACTGCACTCTCCCCCTCCCTGACTGATCCCTACACAACACTGCACTCACCCCCTCCCTGACTGATCCCTACACAACACTGCACTCACCCCCTCCCTGACTGATCCCTACCCAACACTGCACTCTCCCCCTCCCTGACTGATCCCAACCCAAAACTGCAATCTCCCCCTCCCTGACTGATCCCTACACAACACTGCACTCACCCCCTCCCTGACTGATCCCTACCCAACACTGCACTCACCCCCTCCCTGACTGATCCCTACCCAACACTGCAATCTCCCCCTCCCTGACTGATCCCTACACAACACTGCACTCACCCCCTCCCTGACTGATCCCTACACAACACTGCACTCACCCCCTCCCTGCCTGATCCCTACACAACACTGCACTCACTCCCTCCCTGACTGATCCCAACCCAAAAATGCACTCACCCCCTCCCTGACTGATCCCAACCCAACACTGCACTCACCCCCTCCCTGACTGATCCCTACACAACACTGCACTCACCCCCTCCCTGACTGATCCCTACCCAACACTGCACTCACCCCCTCCCTGACTGATCCCTACCCAACACTGCACTCACCCCCTCCCTGACTGATCCCTACCCAACACTGCACTCACCCCCTCCCTGACTGATCCCTACCCAACACTGCACTCACCCCCTCCCTGCCTGATCCCTACCCAACAATGCACTCACCCCCTCCCTGACTGATCCCTACACAACACTGCAATCCCCCCTCCCTGACTGATCCCAACCCAAAACTGCAATCTCCCCCTCCCTGACTGATCCCAACCCAACACTGCACTCTCCCCCTCCCTGACTGATCCCTACCCAACACTGCACTCACCCCCTCCCTGACTGATCCCAACCCAACACTGCAATCTCCCCCTCCCTGACTGATCCCAACCCAACACTGCACTCACCCCCTCCCTGACTGACCCCTACCCAACACTGCACTCACCCCCTCCCTGACTGATCCCTACACAACACTGCACTCACCCCCTCCCTGACTGATCCCAACCCAACACTGCACTCACCCCCTCCCTGACTGACCCCTAACCAACCCTGCGCTCACCCCCTCCCTGACTGATCCCTACCCAACACGGCACTCACCCCCTCCCTGACTGATCCCTACCCAACACTGCACTCACCCCCTCCCTGCCTGATCCCAACCCAACACTGCACTCTCCCCCTCCCTGACTGATCCCTACCCAACACTGCACTCACCCCCTCCCTGACTGATCCCAACCCAACACTGCAATCTCCCCCTCCCTGACTGATCCCAACCCAACACTGCACTCACCCCCTCCCTGACTGACCCCTACCCAACACTGCACTCACCCCCTCCCTGACTGATCCCTACACAACACTGCACTCACCCCCTCCCTGACTGATCCCAACCCAACACTGCACTCACCCCCTCCCTGACTGACCCCTAACCAACCCTGCGCTCACCCCCTCCCTGACTGATCCCTACCCAACACTGCACTCACCCCCTCCCTGCCTGATCCCTACACAACACTGCACTCACCCCCTCCCTGACTGATCCCTACCCAATCTGCAATCTCCCCCTCCCTGACTGATCCCTACCCAACACTGTACTCACCCCCTCCCTGACTGATCCCTACCCAACACTGCACTCACTCCCTCCCTGACTGATCCCTACACAACACTGCACTCACCCCCTCCCTGACTGATCCCTACCCAACACTGCACTCACCCCCTCCCTGACTGATCCCTACCCAACACTGCACTCACCCCCTCCCTGCCTGATCCCTACCCAACACTGCACTCACCCCCTCCCTGCCTGATCCCTACACAACACTGCACTCACCCCCTCCCTGACTGATCCCTACCCAACACTGCACTCACTCCCTCCCTGACTGATCCCTACACAACACTGCACTCTCCCCCACCCTGACTGATCCCTACCCAACACTGCACTCTCCCCCTCCCTGACTGACCCCTACCCAACACTGCACTCACCCCTCCCTGACTGATCCCTACCCAACACTGAACTCACCCCCTCCCTGCCTGATCCCTACACAACACTGCACTCACCCCCTCCCTGACTGATCCCTACACAACACTGCACTCTCCCCCACCCTGACTGATCCCTACCCAACACTGCACTCACCCCCTCCCTGACTGATCCCTATCCAAAACTGCACTCACCCCCTCCCTGACTGATCCCTACCCAACACTGTAATCACCCCCTCCCTGACTGACCCCTATCCAACACTGCACTCACCCCCTCCCTGACTGATCCCTACCCAACACTGCACTCACCCCCTCCCTGACTGATCCCTACCCAACACTGCACTCACCCCCTCCCTGACTGATCCCTACACAACACTGCACTCACCCCCTCCCTGACTGATCCCTACACAACACTGCAATCTCCCCCTCCCTGACTGATCCCTATCCAACACTGCACTCACCCCCCCCCTGACTGATCTCTACACAACACTGCACTCACCCCCTCCCTGACTGATCTCTACACAACACTGCAATCTCCCCCTCCCTGACTGATCCCTACCCAACACTGCAATCTCCCCCTCCCTGACTGATCCCTATCCAACACTGCACTCTCCCCCTCCCTGACTGATCCCTACACAACCCTGCACCCACCCCCTCACAGACTGATCCCTACACAACACTGCAATCTCCCCCTCCCTGACTGACCCCTACCCAACACTGCACTCACCCCCTCCCTGACTGATCACCACCCAACACTGCACTCTCCCCCTCCCTGACTGATCCCTACCCAACATTGCACTCACCCCCTCCCTGACTGATCCCTACCCAACACTGCAATCTCCCCCTCCCTGCCGGATCCCTACACAACACTGCACTCTCCCCCTCCCTGACTGATCCCTATCCAACACTGCACTCACCCCCTCCCTGACTGACCCCTACCCAACACTGCACTCACCCCCTCCCTGCCTGATCCCTACCCAACACTGCACTCACCCCCTCCCTGACTGATCCCTACCCAACACTGCACTCACTCCCTCCCTGACTGATCCCTACACAACACTGCACTCTCCCCCTCCCTGACTGATCCCTAAACAACACTGCACTCACCCCCTCCCTGCCTGATCCCTACCCAACACTGCACTCACCCCCTCCCTGACTGATCCCTACCCAACACTGCACTCTCCCCCTCCCTGACTGATCCCTAAACAACACTGCACTCACCCCCTCCCTGCCTGATCCCTACCCAACACTGCACTCACCCCCTCCCTGACTGATCCCTACCCAACACTGCACTCACCCCCTCCCTGACTGATCCCTACCCAACACTGCACTCACCCCCTCCCTGACTGATCCCTATCCAACACTGCACTCACCCCCTCCCTGACTGATCCCGACCCAACACTGCACTCACCCCCTCCCTGACTGATCCCTACCCAACACTGCAATCTCCCCCTCCCTGACTGACCCCTATCCAACACTGCACTCACCCCCTCCCTGACTGATCCCTACACAACACTGCACTCACCCCCTCCCTGACTGATCCCGACCCAACACTGCACTCACCCCCTCCCTGACTGACCCCTACCCAACACTGCGCTCACCCCCTCCCTGACTGATTCCTACCCAACACTGCACTCACCCCCTCCCTGACTGATCCCTACACAACACTGCACTCACCCCCTCCCTGACTGACCCCTACCCAACACTGCACCCACCCCCTCCCAGACTGATCCCTACCCAACACTGCAATCTCCCACTCCCTGACTGACCCCTACCCAACACTGCACTCTCCCCCTCCCTGACTGATCCCTACCCAACACTGCACCCACCCCCTCCCTGACTGATCCCTACACAACACTGCAATCTCCCCCTCCCTGACTGATCCCTACCCAACACTGCACCCACCCCCTCCCTGACTGATCCCTACACAACACTGCAATCTCCCCCTCCCTGACTGATCCCTACACAACACTGCAATCTCCCCCTCCCTGACTGATCCCTACCCAACACTGCACCCACCCCCTCCCTGACTGATCCCTACACAACACTGCAATCTCCCCCTCCCTGACTGATCCCTACACAACACTGCACTCACCCCCTCCCTGACTGATCCCTACCCAACACTGCGCTCACCCCCTCCCTGACTGATCCCTACCCAACACTGCATTCTCCCCCTCCCTGACTGATCCCTACACAACACTGCACTCACCCCCTCCCTGACTGATCCCTACCCAACACTGCACTCACCCCCTCCCTGACTGATCCCTACACAACACTGCACTCTCCCCCTCCCTGACTGATCCCTACCCAACACTGCACTCTCCCCCTCCCTGACTGATCCCTTCCCAACACTGCAATCCCCCCTCCCTGACTGATCCCAACCCAAAACTGCAATCTCCCCCTCCCTGACTGATCCCAACACAACACTGCAATCTCCCCCTCCCTGACTGATCCCTACCCAACACTGCACTCACCCCCTCCCTGACTGATCCCCACCCAACACTGCACTCACCCCCTCCCTGACTGACCCCTACCCAACACGGCACTCACCCACTCCCTGACTGATCCCTCCCCAACACTGCACTCACCCCCTCCCTGACTGACCCCTACCCAACACGGCACTCACTCCCTCCCTGACTGATCCCTCCCCAACACTGCACTCACCCCCTCCCTGACTGACCCCTACCCAACACGGCACTCACCCCCTCCATGACTGATCCCTACCCAACACTGCAATCTCCCCCTCCCTGACTGATCCCAACCCAAAACTGCAATCTCCCCCTCCCTGACTGATCCCTCCCCAACACTGCACTCACCCCCTCCCTGACTGATCCCTACCCAACACTGCACTCACCCCCTCCCTGACTGATCCCTAGTCAACACTGCACTCTCCCCCTCCCTGACTGACCCCTACACAACACTGCACTCACCCCCTCCCTGACTGATCCCTACCCAACACTGCAATCTCCCCTCCCTGACTGATCCCTAGACAACACTGCAATCTCCCCCTCCCTGACTGATCCCTACCCTACACTGCACTCACCCCCTCCCTGACTGATCCCTACACAACAATGCACTCAGCCCCTCCCTGACTGATCCCAACCCAAAACTGCAATCTCCCCCTCCCTGACTGATCCCTACCCAACACTGCACTCACCCCCTCCCTGACTGATCCCTACCCAACACTGCACTCAGCCCCTCCCTGACTGATCCCTTCCCAAAGCTGCAATCTCCCCCTCCCTGACTGATCCCAACACAACACTGCAATCACCCCCTCCCTGACTGATCCCTACACAACACTGCAATCTCCCCCTCCCTGACTGATCCCTACCCAACACTGCACTCACCCCCTCCCTGACTGATCCCTACCCAACACTGCACTCACCCCTTCCCTGACTGATCCCTACCCAACACTGCACTCACCCCCTCCCTGACTGATCCCTACACAACACTGCACTCACCCCCTCCCTGACTGATCCCTACCCAACACTGCACTCATCCCCTCCCTGACTGATCCCTACACAACACTGCACTCACCCCCTCCCTGACTGATCCCCACCCAACACTGCAATCTCCCTCTTTTTGACTGATCCCGAGACAACACTGCACTCACCCCTCCCTGACTGATCCCTACCCAACACTGCACTCTCCCCCTCCCTGACTGATCCCTACACAACACTGCACTCACCCCCTCCCTGACTGATCCCTACACAACACTGCACTCACCCCCTCCCTGACTGACCCCTGCCCAACACTGAAATCTCCCCCTCCCTGACTGATCACGACCCAACACTGCACTCACCCCCTCCCTGACTGATCCCTACCCAACACTGCACTCTCCCCCTCCCTGACTAATCCCTACCCAACACTGCACTCACCCCCTCCCTGACTGATCCCTACCCAACACTGCAATCTCCCCTCCCTGACTGATCCCTACCCAACACTGCACTCTCCCCCTCCCTGACTGATCCCTACCCAACACTGCACTCTCCCCCTCCCTGACTGATCCCTAGACAACACTGCACTCTCCCCCTCCCTGACTGATCCCTACCCAACACTGCACTCACCCCCTCCCTGACTGATCCCTACACAACACTGCACTCACCCCCTCCCTGACTGATCCCTAGTCAACACTGCACTCTCCCCCTCCCTGACTGATTCCTCCCCAACACTGCACTCACCCCCTCCCTGACTGATCCCTACCCAACACTGCAATCTCCCCCTCCCTGACTGATCCCTACCCAACACTGCAATCTCCCCCTTCCTGACTGATCCCTACACAACACTGCACTCACCCCCACCCTGACTGATCCCTAGACAACACTGCACTCACCCCCTCCCTGACTGATCCCTACCCTACACTGCACTCACCCCCTCCCTGACTGATCCCTACCCAACACTGCACTCACCCCCTCCCTGACTGATCCCTACCCATCACTGCAATCCCCCCTCCCTGACTGATCCCTACCCAGCACTGCAATGTCCCCCTCCCTGACTGATCCCTACCCAACACTGCACTCACCCCCTCCCTGACTGAACCCTACCCCACACTAAATTCACCCCCTCACTGACTGATCCCGATCCATCACTGAATCAAACGCTCCGTGACTGATGTGGACATAATAAACTAATCACCCCCTTCCTGACTGATCACTGCCCAGCACTGCAATCTCCCCCTTCCTTCGTGATACTGACTCAACTCTGCACTCACCACTCCCCCACGAAAGGTTTGATCGCATGGAATCCAGGGGGCATTGGTAAACTGGATACACAATTGGCTTGATGGTCGGAAGCAGAGGGTAACAGTCAGACTGGAGGCCTGGGACTAGTGGTGTGCATCAGCGGTCATAGAATCATAGAATCCCTCCTCTGTGGAAACAGGCCCTTTGGCCCAACAGTTTCTCTGGCCCTCTGAAGATTATTCCACCCAAACCCATTCCCCTACCCTGTTACTCTACATTTACCCCTGACTAATGCAACTTACTTACACATCCATGAACACCATTGGCAATTAAGCATGGCCAATTTACCTGACCTGCACATCTTTGGATTGTGGGAGGAAACCGGAGCACCAAGAGGGAACCCACACAGACATGGGGAGAACATAGAAACTCAGTTGGGGTGGCATGGTTGCTCAGTGGTTGGTACTGCTGCATCACAGTGCCAGGGACCCGGGTTCGACCCCGGCCTCGGGTGACTGTCTGTGTGGAGTTTACACATTCTCCCTCTGTCTGCGTGGGTTTTCTCCGGGTGCTCCAGTTTCCTCCAACAATCCAAAAATGCGCAGGTCAGATGAATTGGCCAGGCTAAATTGTCCATAGTGCTAGGTGCCTTCTTCCAAGGTATTAGGTAGGGAGAATGGCTCTGGGTGGGTTACTCTTCAGCAGGTCAGTGTGGACTTGTTGGGCCAAATGGCCTCTTTCCATACTGTAGGAAATCTAACCCTAACAGGATCTAACCCACGCAGACCATTCTGTGAGGTTGGAATTGAACCCAGATCCACAGTGCTGTGGGGTAGCAGTGCTAACCACTGAGCCACTGAGCTGGTCAGTGCTAGGCCCATTGCTGTTTGTTATCGATATCAATGATTTGGACGAGGATGTTTAAGGCATGATTAGAAAGTTTGCAGATTACACTAAAATAAGTGAGGAAGGTTCTCAGCAATTGCAACAGGGCTTTGATCAGCTGGGGAGTTGGGCTGAGAAATGGCAAATGGAGTTTAATACAGACAAGGGCGAGATTGAGCATTTTGGAAAGTCACATCAGACAGGGGTTTCGTGGTGGTAGGTAGGGCCTGAAGGAGTGTGGTGGAACAGGGGGACTTTGGATTCCAGGTGCACGGTTCTCTGAGAGGGGAGTCACAGGTAGACTGGGCAGTGAAGAAGGCTTTTGGCACAATGAGCCCTTCATCAGTCAGGGCATGGAATATCGAAGTTGGAAAGTTATGTTGTAGTTGTGCAGGATGTTGGTGAGGCCGCACTTGAAATATTGTGTTCAGTTTTGGCTACCTTGCTATACAAAGGATGTTAATAAACTGAAAAGAGTGCAGAAGGAATTTACAAGGATATTGCCAGAATTCAACGAGACGGTTATAGAGAGAGGTTGGACAAGCTAGGGCATTGTCTTTCGTGTGTAGGAGACTGAGGGGTGTCCTTATAGAGGTGTATAAGATCATGGGAGGCATGGATAGGGTGAATGCACTCAGTCTTTATCCAAGGCTTGGGGAATCGAGGATGAAAAGGCATCAGTTTAAGGTGAAAGGGGAAAGATGAAAAGGGAACCTGGCGGACAATGTTTTTATCCAGAGTGTATATACATACGGAATGAACTACCTGCGCAACTGGTCAAGGAGTATACATTTAATAACATTTAAAAGGCACTTGGACAAATACATGTAGAGGAACATATTGGAAGGATATGGGCCAAGTGCAGGGAAACGGGGTTCGTGTGGATGGACCAGTTTGGGCCAAAGAGCCTGTCTCCATGCTGTAGAACTCTATGACTCTATGAGTAGACCCAGGTGGCCCATAATACAGAAGCAGCCAAAACAATAGGAACACGAGCCGGTACAAATGTGAAACAGTCCGGCAGAATTGGGCAGGAAGCCAGCCTGGCCTTGCAGCGAAGGATTACTGGCACAGGAGCTGTGGTGAGAAGCCCATAGAGAACTGGGGAAGGAAGCTGGAAAGCTCACTCTACTGCTGATAGCCTGGAGGATCCCCGGCTGGGATAAGGCAGCTGGGATCCAGTCACCCCAGGGAAACCTACAGGCTGTGACAGAGCTAGGTCTCCTACACAATGAGCAGGACAGAAGGTTGCAGGAAAATCTCACCCACATGGGACTACTCCAGTTACAATTGGGAAGAGCCCATTGCAGTGAAAGGGGGTTCTCTGGGGATGGGGAGGCAGCCTCAGGTTACATGGACAATCTGGAAGGACAGTGTATGAGCTCCGAGCAGCTGCATGGGTCCTGTACACCTGCAACACGGAGTAACCCACATCAGGCCCCAGCAGGAGGTACCAGGAGCAAATACAATCCCTAGGGAACCAGGGCTCCTTCCAGAGTGGGATAATGTGTGCCTTTGGGATTCTACCTCCCCAGGGAGGTAATGACAGGCTCCACACTGACACATCCACACCTGCCCACAGATGGAAACTCCCACTGCCTTTCTCCCAGGTAACTGCTCCTTTTGCCCCCAGCGCTGACCCACAGACGGACCCAGATTCAATGAACCCTCTGGTTACCCAGTGTCAGACAGCTGATGGTCTCACTCCGTACACAACAGCCATTCCAACCACCCAGCTGGTGGGCACTCTGTTTGATCCTGTCTCAAACCCAGATATATTTTTAATGAGATAGACCGACAGTCTGTCACACACGGACTGGATGCTGACAAACAAATTAAATTAATCACTATGTGACTTTGTCCACCAGGCCATTCAGCCCTCCCTGAGGGACAACAGTGAGGGAAGGGCATCCATGATGAAATGAAGGCAGCGGTCCTCACTGCTCGAGAAAAGTCCCATCCCGGATTAGTGACAAACAGCGGAAATATTTGTTCCAGGAGAACACCCACACTAACATGTCTCACTGTGAAGGACAGCAGCTCACCAAAGGCTGGGTTAGTAACAGCTGTAAGGACACTTTCGGTGGGACACTGGGCTTGGTGCGAGGGATTCCAATTATCCCAAGTGACAAAGTTAGGATGGGGATCTTTGAAGTCGAAAGTATCGGAATTATATTAAAAAAGGTATTTGGATGGGGTATCATGATTCAATCCCACATGCAGTGGAGGTAGAGGGGACATTGACAGGGACCACACTTACGTAAATGTGAAGGAACAGGCCAGACCACAGCATTCCCACCCCCTGTCATTAACGAATTCGGCTCCTCTCACATCAAGCTGTGGTCCTAACCGCACTCACCATGATATATCTCGGGATACCAGTGGTTAGGATTGCAGGCTGTAACAGATGGGTACGATCATGGTGAATAATACCTGGACACACCCCCAGGGGCTGGAAGGTAGATGGAACTCCCCGGGCGATCACCTTAGTTTCATTCATTTGCAGCGTTTGAGTGTTCCTGACTGGGCCCAGTATTGATGGCCTGTCCGTAGCTGCTCGGGAGCTGGTTTTGGTGGTGAGCTGCCTCCTTGAACTGTTGCAGGTGGTGGACCCACAAGGTCCTCAGGGAGGGAATTCCAGGAGTGTGAGCCAACAGGTCTCATTCCCTTGCATTTATTCTGCTCATTGGATGTTGGCTATGCATCATAATTCTGTATGGATTCTCAGAACGGAATATGTTTTGTCGAAACAGTTGGGAGAGCCACAGTCGCTCAGTGGTGAGCACTGTTACCTCACAGCGCCAGAGACCTGGGTTTGATTCCACTCCTGAGCAACTGTCTGTGTGGTGTTTGTACATTCTCCCTGCATCTGCACATTTTTGACAGATTGCCCATAGTGTCGAGGGATATTCAGGTTAGCTGGAATAGCCATGGGAAATGCAGGAATTCAGGGATATCATCAGGGGATGGATCTGAGTTGGATTCTCTTCAGAGGGTCATTGTGGACTCGATGGGCTGAAGGGCCTGTTTCTGCTCTGTAGGGATTCTATGATATCACCTATCAGCCATATGACAATCGGTTTGACCAATGTACAAAATGGCTTTCGCTCAAACAGTAGGCTACTCTGACAACAAACATAACCAGCTTTTAAAATTAGGTTTGTAATTCATTGTATAAGCTTCTTTCCATTCTAAAGACTGGGTGGGGGAGGGGGAATGGGTGAAATGTTGCGGCCTCCTTGCTAAAACACAGATAGACAGCCAAGAGATGCTGTGTATATTGGACAAGTTATACTCCCAAATCACAAAAGCCAGACAGCAGCCAGATGGTTATCCCATCAGCATAATGTCAAAGGCAACAGGTCCCCTGGGCAGACATATCCCTAACAACGTCTCCACCAAACAAAGGAGGGCCCAGATAGGAAGGCACCGGGTCCTGCTACACAAAGAAACTAACATCCAAATGATCAGCAACACTTCAAACTATTAACTGAATCTCCTGACTGGCCGGAAGTATAGAAAGTTCTGGGAGACCATCCAGAAATGAACAAAACCAGGGATCACCTGCAGACTGATCACTTGAATTTTCTGGAGGCTTTCTGAGGTGACCAACATGGCAAGGGACAGAGACCAGCTCACCACCCAGAGAGAGGGAGCGAGAGAGGGAGAGAGACAAACTGAAGGAAACCCCAGGAGCATGGGAGAGAGGGAGTGTGAAAACCCATTGAGAGAGAGGGAGCTGGAACCAACTGGAATACTGAGTGTCACCCCTTCAGTCTGTCCATGCGTCAACGCCTGTTTCTCTCAGTCTGACTTCCCCTTCTCTCTTTGTCCTTCTCTCTCCCTGTCTGTCTCTTTCTCTCAATCTGCCTTTCTCTCACACCCTCCCTCTCACTGTCTGTCTCTGCCCCATCTTTCTCTCATCCCCTTCTCCATCCCCACTCTCTCTCCCTCTCTCCCTTTTTCTCAACCTCCCTTTCTCTTTTTCTTTATTTCAGACCTGAAAGTGCTCACCTAATTTTGAACCCCCTAAAAACAATTGCCCATCATTTTCACTCTCCTCCCAAATTTATTCCCTTCCCCAAATACCTTCCCTCCCAAATACCTACCTCACCAACTGTGCCCCCCTCAAATATTTTGCTGCCCCCCCCCCCCAACATTGCTGTGAGCCCCACTCCCTGGGGCAGAGGGAGTTGAGTGGAAAAGTGTGGAGCTGGAAAAGCCCAGCAGGTCAGGCCTGAACCATTGACTCTCCTGGCTGACCTGCTGTGCTTCTCCAGCTCCTCACTTTGTAACTCTGACTCTCCAACATCTGCAGTCCTCACTTTCTCACACTGGTAAATGAGTCTGGGTTGACTGACTGGTCTGTGACTTATTTTAATGTACAGCAAGATCCCAGCCCGAGAATTACAGAAGGTTTGCATCACAGATGGAGTCCTTTCTGCCCATCATCCCCCTGCCCCATTAAATAATCCTGGTCCTCTTCAGGATCCTCAGGATTGGCCCCTGAATGGCCTCATTGACTATCCTTCGTGTGGAGACCTCTTCTCCACCCTGTCTCAGACTTTGCATCACATGCTATCCCTCCCTTCATCTCTCTATGACCACAGTCCCTCCTTTCTCCACCAACCCCAAAACCCCATCAAACCCTCCCCCCGTCTCTGGCTGTCCCATTCCCTCCGTGTCTCCCACTCTCCCCCTTCCCATGCAGACTTACAGCCCCTGGGCTGGAGGACATAGTGCAGAGACTAACTCGCCTTTTGACACTGAGTGCTGTAATGCACAGCAAGATCCCACTCTAAAACCATCGCCAAGTACACACACTGTCCTTCTCCCTCCATATATGTCCTTCTCACTCTCTCTCTCTCTCCCTGTCTCTCTCACTCTGTCCTTTTCTCACTCCACCTCCCTGACTCTCACTGCCCATTTCTCTCTCTCCACTTTCTCCATCTCCACTCTCTCCATGTCTCTCTCTTTTTGTCACTCTCCCTTTCTCCTTCTCTTTTTCAGACGCACTCAGAAAAGTATTTAATATTCCTTCCATTCACCCCCTCCCCACAGTCGGGTTAAATCCTGGGAGAGACCAGGGACTGAGGCAAACTCTTCCCAATGCCCCTTCCCCAGTCACTGGGACAGAGCAGAGGGGTCCAGGGAGAAAGAGGGAGAGAAACTACCGGAGAGAAAGAGAGATGGACGGACAGACAGCGTGAGGGAGGGAGAGAACAAGACAAAGACAGGCGCGGGGGGGGGGGGGAAAGGGGAGAGGAAGTGAGAAGAACTGAGAGAGAGCAGGACAGAGAGAGAGAGAGTGAAACTCCAGGAAGAGAAATACAATGTCAGACAGATACAAGGTGAAAATGGGGAGAGAAAGGCAGGGAGAGAAGTTCAGGCAGACAGCAAGACGGAAATCCCAGGGAGAGAGATAGGACAGAGAGAGAGGAGCTGCAGCAGCAGAGAGATAGAGCTGAGAGAGTGGGGTGGTGGTGGGGGCTGTGATGTGGCTAGAGTGATGTACAGACAGGAATAGCAAGATCCCACAGAGCTGTCAGACAGATGCAGAGAGAGATTTGCAGAACACTGGGAAATGTACATTGGACAGAGATGTGAAGGATGTTGAGAGATAGGGATTGAAGGAAAGATGTGTGAGAGGGAACTGGGAACACAGAAATAGACATGAGAGCCGCAGAGAGAGAGAGAAGCAGTGAAATCTGTGGGATCAGATCCCTCTCTAGCATTTTGCTCCTTTGTCTCTCCCCGTTCCAACAGACAGCCTGAATCCCCACTGTGTGTGTTTGTGTGTGTGTGTGAATATGTGTGTGTGTGTGTGTGTATATGTGCGTGTATGTCTCTCTGTGTGTGTGTGTATGTGCGTGTGTGTGTCTGTGTGTGTGTGTCTGTGTCTGTGTGTGTGTCTGTGTGTGTGTGTGTCTGTGTTTGTGTCTGTGTGTCTGCGTGTGTGTGTGTGTCTGTGTGTGTGTGTGTCTGTGTGTGTGTGTGTGTGTCCGTGTGTGTGTGTGTCCGTGTGTGTGTGTGTCCGTGTGTCTGTGTGTGTGGGTGTGTGGGTGTGTGGGTGTGTGGGTGTGTGTGTGTGTGTCCGTGTGTGTGTGTGTCCGTGTGTGTGTGTGTCTGTGTCTGTCTGTGTCTGTCTGTGTCTGTGTGTGTGTGTCTGTGTGTGTGTGTCTGTGTCTGTGTGTGTGTGTGTCCGTGTCCGTGTGTGTGTCTGTGTGTGTGTGTGGGTGTGTCTGTGTGTGTGTGTGTCCGTGTCTGTGTGTGTGTGTGTGCGTGTGTCCGTGTGTGTGTGTGCGTGCGTCCGTGTGTGTGTGTGTCCGTGTGTGTGGGTGTGTGTCCGTGTGTGGGTGTGTGTGTGGGTGTGTGTGTGGGTGTGTGTGTGTGTGTCTGTGTGTGTGTGTGTCTGTGTGTGTGTGTGTGTCTGTGTGTGTGTGTGTGTCCGTGTGTGTGTGTCTTTGTGTGTGTGTGTGTCTGTGTGTGTGTGTGTCCGTGTGTGTGTGTGTCCGTGTGTGTCTGTGTGTGTGTCCGTGTGTGTCCGTGTCCGTGTGTGTGTCTGTGTGTGTGTGCATCCGTCCGTGTGTGTGTGTCTGTGTGTGTGTGTGGGTGTGTCTGTGTGTGTGTGTGTCTGTGTGTGTGTGTCCGTGTCCGTGTGTGTGTCCGTGTTTGTGTGTGTCTGTGTGTGTGTGTGTGTCTGTGTGTGTGTGTGTCCGTGTGTGTGTGTCTTTGTGTGTGTGTGTGTCTGTGTGTGTGTGTGTGTCCGTGTGTGTGTGTGTCCGTGTGTGTCTGTGTGTGTGTCCGTGTGTGTCCGTGTCCGTGTGTGTGTCTGTGTGTGTGTGCATCCGTCCGTGTGTGTGTGTCTGTGTGTGTGTGTGGGTGTGTCTGTGTGTGTGTGTGTCTGTGTGTGTGTGTGTCCGTGTCCGTGTCCGTGTGTGTGTGTCCGTGTTTGTGTGTGTCCGTGTTTGTGTGTGTCCATGTGTGTGTGTGTCCGTGTGTGTGTGTCTGTGTGTGTGTGTGTCCGTGTGTGTGTGTCCGTGTGTGTGTGTGTCCGTGTGTGTGTGTCTGTGTGTGCGTGTCCGTGTCCGTGTGTGTGTGTGTGTGGGTGTGTCCGTGTGTGTGTGTGCTTTCGTCTGATGATTCCTCATGGCAGAATAATTTGATTCTCTGTCTCTGTATTGTCCTAGTTTCAGCTCCCAAATCGAATGTTGAATCATCCACTATCCTATTGAATACCAGAGCAGGCTCGAGGGCTGAATGGTCTCCTCCTGTTCCTATTTCGGATGGCCTTATGTTCTTAACACTACCTCCCAGCTCTTGGCCCCCACACTGGAGGTTAGGACGACACAAGGGCCTGATCTGTAGAGGGCTGCCCTCTTCTGTGAGTCTCGGAGGGAACCAGCCTGATTTCACACACATACACGCACAGACATACGCTCCCTCAAATACACACATGGACACGCTCTCTCACACATACATGCAGACACACTCTCTCTCTCACAGAAACACTCTCTCTCACACACACAGACACTCTCTCATGCACACACAGACACACACTCTCTCTCACACAGACACACACTCTCTCTCTCACACACACATATACACACGCTCTCTCATTTACACACACACTCTCACACACACATTCTTATTCTCTCACACACCTACTCACTCTCACGCACATAGACACACTCTCTCTCTCACACACTCTCTGTCTCTCTCACACACACTCTCTCTCACACTCATACACACAGACAGACACACGATCCCTCAAACACACACAGACACTCTTTCTCACACACACAAAAACACACAGTTACACTCTCTCTCACACACACATACACACGCAGACAGACACTCCATCAAATACACATAGACACACTCTCACACACATGCACACAGACACACACTCTCTCACACACACATACACACTCTCTAGCACACAAGACAAACTGTCATACACACACATAGACACACACACATGCACACACAGACACACACACACATACACACTCTCTAGCACACAAGACAAACTGTCATACACACACATAGACACACAGACACATGCACACACAGACACACACACATTGACACACAGATACATTCTCTCACACACAGACACACTCTCTCACATACACAGACACACTCTCACACACACATACACACAGACACACTCTCACACACACAGACACACTCTCACACACACATACACACTCTCTCACACACACCCTCACTCACACACATGCACACAGAGACACACACACCGTCAAACACACACACAGCCACTCACTCTCACATGAACATGCACTTCCTCTCTCACGCACACATATACAGACACACAGAGATACACATACATCCACTCTTTCACACACACAAACACGGACAGTCTCTCTCTCTCTCTCTCTCTCTGACTGTTTCTCTCTCTCTCTCACACACACACACACAGCTGTAAAGGCATTGTCGGGGTGTTGCTGGAGAAATGATTTCTCCGACGACTGAGCCATGATCTCACATGATGACTGCTCCAGGGGGACAGACAGCAGCTGCAGAGACTTGTTGGATCTTCCTGTGCACCAGCTCTTGCATCGACAGCATTAGTCTGTTTGGGTGCCTGATTTTCTAAAATGTCTCCAAGCAACAAGTAACAATAGATTGATGAAAGTTTTCCCCCAAACCATGTTTCAGACACATGCTGCTGTTATTTTTCACTGATTGTGTAAAATGATCTGGATCTGCTGAAATGGGGAGTGGCTTCCATTTCAAATTACGACACCAGAGTGCCCCGGGGATCCTGAGGAAATGATCAGGGAATTGCATCTGTTCCTTTCTACCCTCTGCACTCTGTACCATCAGATAGTGCTCCCTCAGTACCTCAGATAGTGCACCCTCAGTACCTCAGAAAGTGCTCCATCAATATCTCAGATAGTGCTCCCTCACTACCTCAGATAGTTCTCCCTCAGTACCCCAGATAGTTCTCCCTCAGTAGATCAGATAGTGCTCCCTCAGTAGATCAGATAGTGCTCCCTCAGTACCTCAGATAGTGCTCCCTCAGTACCTCAGATAGTGCTCCCTCAGTACCCCAGATAGTTCTCCCTCAGTACCTCAGATAGTGCTCCCTCAGTACCTCAGATAGTTCTCCCTCAGTACCTCAGATAGTGCACCCTCAGTACCTCAGATAGTGCTCCCTCAGTACCTCAGATAGTTCTCCCTCATGTGGGATATAAATGAATTAATGTTATTTCTGCAAGTATAAATTCTGATACAGAATAGGAATGAGAAAATACATATTCAGCAAAAAGAAAGGATATGTGAGCATGAGACATGAATACAGAACAATGGTGGATATATGGGCAAACAGGAAAACATCTGTTCTCCTCGCTTGTACAGAGACACAGGAACAAACCCTAATTAAAGAGGTCAAAGTGGCCTCTGGATGGAAATAGATGCTGATAGAAGAAAAGATATGCCTAATCAATAATCTATAATAGACTGACGTCAAACACCCTTATGGGAGTCAGAGATAAGAGTTTGTCACGGACAAAACAGGATAAACAGAAGTTGTGGGATCAGTCTTAAGGAAATGAGTGACGTAAGCGAAGCAGGGAACAAACAATGGAATAAGGAAAAATATGGGGATTCAAACTGTATAAATTTCGAGAGTTTGTTGGATATAGTGTGCATTCTGTAATTACCATACCTGGTAATTAGACAAGGCATCCACCTATAGGTGTATAAATAAAAAAGAAGCTGTTATTCAGATATTTGTCTCGGACTGAAATTATTAAAGTGAGTGAGCTTTTGTTTCTCACAATTGGGGGCTCGTCCGGGATTTTCTTCCATCACCGGGGGGAGTGGCTGGCCTTGGACACTGGGAAGACGCGTCCCGTTCCCCATTGAGGAGCGGTCTCGTGTCCCGGTTTGGTCTGCTCCCTTGGGTGACTGATGTGAATCCTATAAGAGAGACATCTGAATCAGACAGTGATAGGAGCTCGATAGAAAATACGGTGACAAAAGGGGCCAGGCAACTCTGTGCACAGACCAAGGTAAGAAAATTGACTTTTAAGTATTGCCTTGGTGGCCGGGATTGAGTTTTAGTAGTTAATAAGGGACTAACGAAGGAACTCAATATGGCTTGCGCTTTGGGTTAGGAAAAAGCCTCCGGGGAAACAAAGTAAGGAAAAGGCAATGGAAATGGAGGCGGGGTCCCTTACAACATTCCTCCGGAAAGTCCTTTGGGCAGGATGTTGTGGAAATTGGCAAAATAATACTTGTGCAAGGGAGAAAGATGATTAAATATTGTTGCTTTGTATGGACTAAGGACTCCATTCTTCGTCCCGCTGTCTTCTGGCCAAAGTACAGATCGGACGAAGACTGGGTTTGTGAATATCTGAGTTTATATGTCAATGTGCGAAAGAGAGAGAGAGAGAGAGAGAGAGTGTGAGAGAGAGAGAGAGAGAATGTAAAGAGCTGTACAGCTGGTAGGAAGTTTAACCCTTTGTGATTTGGTTTGAGTGAACATTTGTTTGTTGGTGATTGAATGTTTGTGTTTTATTCCCTGGAGCTTGAGTTCCAGGACTGTTTTGAATCTGATTTTGTTATGGAAACTTAACATGATTTCTTTTAAGGTTAAGGATTCTATTGTGATTATGAAAAAAAAAGGAATGATAACTCCTGTTCTTTTTACAGATCATGACTGCCTTACTATCAGTTTCTAACTAATCTCTTATCTTTACATAAAAGCGATTTATGGAGGACAGTTGAAGTTTCAGTTCAACATTAGATTGTAGTAAAAGCAAAATTCTATGGTTAATATCTGTGACCTTGGATTCAGCCATTGTTCATGCATTAGAAGTTTTTTTTAAAAAAAACTTGAGTAGACAAATTCTTTTAAGGCAAGTTCTGATTATTTTACGACCTATAGTATTGTAATTGAGCAATGATTGGTCAGGACTATTTAAGAAAACTAATTCTGGATCTAAATTAAAGGACTAAAACTGGGTAATTACAGTGAATTGCAAAATTGGGAACTGTATGCATTTTGCATTTTAACTATTAAATACTGAAGAAATGAACGTAAATATATATAAATATATTTATAAGTTAGGAACAGGCTTTGAAGGTTAGTCAAGCAGTAATTGATGAATTGGTGTTTGAAGTTATGGGGAGCTAGAAATATTGCAATATTTCTTTAAAAAAAAGAAAAAGGGGAAAAACGTAACGACTTATCCCCTTTGGGAGGTGCCCATAGGGGACAAAGAGATTGGGTTTGTAAGTGCCCCCCTCACCAGTGGGGAGGTCAGAACATTTAAAAAGGAAATGGAGGTCCTGGTTGAGGATCCGGTGGGGTTGTCTGAACAAATTGTTCAATTTTTGGGGCCCAGTCTGTATACATGGGCTGAATTAATGTCTATTTTGAATATATTATTTACTGGGGAGGAAAGGGGACTTGTACGAGGAACTGCCATTAAAATATGGGACAGGGAACACCCGATTGGAGATGGGGATGCTGGACAGGGAGAGATGAAGTTTCCCCTCAGAAACCCCCAGTGGGAAAACCAAAACCCAGAGCATAGAGAAGAAATGAGGGAATTGAAAGACCTGATTCTAAAAGGAATAAGGGAGGCAGTTCCGAAGTCACAGAATTTGATTAAAGCCTTTGAAATTAGACAGGAGAAAGATGAGACTCCCTCAGCTTTCTTGCAAAGATTAAGGGACTCAATGCGGAAATACTCTGGAATGAACCCTGAAGACCCAGTGGCACAGGGTCTTTTGAAAGTACATTTTGTGACAAAAGCATGGCCAGACATACAGAGAAAGATACAGAAGATAGAAGGATGGAGCGAAAAATCATTAGATGAATTGTTGAGAGAGGCACAGAAAGTGTTTGTAAAGAGGGAGGATGAGAGACAAAAACAGAAGGCGAAAATGATGGTAGCTACGGTTGATGAGGTAATTAAGAGGAGAATGGAACCAATAGTGAGCAACCGGAGTGGCAGGAGGCAGCATGTAGGACAGAGAGGGAGAGGGAGAGGGAGAGGACAAGGGGGAACATTTGATAGAGGGTTTGAGCGACAGGGGCAGAGATGGAAGTCGCTACAGGCAGGATGCTATTATTGTGGAAAGATAGGGCATTTTAAGCGGGAGTGTCCTGATCTACAAAGGGAAGAAAAGGCAATTCCGCTTATGAATTATGATGAAGAATAGGGGTGTCAGGGGTTCCTGCCCTCGGGGGCCCACCAGGAACCCTTGATAAACTTGAAGGTGGGACCGTGTAGGGAGGAGGTAATCTCCCTAGTAGATACGGGGCAGCACGGTCATCGTTGAATTTTAAACCAAAGAAAGTAGAAATGTTTACACGGTCAATTATTGTTTCGGGGGTGAAAGGGGAAGGATTTACTGTTCCAGTATTTGAACCTATGATGATAGAAGGTTCTAAGGATAGGATCACAGGGGAACTGCTGTATATCCCTGATATAGGAAGTAACTTACTGGGGAGAGACCTAATTATCCTTTTAGGACTGGAGATTGGAATTCAGGAAAAAGAATTAGTTGTACAACTGGCAATATTGACAGAGGATGCAGAGAGAGAGATAGACCCTATAGTATGGGCTAGAGTAGGGAATCGTGGAAAACTACAGATCCCTCCCCTTTTAATAAATTTAAAACGGAAAGGGGACGTTGTCTGTGAACGACAATATCCTATTTCCATAGAAGGTAAACGGGGACTGCAGCCAGTAATTGAGGGACTGATTAGAGATGGACTGTTGGAACCATGTATGTCTCCTTATAATACCCCAATTCTACCAGTACGGAAATCTGATGGAACTTATCGATTGGTGCAAGATTTGAGAACATTAAATCGGATAGTGCAGGTCAGGCACCCAGTAGTGCCAAACCCCTATATGTTATTAAGTAAGATCCCTCATGATCACAAATGGTTTAGTGTGATAGATTTAAAGGATGCCTTTTGGGCTTGTCCCTTGGCGGAGGAAAGATTTGGGACTATCCCTCTATGAAATCTTATTTGAATTACCTTATCTGGGAACACAGGGAGAATTGCCAATTCCCGAAACTAAAGATTTGTTTTTAAAGAAGTATATACTGGGCTTGTCCTCCTCTTTATCTTTCCTCAGAAAACAGGGTCTATTGGCACAGACTCCGCCCCTTGAATTTGCTGTTCATCCCATCCGGCCAGGAGATTGGGTCTTAATAAAATCATGGACAGAGACTAAGCTGCAGCCAGACTGGGAAGGGCCGTACCAGGCTCTTTTGACTACCGAAACGGCAATAAGGACGGCGGAAAAAGGCTGGACTCATTATACTCGGATCAAAGGGCCAGTGGACCCTCCAGTTGAGGAAGAAGTCTGGACAGCCGAATCAACGCAAGACCCGCTGAAACTCAGACTAAAGAGACTTTGAGTAATTGACTATACAGTGGCGACGCGAGCGCGGGATTATTTCTGTAAGATTGTATATTAAGCCTTTTTGTGTTCTAGCATAATGATCAGAATACTGGGAATGCTTAGAGTTATGATGCTAGCCCTCTTGGTATTAGGATTTTGTCACATATCATTTTCATATGTATTATTAATGGTTCCTGAGTCTGATAATCCACAAGTAATAGACACTGATATATGTAGCTTAGTAAATTGTGGGAATGTAGCTAATCAGAGACAATACCGCAACTCAGAGATACATCTTAAGTCCTATGGGGATGGCCTTGGGAATGGTACCTGGTATAATGGTCTTGTCACAATACACCGGGCCCCCTTTCGACCAGCACCGATTGTCCCGATAAAAAGTGTAACCCCATATATTTAACGATAAGAAAAACCACATGGCACGGAGCGGTTTTGGGAGGTGGCACTTATGAGGTACAATTAAATGAAACATTTGGGATTGAAATGAAAGCAAATAGGAAGGAGTTTGTGGGCTGTTGTTTTCGAATTAGCATAGGACAGGGAAAAATGGGTAGAATTACTGGGTAATGAGATACAACCTTTCACCCCTCCCAATGATCCTACAGTAGTAAAAATTATAGAGGTAAAGGATTTGAAACAGACCATCGAGATAGAGACTGGGTACGGGGATGCAAATGCCTGGGTTGAATGGGTAAAGTATACTGTAAAAAGTCTGAACAAAAGCAATTGCTATGCATGTGCCTCCGGTAGGTCAGTGGCCCAGGTGGTTCCCTTTCCGCTTGGGTGGAAGCGAGACAGGAAGGGCATGAAATGTATGATAGCCCTGTATCAGGATGAGACTGCATGGAATGATAGGAATTGTACCTCCCTATCTCTGATGTTCCCTCCCTTGGAGGAGAAAGATGCAAAAGTTCCCCCCACATTTTCCGCCGCAGTTGGAAATCACACGTCATGTGTGCACAGGCGAGGTACAAGCCGGTCGAGAGATTTGGGGGAGCTGAAATTGTGTACAGAGATTAAGAATGTTACCGAAACGGAGAAGGGAGGAAACTACTCGGCATTAAAGGTTCCCCGATGCGGATCTGTGGTGGTACTGTGGAGGAAAAATATTGAGACCCACACTACCTCCGGATTGGAAAGGGATATGCGCAATTGTACAATTGGCAATTCCATTTACCCTGGCATTTGAGAAGGAAAAGATAGTAGGGAAAAAGGGAAGGGGTAAGAGATTACTGTTAGATAATTCTTTTGATGACAGGATTTATCTTGATTCGGTAGGAGTCCCTAGGGGAGTACCTGAATTCAAGGCTCGTAACGAGATTGCAGCAGGCTTTGAGTCAGCTCTCTTTTGGTGGGTAACAATTAATAAAAATGTAGATTGGATAAATTACATTTTCTATAATCAACAGCGATTTATAAATTATACAAGAGAGGCGGTTAAAGGAATATCAGAACAGTTTGATGCGACGAGTAGGATGGCATGGGAAAATAGAATAGCCCTTGATATGATTTTAGCAGAGAAAGGGGGTGTATGTGTGATGTTAGGAGGAAGCTGTTGTACCTTTATTCCTAATAACACTGCGCCTGATGGTTCAATTACTCGGGCCTTACGGGGATTGACTACCTTAGCAGAGGAACTGGCTGAGAATTCAGGAGTAGACACATCTCTCACAGGGTGGCTTGAATCCTGGTTTGGAAAATGGAAGGGGGTGGTGGTTTCTATCCTTACTTCCCTGATAGTAGTAGTCGGGGTATTGGTGGCCATTGGCTGTTGTATCGTACCCTGTATACGAGGGCTCACCCAGAGGCTGATTGAAACAGCCTTGATGAAACGAATGCCCCTGAGGGGAATCAGACAGAGGAACTTTATCAACTAAATAATAAGGAAATGAGTGAGACTAAGATGGATGAAATCTCTGAAATGATGCTTGCGAATTTTGGGAACAATGTTTAAAAAAAAAAGAGACAAAAATGCAGAAGATAACAGATAGTAATGAAAAGAAAAAGGGGAAATTGTGGGATATAAATGAATTAATGTTATTTCTGCAAGTATAAATTCTGATACAGAATAGGAATGAGAAAATACATATTCAGCAAAAAGAAAGGATATGTGAGCATGAGACATGAATACAGAACAATGGTGGATATATGGGCAAACAGGAAAACATCTGTTCTCCTCGCTTGTACAGAGACACAGGAACAAACCCTAATTAAAGAGGTCAAAGTGGCCTCTGGATGGAAATAGATGCTGATAGAAGAAAAGATATGCCTAATCAATAATCTATAATAGACTGACGTCAAACACCCTTATGGGAGTCAGAGATAAGAGTTTGTCACGGACAAAACAGGATAAACAGAAGTTGTGGGATCAGTCTTAAGGAAATGAGTGACGTAAGCGAAGCAGGGAACAAACAATGGAATAAGGAAAAATATGGGGATTCAAACTGTATAAATTTCGAGAGTTTGTTGGATATAGTGTGCATTCTGTAATTACCATACCTGGTAATTAGACAAGGCATCCACCTATAGGTGTATAAATAAAAAAGAAGCTGTTATTCAGATATTTGTCTCGGACTGAAATTATTAAAGTGAGTGAGCTTTTGTTTCTCACACTCAGTACCTCAGATAGTGCTCCCTCAGTACCTCAGATAGTTCTCCCTCAGTACCCCAGATAGTTCTCCCTCAGTACCTCAGAGCGTGCTCCCTCAGTACCCCAGATAGTTCTCCCTCAGTACCCCAGATAGTTCTCCCTCAGTACCCCAGATAGTTCTCCCTCAGTACCCCAGATAGTGCACCCTCAGTACCTCAGATAGTTCTCCCTCAGTACCCCAGATAGTTCTCCCTCAGTACCTCAGATAGTGCTCCCTCAGAACCTCAGATAGTGCTTCCTCAATACCTCAGAAGGTGTTCCCTCAGTACCTCAGATAGTGCTCCCTCAATTCCACAGAACTTGCTCCCTCAGTACCTCAGAAAATGCTCCCTCAATACCTCAGAAAATGCTCCATCAATACCACAGATAGTTCTCCCTCAGTACCTCAGAAAGTGCTCCCTCAGTACCTCAGGTAGTTCTCCCTCAGTCCCTCGAAAGTGGTCCCTCAATACCTCAGAGAGTGTTCCATCAGTACCTCAGAAAGTGCTCCCTCAATACCTCAGAAAGTGTTCCGTCAATACCACAGGTAGTTATCTCTCAAAACCTCGAAAGTGCTCCCTCAATACCTCAGAGAGTGTTCCATCAGTACCTCAGAAAGTGCTCCCTCAATACCTCAGAAAGTGTTCCGTCAATACCACAGGTAGTTATCTCTCAAAACCTCGAAAGTGCTCCCTCAATACCTCAGAGAGTGTTCCATCAGTACCTCAGAAAGTGCTCCCTCAATACCTCAGAAAGTGCTTCCTCAATACCACAGGTAGTTATCTCTCAAAACCTCGAAAGTGCTCCCTCAGTACCTCAGAAAGTGCTCCCTCAGTACCTCAGAAAGTGCTCCCTCAATACCTCAGGTAGTTCTCCCTCAATACCTCGAAAGTGGTCCCTCAATACCTCAGAGAGTGTTCCATCAGTACCTCAGAAAGTGCTCCCTCAATACCTCAGAAAGTGCTTCCTCAATACCTCAGAAAGTGCCCCCTCAATACCTCAGAAAGTGCTCCATCAATACCTCAGTTCACCATCAGTACCTCTGATAGTGCTTCCTCAGTACGTCAGAAAGTGGTACCTCAATACCTCAGAAAGTGTCCCCTCAGTACCTCAGAAAGTGCTACCTCAGAAAGTGCTCCATCAATACCTCAGAAAGTATACCTCAGATAGTGGTCCCTCAATACCTCAGAAGGTGCTCCCTCAATACTTCAGAAAGTGGTCCCTCAGTACCTCAGATAGTTCTCCCTCAGTACCTCAGAAAGTGCTCCCTCAGTACGTCAGATCGTGCTTCCTCAGTACCTCCGAAGGTGCTCCCTCAATACCTCAGATAGTGCTTCCTCAGTACCTCAGAAAGTGCTCCCTCAATACCTCAGGTAGTTCTCCCTCAATACCGAGAAAGTGCTCCCTCAATACCTCAAAGAGTGTTCCATCAGTACCTCAGAAAGTGGCCTCTCAATAACTCAGAAAGTGCTCCATCAATACCTCAGATAGTTCTCCATTAGTACCTCTGATAGTGCTTCCTCAGTAAGTCAGATAGTGCTCCCTCAATACCTCAGAAAGTGTCCCCTCAGTACCTCAGAGAGTGCTCCCTCAATATCTAAGATAGTTCTCCTTCAATACTTCAGATAGTTCTCCCTCAAAACCTCTGAACGTGCTCCCTCAATACCTCAGGTAGTTCTCCCTCACTACCTCAGATAGTGTTCCTCAATACCTCAGATAGTTCTCCCTCAATGCCTCAGATCGTGCTCCCACAATACCTCAGATAGTTCTCCCTCGATACCTCAGATCGTGCTCCCGCAGTACTTCTGAAAGTGCTCCCTCAATACCTCAGAAAGTGCTCGCTCAGTACCTCAGATAGTACTCACTCAGAACCTCAGCTAGTGCTTCCTCAGTACGTCAGAAAGTGCTCCCTCAATACCTCAGAAAATGCTCCCTCAGTACCTCAGATAGTTCTCCCTCAGTACCTCAGATAGTTTTCACTCAGTACCTCAGAAAGTGCTCCCTAAATACCTCAGAAAGTGCTCCCTCAGTACCCCAGATATTGCTCCCTCAATGCCTCAGATAGTGCTCCCTTAATACCTCAGAAAGTGCTCCCTCAGTACCTCAGATAGTTCTCCCTCAGTACCGCAGATAGTTCTCCCTAAGTACCTCAGAAAGTGCTTCGTTAATACCTCAGAACTTGTTCCCTCAGTACCTCAGATAGTGCTCCCTAAATTCCACAGAACTTGCTCCCTCAGTACCTCAGAAAATGCTCCCTCAATACCTCAGAAAATGCTCCATCAATACCACAGATAGTTCTCCCTCAGTACCTCAGAGTGTGCTTCCCTCAATACCTCAGAACGTGCTCCCTCAGTACCTCAGAAAATGCTCCCTCAATACTTCAGAAAGTGGTCCCTCAGTACCTCAGATCGTTCTCTCTCAGTACCTCAGAAAGTGCTCCCTCAGTACCTCAGATAATGCTTCCTCAGTACCTCAGAAGGTGCTCCCTCAATACCTCAGATAGTGCTTCCTCAGTACCTCAGAAAGTGCTCCCTCAATACCTCAGGTAGTTCTCCCTCAGTCCCTCGAAAGTGGTCCCTCAATACCTCAGAGAGTGTTCCCTCAGTACCTCAGAAAGTGCTCCCTCAATACCTCAGAAAGTGTTTCGTCAATACCACAGGTAGATATCTCTCAAAACCTCGAAAGTGCTCCCTCAATACCTCAGAGAGTGTTCCATCAGTACCTCAGAAAGTGCTCCCTCAATACCTCAGGTAGTTCTCCCTCAGTACCTCAGAAAGTGCTCCCTCAATACCTCAGAAAGTGTTCCGTCAATACCACAGGTAGTTATCTCTCAAAACCTCGAAAGTGCTCCCTCAATACCTCAGAGAGTGTTCCATCAGTACCTCAGAAAGTGCTCCCTCAACACCTCAGAAAGTGCTCCCTCAATACCTCAGAAAGTGCTCCATGAATACCTCAGATAGTTCTCCCTCAGTACCTCAGATAGTTCTCCCTCAGTACCTCAAAGTGCTTCATCAATACGTCAGAAATTGCTTCCTCAACACCTCAGAAAGTGCACCCTCAGTACCTCAGATAGTTCTCCCTCAATACCTCAGAAAGTGCTCCCTCGATACCTCATAAAATGCTTCCAGAATACATCAGAGTGTGTTCCCTCAATACCTCAGAAAGTGCTTCCTCAATACCTCAGAAAGTGCTCCCTCAGTACCTCAGATAGTGGTCCCTCAATACCTCAGAAAGTGCTCCCTCAATACTTCAGAAATTGGTCCCTCAGTACCTCTGATAGTTCTCCCTCAGTACCTCAGAAAGTGCTCCCTCAGTACCTCAGATCGTGCTTTCTCAGTACCTCCGAAGGTGCTCCCTCAATATCTCAAATAGTGCTTCCTCAGTACCTCAGAAAGTGCTCCCTCAATACCTCAGGTAATTCTCCCTCAATACCTCAGAAAGTGCGCCCTCAATACCACAGAGAGTGTTCCATCAGTACCTCAGAGAGTGCTCCCTCAATACCTCAGAAAATGCTCCCTCAGTACCTCAGATAGTCCTCCTTCAATACCTCAGAAAGTGCTCCCTCAATACTTCAGAAAGTGCTTCCTCAATACCTCAGAAAGTGCTTCCTCAATACCTCAGATAGTGCTCCATCAATACCTCAGAAAGTGCTTCCTCAATACCTCAGATAGTGCTCCCTCAATACCTCAGAAAGTGCTCCATCAATACCTCAGATCGTTCTCCCTCAGTACCTCAAATAGTTCTCCCTCAGTACCTCAGAATGTGCTTCATCAATACCTCAGAAATTGCTTCCTCAACACCTCAGAAAATGCACCCTCAGTACCTTAGATAGTGCTCCCTCAATACCTCAGAAAGTGCTCGCTCAATACGTCATAAAGTGCTTCCTCAATACATCAGATTGAGTTCCCTCAGTACCTCAGAATGTGCTTCCTCAATACCTCAGAAAATGCTCCCTCAGTACCTCAGATAGTGCGCCCTCAATACCTCAGAAAGTGTTCCTTCAATACCTCAGATATTTCTCCCTCAGTACCTCAGATAGTTCTCCCTCAGTACCTCAGAAAGTGCTCCCTCAATACCTCAGAAAGTGTCCCCTCAGTACCTCAGAGAGTGCTCCCTCAATATCTAAGATAGTTCTCCTTCAATACTTCAGATAGTACTCCCTCAAAACCTCTGAACGTGCTCGCTCAATACCTCAGATAGTTCTCCCTCACTACCTCAGAATGTGCTTCCTCAATACCTCAGAAAATGCTCCCTCAGTACCTCAGATAGTGCGCCCTCAATACCTCAGAAAGTGTTCCTTCAATACCTCAGATATTTCTCCCTCAGTACCTCAGATAGTGCTCCCTCAATACCTCAGAAAGTGCTCCCTCAATACCTCAGAAAGTGCTTCCTCAATACCTCAGAAAGTGCTCCCTCAATACCTCAGAAAGTGCTTCCTCAATACTTCAGAAAATACTCCCTCATTACCTCAGAAAGTGCTTCCTCAATACCTCAGAAAGTGCTCCCTCAATACCTCAGAAAGTGCTTCCTCAATACCTCAGAAAGTGCTCCCTCAATACCTCAGAAAGTGCTTCCTCAATACTTCAGAAAATACTCCCTCATTACCTCAGAAAGTGCTCCCTCAATACCTCAGATAGTGCTCCCTCAATACCTCAGAAAGTGCTCCCTCAATACCTCAGAAAGTGCTTCCTCAATACTTCAGAAAATACTCCCTCATTACCTCAGAAAGTGCTTCCTCAATACCTCAGAAAGTGCTCCCTAAATACCTCAGAAAGTGCTTCCTCAATACCTCAGAAAGTGCTCCCTCAATACCTCAGAAAGTGCTTCCTCAATACTTCAGAAAATACTCCCTCAATACCTCAGAAAGTGCTCCCTCAACACCTCAAAAAGTGCTTCCTCAATACCTCAGATAGTGGTCCCTCAATACCTCAGAAAGTGCTCCCTCAATACTTCAGAAAGTGGTCCCTCAGTACCTCAGATAGTTCTCCTTCTGTACCTCAGAAAGTGCTCCCTCAGTACCTCAGATAGTGCTTCCTCAGTACCTCAGAAGGTGCTCCCTCAATACCTCAGATAGTGCTTCCTCAGTACCTCAGAAAGTGCTCCCTCAATACCTCAGGTAGTTCTCCCTCAATACCTAGAAAGTGCTCCCTCAATACCTAGAAAGTGCTCCCTCAATACCTCAGAGAGTGTTCCATCAGTACCTCAGAAAGTGCTCCAGCAATACCTCACATAGTTCTCCATCAGTACTTCTGATAGTGCTTCCTCAGTACGTCAGATAGTGCTCCCTCAATACCTCAGAAAGTGTCCCCTCAGTACCTCAGAAGGTGCTCCCTCAATACCTCAGAAGGTGCTTCCTCAATACCTCAGAAAGTGCTGGAAATGTGTTGCTGGAAGAGCGCAGCAGGTCAGGCAGCATCCAGGGAACAGGAGAATCGACGTTTCGGGCATAAGCCCTTATGCCCGAAACGTCGATTCTCCTGTTCCCTTGATGCTGCCTGACCTGCTGCGCTTTTCCGGCAACACATTTCCAGCTCTGACCTCCAGCATCTGCAGACCTCACTGTCTCCTCAGAAAGTGCTCCCTCAATACCTCAGGTAGATCTCCTTCAGTCCCTCGAAAGTGGTCCCTCAATACCTCAGAGAGTGTTCCATCAGTACCTCAGAAAGTGCTCCCTCAACGCCTCAGAGAGTGTTCAATCAGTACCTCAGAAAGTGCTCCCTCAGTACCTCAGAAAGTGCTCCCTCAATACCTCAGGTAGTTCTCCCTCAATACCTCGAAAGTGCTCCCTCAATACCTCAGAGAGTGTTCCATCAGTACCTCAGAAAGTGCTCCCTCAATACCTCAGAAAGTGCTCCATCAATACCTCAGAAAGTTTCCGCTCAGTACCTCCGAAAGTGCGACATCAATACCTCAGAGAGTGCTCCCTCAATACCTAACATAGTTCTCCTTCAATATCTCAGATAGTTCTCCCTCAAAACCTCTGAAAGTGCTCGCTCAATACCTCAGATAGTTCTCCGTCAATACCTCAGATAGTGCTCCCCAATACCTCAGATAGTTCTCCCTCATTACCTCAGATAGTGCTCCCTCAATACCTCAGATAGTGCTCCCTCAATACCTCTGAAAGTGCTCGCTCAATACCTCAGAAAGTGCTCCATCAATACCTCAGAAAGTGTCCCCTCAGCACCTCAGAAAGTGCTACATCAATACCTCAGAAAGTGCTCCCACAATACCTAAGATAGTTCTCCTTCAATACCTCAGAAAGTTCTCCCTCAAAACCTCTAAAAGTGCTCGCTCAATACCTCAGATAGTTCTCCCTCAATACCTCAGATAGTGCTCCTCAATACCTCAGATAGTTCTCCCTCAATACCTCAGATAGTGCTCCCTCAATACCTCAGATAGTTCTCCCTCAGTACCTCTCAAAGTGCTCCCTCAATACCTCAGATAGTTCTCCCTCAATGCCTCAGATAGTGCTCCCACAATACCTCAGATAGTTCTCCCTCAATACCTCAGATCGTGCTCCCGCAGTACCTCAGAAAGTGCTCCCTCAATACCTCAGAAAGTGCTCCCTCAGTACCTCAGATAGTACTCACTCAGAACCTCAGCTAGTGCTTCCTCAGTACGTCAGAAAGTGCTCCCTCAATACCTCAGAAACTGCTCCCTCAATATCTCAGATAGTTCTCCCTCAGTACCTCAGATAGTTCTCACTCAGTACCTCAGAAAGTGCTCCCTAAATACCTCAGAAAGTGCTCCCTCAGTACCTCAGATATTGCTCCCTGAATGCCTCAGATAGTGCTCCCTTAATACCTCAAAGTGCTCCCTCAGTACCTCAGATAGTTCTCCCTCAGTACCTCAGATAGTTCTCCCTCAGTACCTCAGAGAGTGCTTCCTCTATACCTCAGAACTTGTTCCCTTAGTACCTCAGATAGTGCTCCCTCAATACCTCAGAAAGTGCTCCCTCAGTACCTCGGAAAGTGCTTCCTCAATACCTCAGAAAGTGCTCCATCAATACCACAGATAGTTCTCCCTCAGTACTTCAGAGAGTGCTTCCTCAATACCTCAGAAAGTGCTCCCTCAGTACTTCAGATAGTGCTCCCTCAGTACCTCATAAAGTGCTCCCTCAGTACCTCATAAAGTGCTCCCTCAATACCTCAGAAAGTGCTTCCTCAATACCTCAGAAAGTGCTTCCTCAATACCTCAGAAAGTGATCCCTCAATACCTCAGAAAGTTCTTCCTCAATACCTCAGAAAGTGCTTCCTCTGATCCTCAGAAATTGCTCCCTCAGTACCTCAGATAGTGCTCCCTCTATACCTCAGAAAGTGCTCCCTCGATGCCTCAGAATGTGCTTCCTCAATACCTCAGATCCTGCTCCCTCAAAACCTCAGAAAATGCTTCCTCTGACCCTCAGAAAGTGCTTCCTCAATACCTCAGAAAGTGGTCCATCAATACCTCAGATAGTTCTCCCTCAGTACCTTAGATAGTGCTCCCTCAATACCTCAGAACTTGCTCGCTCAGTACCTCAGATAGTTCTCCCTCAGTACCTCAGAAAGTGCTTACTCAATACTTCAGCAAGTGGTCCCTCAGTACCTCAGATGATACTCGCTCAGAACCTCAGATAGTGCGCCCTCAGTACCTCAGAAAGTGCGCCCTCAGTACCTCAGAAACTGCTCCCTCAATATCTCAGAAAGTGCTCCCTCAGTACCTCAGATAGTTCTCCGCAGTACCTCAGAAAGTGCTCCCTCAATACCTCAGAAAGTGCTCCCTCAATACCTCAGAAAGTGCTCCCTCAGTACCTCAGATAGTACTCACTCAGAACCTCAGCTAGTGCTTCCTCAGTACGTCAGAAAGTGCTCCCTCAATACTTCAGAAACTGCTCACTCAGTACCTCAGAGAGTTCTCCCTCAGTACCTTCGATAGTTTTCACTCAGTACCTCAGAAAGTACTCCCTAAATACCTCAGAAACCGCTCCCTCAGTACCTCAGATATTGCTCCCTTAATACCTCAGAAAGTGCTCCCTCAGTACCTCAGATAGTTCTCGCTCAGTACCTCAGAGAGTGCTTCCTCAATACCTCAGAACTTGTTCCCTCAGTACCTCAGATAGTGCTCCCTCAATACCTCAGAAAGTGCTCCCTCAGTACCTCAGATAGTTCTCCCTCAATACCTCAGAAAGCGCTCCCTCAATACTTCAGCAAGTGGTCCCTCAGTACCTCAGATAGTTCTCCCTCAGTACCTCAGATGGTACTCGCTCAGAACCTCAGATAGTGCTTCCTCAGTACGTCAGAAAGTGCTTCCTCAATACCTCAGAAAGTGCTCGCTCAGTACTTCAGATAGTGCTCCCTCAATACCTCAGAAAGTGCTCCCTCAGTACCTCATAAAGTGCTCCCTCAATACCTCAGAACTGGTTCCCTCAGTACCTCAGATAGTTCTCCCTCAGTACCTCAGAAAGTGCTTCATCAATACGTCAGAACGTGCTTCCTCAACACCTCAGAAAGTGCACCCTCAGTACCTCATAAAGTGCTTCCAGAATACATCAGAGTGTGTTCCCTCAATACCTCAGAAAGTGCTTCCTCAATACCTCAGAAAGTGCTCACTCAGTACCTCAGAAAGTGATTCCTCAATACCTCAGAAAGTGCTTCCTCAATACCTCAGAAAGTGCTTCCTCTGACCCTCAGAAATCGCTCCCTCAGTACCTCAGATAGTGCTCCCTCTATAACTCAGAAAGAGCTCCCTCAATGCCTCAGAAAGTGCTTCCTCAATACCTCAGACAGTGCTCCCTCAATACCTCAGAAAGTGCTTCCTCTGACCCTCAGAAAGTGCTTCCTCAGTACCTCAGAGAGTGTTCCATCAGTAACTCAGAAAGTTCTCCCACAATACCTCAGAAAGTGTTCCATCAATACCTCAGGTAGTTCTCCCTCAATACCTCGAAAGTGCTCCATCAATACCTCAGAGAGTGTCCGCTCAGTACCTCAGAAAGTGATACATCAATACCTCAGGTAGTTCTCCCTCAGTCCCTCGAAAGTGCTCCCTCAATACCTCAGAGAGTGTTCCATCAGTAACTCAGAAAGTTCTCCCACAATACCTCAGAAAGTGTTCCATCAATACCTCAGGTAGTTCTCCCTCAATACCTCGAAAGTGCTCCATCAATACCTCAGAGAGTGTCCGCTCAGTACCTCAGAAAGTGATACATCAATACCTCGGAAAGTGCTCCATCAATACCTAAGATAGTTCTTCTTCAATACCTCAGATAGTTCTCCCTCAAAACCTCTGAAAGTGCTCGCTCAATACCTCAGATAGTTCTCCGTCAATACCTCAGATAGTGCTCCTCAATACCTCAGATAGTGCTCCCTCAATACCTCAGATAGTGCTCCCTCAATACCTCTGAAAGTGCTCCCTCAATACCTCTGAAAGTGTTCCCTCAATATCTCAGATAGTGCTCCCACAATACCTCAGATAGTTCTCCCTCAATACCTCAGATAGTGCTCCCGCAGAACCTCAGAAAGTGCTCCCTCAATACCTCAGATAGTACTCACTCAGAGTCTCAGCTAGTGCTTCCTCAGTACGTCAGAAAGTGCTCCCTCAATACCTCAGAAACTGCTCCCTCTGTACCTCAGATAGTGCTCCCTCAGTACATCAGATAGTTCTCCCTCAGTACCTCAGAGAGTGCTTCCTCAATACCTCTGAACTTGTTCCCTCAGTACCTCAGATAGTGCTCCCTCAATACCTCAGAAAGTGCTCCCTCAGTACCTCGGAAAGTGCTTCCTCAATACCTCAGAAAGTTCTCCATCAATACCACAGATAGTTCTCCCTCAGTACCTCAGAGAGTGCTCCCTCAATACCTCAGAAAGTGCTCCCTCAGTACCTCATAACGTGCTCCCTCAATACCTCAGAAAGTGCTTCCTCAATACCTCAGAAAGTGCTCCCTCAGTACCTCAGAAAGTGATCCCTCGATACCTCCGAAAGTGCTTCCTCAACACCTCAGAAAGTGCTTCCTCTGACCCTCAGAAATTGCTCCCTCATTACCTCAGATAGTGCTCCCTCTATACCTCAGAAAGTGCTCCCTCAATGCCTCAGAAAGTGCTTCCTCAATACCTCAGATAGTGCTCCCTCAATACCTCAGAAAGTGGTCCATCAATACCTCAGATAGTTCTCCCTCAGTACCTCAGATAGTGCTCCCTCAATACCTCAGAACTTGCTCGCTCAGTACCTCAGATAGTTCTCCCTCAGTACCTCAGAAAGTGCTTACTCAATACCTCAGAAAGTGCTCCCTCAATACTTCAGCAAACGGTCCCTCAGTACCTCAAATAGTTCTCCCTCAGTACCTCAGATGGTACTCGCTCAGAACCTCAGATAGTGTTTCCTCAGTACATCAGAAAGTGCTCCCTCAGTACGTCAGAAACTGCTCCCTCAGTACCTCAGATAGTTCTCCCTCAGTACCTCAGATGGTACTCGCTCAGAACCTCAGATAGTGCTTCCTCAGTACGTCAGACAGTGCTCCCAAAATACCTCAGAAAGTGTTCCCTCAGGACCTCAGATATTGCTCCCTCAATGCCTGAGATAGTACTCCCTTAATACCTCAGAAAGTGCTCCCTCTGTACCTCAGATAGTTCTTCCTCAGTACCGCAGATAGTTCTCCCTCAGTAACTCAGAGAGTACTTCCTCAATACCTCAGAACTTGTTCCCTCAGTACCTCAGATAGTGCTCCCTCAATTCCTCAGAACTTGCTCCCTCAGTACCTCAGAAAATGCTCCCACAATACCTCAGAAAATGCTCCATCAATACCACAGACAGTTCTCCCTCAGTACCTCAGAGTGTGCTTCCCTCAATACCTCAGAACTTGCTCTCTCAGTACCTCAGATAGTGCTCCCTCAATACCTCAGAAAGTGCTCCCTCAATACCTGAGATAATTCTCCCTGAGTACTTCAGATAGTGCTCCCTCAATACCTCAGAAAGTGCTCCCTCAGTACCTCAGAAAGTGCTTCCTGAATACCTCAGAAATTGCTCCCTCACTACCTCAGATAGTGCTCCGTCATTACCTCAGAATTTGCTCCATCAATACCTCAGAAAGTGCTCCCTCAATACCTCAGAAAGTGATCCCTCAGTACCTCAGAAAGTGCTCCCTCAATACCTCAGATAATGCTCCCTCAATACCTCAGAAAGTGCTCGCTCAATACCTTAGATAGTTCTCCCACAGTACCTCAGATACGTCTCCCTCAGTACCTCTGAAAGTGCTCCCTCAATACCTCTGAAAGTGCTCCCTCAGTGCCTCAGATCGTGCTCAATGCCTCAGATAGTGCTCTCTCAATACCTCAGAATGTGCTCCATCAATACCTCAGATCGTTCTCCCTCAATACCTCAGAGAGTGCTTCCTCAATACCTCAGAAAGTGCTTCATCAATACCTCAGAAAGTGCTCCCACAATACCTCAGAAAGTACTCCCTCAATACTCAGAAAGTGCTTCCTCAATACCTCAGAAAGTGCTTCCTCAATACCTCAGAATGTGCTCCATCAATACCTCAGATAGTGCTCTCTCAATACCTCAAAAAGTGCTCCCTCAGTACCTCAGATAATTCTCCCTCAGTACCTCAGAACGTGCTCCCTCAATACCTCAGAAAGTGCTTCCTCAATACCTCAGAAAGTGCTCACTCAGTACCTCAGATAGTTCTCCCTTATTTCCTCAGATAGTTCTCCCTCAGTACCTCAGAAAGTGCTCCCTCAATACTTCAGAAAAATGGTCCCTCAGTACCTCAGATAGTTCTCCCTCAATACCTCAGATAGTGCTGCCTCAGTACCTCAGATAGTGTTTCCTCAGTACCTCAGAAAGTGCTCCCTCAATACCTCTGGAAGTGTTCCCTCAATACCTCAGAAAGTGCTCCCTCAGTACCTCAGATAGTGCTCCCTCAGTACCTCAGATAGTCCTTCCTCAGTACCTCAGAAAGTGCTCCCTCAATACCTCTGAAAGTGCTCCCTCAGTACCTCAGATAGTGCTCCCTCAATACCTCAGGTAGTGCTTCCTCAGTAATTCAGAAAGTCCTCCATCAATACCTCAGATAGTGCTCTATCAATACCTCAGATAGTACTCCCTCAATACCTCTGAAAGTGCTCCCTAAATACCCCAGATAGTTCTCCCTCAATAACTCAGATAGTGCTCCCTCAATACCTCTGAAATTGCTCCCTCAATACCTCAGATATTTTTCCCTCAATGCCTCAGATAGTGCTCCCTCAATACCTCAGATAGTGCTCCCTCAATACCTCAGATAGTGCTCCCTCAATACCTCTGAAATTGCTCCCTCAATACCTCAGATATTTTTCCCTCAATGCCTCAGATAGTTCTGCCTCAATACCTCAGAAAGTGCTCCCTCAGTACCTCAGAAATTGCTCCCTCATGACCTCAGATTGTGCTCCCAAAATGCCTCAGATAGTGCTCCCTCAATACTCAGAAAGTGCTCCCTTAATAACTCAGAAAGTGCTTCCTCAATACCTGAGAAAGTGCTCCCTCAATAACTCAGAAATTGCTCCCTCAATACCGAAGAATTCATCACTTTGTTGTGTTTAACCCCAAAGCCCCTTAGACAGTAGCTCCACAAAACATTCACATCCTCAACACATCAGGGCTCAGGGCTCACTCCCCACCCCCCCCCCCACCCCACCACCCCCCCCGCCTGCCACCCCCCCCCCCCCCAGACTGTAAGGACCCACATCCACCCCTGTCCAAGATTGGAACCCAGGTCCCCAGAACAGTACTTGTCTCTCTGGATTAATTTTAGATTTCCTACAGTGTAGAAGCAAGCCATTCCATCCATTGGGTCCACACTGACTGTCTGAACAGCATCGCACCCAGACTCACATCCTCTACTCTATCCCTGTAATGCTGCATTTCCCATGGCATCTTTGGGCGGTGGGAGGAAACTGGATCACCCGGAGGGAACCCGCACAGATACAGAGAGAATGTGTAAACTCCACACAGACAGTCACCGGGAGTTAGAATCAAACCACTGAGGCACCGTGCTGTCCTCTCTCCCTGGATGCCATCTCATCTAACCTTTTACTAAGTAATCTCCCATGTGAAACTTTCTCATCTGTCTCCTTGGTCATCCCTTCAAAAGCTCTATCAAGTTGGACACATTATTTCCACAAACAAAGCCAAGCTGACCATCCCTAATCAATTCTTGCTTTTCCAAATACATGTAAGTTGTCTCTCAGAATGCCCTCCAACAGCTTACCCACCACTGCTACCAGGCTCACAGCTCCATAGTTCAATGGCTGTTCCTTGCAGCCTTACTTCAATAATGGTCCATCATTAATCACCCTCCAATCTTCAGGCACCTCACTTGTTGTCACTGATCGGTCCATCTGACAAGGCCATCTACATCCTTCTGTAACCTAAGGCTATCCTCCTCAGTATTTATCACCCAACCAATCCCCATATCATTCATGACCCCACTGATTAACCATCCACCATTCAAATCTAAATCTTTTCTATCAACCACATCAGCAAGACCCCAGCAGTGAGACATGAACAGACAGAGATTTCTAACTGGGCCATCACTGTCTGCTTCCTGCCACTCAGCATTCTGCGCCAAATTCCTTGGATCTTGAGTTTTTATGTTCACTATCAGTTTCCCATATGGATCCTGATAAAAGCCTGACTGACCTCCAAGCAGACGACAGGAAAGCATTGCCCTTATTTACACAGCTGGTCACCTCCTTAAAAAGTGCACTCCCATTGGTCAGACCTGAGCTCCCCTTAACACAACCATTCTGACTGTTCATCATGAACTCCAGTCCCTGTAAATGCTGATTAATTCTATCTCCCAAAATTGCTTCCAACAGACATCCGACCCACGATATTAGCCTGACTGGCCTGTAGCTGCCTGGTATATCCCATGTTCCTTCTTGAATAACAGGACCACATGGTCAGTCCGACGGCACCTCTCCTGTGGCCAGAGGGGAATTGAAAATGTTTGCAAGTGTCCCTGTTACTTCCTCCATCACCTCATTCGGTAAACCGAGATACATTTCCACGGTCTTTGGAGATTTATTGGGTTGTAAGAAGGCCAGACCACTCAGAACCACCTCTCTCCCTATATATGCTAATTCATTTAATTGTATCACAGAGCATCTCCACGATTTCATACCGTCCCTGTCCCAATGAGCATTGACACAATGCATTATTCACTGTAGCCTCTGGGTCCATGCACACATTCTCACTGTGTTCCACAACCAACTCTTTCTCTCATTATCAATTCACCCTTAATGTCACTGTAAAGTCCTTTCAGATTTTTATTTCCTCTCTTAGCACTCCTCGTTCCCAGACAAATAGCCTGCGATACGATTTGGAGGAGTGTGGGATGTCATTCTGGATGTGGAATAGCATTGGGAAGCTCAGAAATAAGGAACACATGACTGTGCTGAGTGTGGGGCAGTGGGATTCATTTGGGATGAGCAGACGGAAGCTGAGGAATAAACCTCAGCCCTGTCGGCTGCAAAGGGACTTAGATATGTTGCAGAGCTGGGCTGAGGAGTGGCAGATGGAGTTCTACCCTGCCAAGTGTGAGGTTGTCCATTTTGGAAAGACAAATAAGAATGTGGAATACAGGGTTAACGATAGGGTTCTTAGTAAGGTGGAGGAACAGAGGGATCTTGGGGTCTATGTTCATAGATCTTTGAAAGTTGCCATTCACGTTCTTAGAGCTTGTAAGAAGGCCTATGGTGTATTAGCATTCATTAGCAGAGGGATTGAATTCAAGAGTCGTGAAGTGATGTTGCAACTGTACAGGACCTTGGTTAGGCCACAGTTGGAGTACTGTGTGCAGTTCTGGTCGCCTCACTTTAGGAAAGATGTGGAAGCTTTGGAGAGGGTGCAGAGAAGATTTACCAGGATGTTGCCTGGAATGGAGAATAGGTCGTACAAAGATAGGTTGAGAGTGCTTGGCCTTTTCTAGTTGGAACGGCGAAGGATGAGGGGTGACTTGATAGAGGTTTATAAGATGATCAGGGGAATAGATAGAGTACACAGTCAGAAATTTTTTCCCCGGGTACAACAGAGTGTTACAAGGGGACATAAATTTAAGGTGAAGGGTGGGAGGTATAGGGGAGATGTCAGGGGTGGGTTCTTTACCCAAAGAGTGGTGGGGCCATGGAATGCGCTGCCTGTGGGAGTGGTAGAGTCAGAATCTTTGGTGACCTTTAAGCGGCATTTGGATAGGTACATGGATGGGTGCTTAAGCTAGGACAAATGTTCAGCACAACATCGTGGGCCGAAGGGCCTGTTCTGTGATGTATTGTTCTATGTTCTATGTTCCATATCCTCTGACAGTGCAGCGCTCCCTCAGTACTGACCCTCTGACAGTGCAGCGCTCCCTCAGTACTGACCCTCTGACAATGCAGCTCTCCCTCAGCACTGCTCCTTTGACCCTGCAGCACACCCTAAGAAATGACGCTCTGACACAACAGCTTTCCCTCAGTACTGACACTCTGACTCTGCAGCACTCTCTTTGTACTGACATTTCCACAGTGCAGCATTCCCTCAGTACTGACACTCATACAGTGTGGCATCCCCTCAGTACTGACCCTCCGATAATGTGGCACTCCCTCAATACAGCTGCTCTTACAGTGCAGCACTCCCTCGGTACTGACCCTCCGATAACGTGGCATTTTCTCAGTAACAACCCTCCGGCAGAGCAGAACTCCCTCAGTACTGACAATCAGACAGTGCGGCACTGCCTCATTCCTGCACTTCTGATAGTCCAGCAATGCCTCAGCACTGACCCTTTGGCAGTGCAGCACTCCCTCAGTACTGACCTTCTGAAACAACACTCCCTCAGTACTGACCCTCTGACAGTGCAGCACTCCCTCAGTACTGACCCTCTGACAATGCAGCTCTCCCTCAGCACTGCACCTTTGACCCTGCAGCACTCCCTCAGTACAGACCCTCGGACAGTGCAGCACTCTCTCAGTACTGACCCCCTGAAACAACACTCCCTCAGAACTGACACACTGACCGTGTAGCTCTCCCTCAGTAATGTCCCTTTGAGTGTGCATCACTCTCTCAGTACTGACCCACGGGCAATGCAGCAATCACTCAGTACAGACTGTCCGACAGATAGCATGGCACTCCCTCAGTACTGACCCCTCACAGCGCGGTGATCCCTCAGTACTCAACCCCTCAGAGTGCGTTGCTCCCTCAGTTCTAACCCTTTCACAATGCAGCGCTCCCTCAGTAGTAACCCTCTCACAGTGCGACACTCTGACAGCATGGCGATCCATTAGTACTGACCCTCAGAGAATGCGCACTTCATCATTACTGACCTTCTCCCTGCACAGCAATCCCTCCATCCTGACGTTCTTACAATGCAGCATTCCATCCACACTGACCCTCTGACAATGCTGCACTCCCTCCATACTGACCCTCTGACAATGCAGCACTACCTCCACACTGATCCTCTGACAATGCTGCACTCCCTCCACACTGACCGTCTGACAATGCTGCACTCCCTCCATTCTGATCCTCTGACAATGCTGCACTCCCTCCACACTGACCCTCTCACAATGCTGCACTCCCTCCATCCTGACGTTCTGACAATGCAGCATTCCCTCTACACTGACCCTCTGACAATGCTGCACTCCCTCCATCCTGACGTTCTGACAATGCAGCATTCCCTCCACACTGACCCTCTGACAATGCTGCACTCCCTCCACACTGACCCTCTGACAATGCTGCACTCCCTCCATCCTGACGTTCTGACAATGCAGCATTCCCTCCACACTGACCCTCTGACAATGCTGCACTCCCTCCACACTGATCCTCTGACAATGCTGCCCCCCCTCCACACTGATCCTCTGACAATGCTGCACTCCCTCCACACTGACCCTCTGACAATGCAGCACTCCCTCCACACTGACCCTCTGACAATGCTGCACTCCCTCCACACTGACCCTCTGACAATGCTGCACTCCCTCCACACTGACCCTCTGACAATGCAGCATTCCCTCCACACTGACCCTCTGACAATGCTGCACCCCCTCCACACTGATCCTCTGACAATGCTGCACTACCTCCACACTGACCCTCTGACAATGCAGCACTCCCTCCACACTGACCCTCTGACAATGCTGCACTCCCTCCACACTGACCCTCTGACAATGCTGCACTCCCTCCACACTGACCCTCTGACAATGCTGCACTCCCTCCACACTGACACTCTGACAATGCTGCACTCCCTCCACACTGACCCTCTGACAATGCTGCACTCCCTCCACACTGACCCTCTGACAATGCTGCACTCCCTCCACACTGACCGTCTGACAATGCTGCACTCCCTCCATTCTGATCCTCTGACAATGCTGCACTCCCTCCACACTGACCCTCTCACAATGCTGCACTCCCTCCATCCTGACGTTCTGACAATGCAGCATTCCCTCTACACTGACCCTCTGACAATGCTGCACTCCCTCCATCCTGACGTTCTGACAATGCAGCATTCCCTCCACACTGACCCTCTGACAATGCTGCACTCCCTCCACACTGACCCTCTGACAATGCTGCACTCCCTCCATCCTGACGTTCTGACAATGCAGCATTCCCTCCACACTGACCCTCTGACAATGCTGCACTCCCTCCACACTGATCCTCTGACAATGCTGCACCCCCTCCACACTGATCCTCTGACAATGCTGCACTCCCTCCACACTGACCCTCTGACAATGCAGCACTCCCTCCACACTGACCCTCTGACAATGCTGCACTCCCTCCACACTGACCCTCTGACAATGCTGCACTCCCTCCACACTGACCCTCTGACAATGCAGCATTCCCTCCACACTGACCCTCTGACAATGCTGCACCCCCTCCACACTGATCCTCTGACAATGCTGCACTACCTCCACACTGACCCTCTGACAATGCAGCACTCCCTCCACACTGACCCTCTGACAATGCTGCACTCCCTCCACACTGACCCTCTGACAATGCTGCACTCCCTCCACACTGACCCTCTGACAATGCTGCACTCCCTCCACACTGACACTCTGACAATGCTGCACTCCCTCCACACTGACCCTCTGACAATGCTGCACTCCCTCCACACTGACCCTCTGACAATGCTGCACTCCCTCCACACTGACACTCTGACAATGCAGCACTACCTCCACACTGACCCTCTGACAATGCTGCACTCCCTCCACACTGACCCTCTGACAATGCTGCACTCCCTCCACACTGATACTCTGACAATGCTGCACTCCCTCCACACTGACCCTCTGACAATGCAGCACTCCCGCCACACTGACCCTCTGGCAAAGCTGCACTCCCTTCACACTGACCCTCTGACAATGCAGCACTACCTCCACACTGACCCTCTGACAATGCTGCACTCCCTCCACACTGACCCTCTGACAATGCTGCACTCCCTCCACACTGATCCTCTGATAGTGATGCGCTCCCTCAGTACTGACTCTCTGGCAGAGTGGAAGTGGCCCTATACTGACCCTCCGACATTGTGGACCAATCTCAGGACAAAACCTCCGACAGTACAGCACTCCATCACAAATGACACTCTGACAGTACAGCACTGCCTCAGTACTGACTCATTGACAGTGTAGCACTCCCTCAGTACTGACCCATTGACAGTGTATCACTCCCTCAGTACTGACCCTCTGCCTCGGTCCTGCACCTCTGACAGTCCAGCAGTGCCTCAGTACTGTCTATCTGACAGTGTAGCACTCTCTCTGTACTAACCCTCTGACAGTGCAGCACTCCCTCAGTACTGACCCGCTGACAGTTCAGCACCCGCTCGGCACTGACCATCTGACTGTGCAGCACTCTCTCAGTACTGACCATCTGACTGTGCAGCACTCTCTCAATACTGACCATCTGACTGTGCGGAACGCCCTCAGTACTGACCCGCTGATAGTTCAGCACCCGCTCGGTACTGACCCTCTGACAGTGCAGCACTCTCTCTGTCCCGACCCTCTGAAATAGCACTCACTCAGAACTGACACTCTCGCTGTGGAGCACTCCCTCAGTACTGACCTTTTGATAGTACATGCTCCCTCAGTTCCTACCCTATGATAGTGTAGTGCTCGTTCAGTACTGACCCTCTGATGGTGCAGTGCTCTCAGACTACAGAGCTTCAGACAGTGCGGCATTCCCTCTGGACTGAACGTCTGACAGTGAGGTGATCCCTCACTACTGACTGTCCGACAGTGCGGTGATCCCTCAGTGCTCACCCTCTGGCAATGCAGCAGCCCCTCAGTACTGACCCTCTGACAGCGCAGTGATCCCTCAGTGCTGACCCTCTGACAGTGTGGCACTCACTCAGTACTGACGCTCACACAGTGCAGAACTTCCTCAGTACTGACCATCTGACACTGTGGCAGTGCCACCATACCGACCGTGTGACAGTGCGGTACACCCTCAGTACTGACCCTCTGGCAGTGCTGCTCTTTGACTGAGCAGCGCACCTTTAGTTCTGAAATTCTTGCAGTGCAGCGCTCCCTCAGTAATGACCCTCCGACAGTGCAGCACTCCCTCCGTACTGACCCTCTGACAGTGCAGCACTCCCTCAGTACTGACCCTCTGACAGTGCAGTACTCCCTCAGTACTGACCCTCTGACAGTGCAGCACTCCCTCAGTACTGACCCTCTGACAGTGCAGTACTCCCTCAGTACTGACCCTCTGACAGTGCAGCACTCCCTCAGTACTGACCCTCTGACAGTGCAGCACTCCCTCAGTACTGACCCTCTGACAGTGCAGCACTCCCTCAGTACTGACCCTCTGACAGTGCAGCACTCCCTCAGTACTGACCCTCTGACAGTGCAGTACTCCCTCAGTACTGACCCTCTGACAGTGGAACACCCCCTCAGTAATGACCCTCTGACAGTGCAGCACTCCCTCAGTACTGACCCTCTGACAGTGCAGCACTTCCTCAGTACTGACCCTGACAGTGCAGCACTCCCTCCGTACTGACCCTCTGACAATACAGCACTCCCTCAGTACTGACCCTCCGACAGTGCAGCACTCCCTCAGTGTTGATCCTCTGACAGTGCAGCACTCCCTCAGTACTGACCCTCTGACAGTGCAGCACTCCCTCAGTACTGACCATCTGACAGTGCAGCACGCCCTCAGTACTGACCCTCTGACAGTCCAGCACTCCCTCATTCCTGACCCTCTGACAGTGCAGCACTCCCTCAGTACTGACCCTCTGACAGTGCAGCACTCCCTCAGTACTGACCCTCTGACAGTGCAGTACTCCCTCAGTACTGACCCTCTGACAGTGCAGCACTCCCTCAGTACTGACCCTCTGACAGTGCAGTATTCCCTCAGTACTGACCCTCTGACAGTGCAGCACTCCCTCAGTACTGACCCTCCGACAGTGCAGCACTCCCTCAGTGTTGATCCTCTGACAGTGCAGCACTCCCTCAGTACTGACCCTCTGACAGTCCAGCACTCCCTCATTCCTGACCCTCTGACAGTGCATCACTCCCTCAGTACTGACCCTCTGACAGTGCAGCACTCCCTCAGTACTGACCCTCTGACAGTGCAGTATTCCCTCAGTACTGACCCTCTGACAGTGCAGCACTCCCTCAGTACTGACCCTCTTTTCTTCTATTTCATAGAGTCTTGTGGAAATTTGGAGACATTGGGTCTGCAAATTCTGAGGAAGCCTGAGAGAGACACACAAACCAAACCCTGTCTGAAACTCTCTGTAATAGACTATTCAGAGGCACAGAGTCACAGAGATGCACAGCTTGGAAATGGACGCTCCTGTCCAACTCGTCCATACCAACCAGATATTCCCATCGCATTTCATTCCATTAGCTAGCACTTGGCTGATATCCCTCTAAACCCTTCCTATTCACATACTCATCCTGATGCCTTTTAAATGTCACAATTGTACCAGCCCCCATCACTTCCTCTGGCAGATACCTGCATGCCCTTGAATAAGTGCTCAAACATTCATACTGTCGATACCATACTCTAATGAACACCAACCTACGAAAGACTATCATTGTCATTTTCAACCCACCCTGAGCTCCTTCATTACGCTGATTTCAACACAGGGGAAGAAACAGAGTTAGTGACCATCCACCGTGACCCTGTTACAAAACTTATTTTCACATGTGGCTTGTATGTCATTCCCACACCCTCTAATAGTTGTCTGGAAGGTGTGGATGAGCTGTACTCTCCTGCTGCAGTCCTTAGATGTCCCACAGTGATGTTAGGGAGGGAGCTCCAGGATCTTGACCTGAACCACGTAAAGAGCTCTCTTACTGGAGTGGCCTTTTAAAGTTGGGAAGTTATTATAGACCAGGAGGACCCGAGAGCTGCTGTCTTGTCAGAGAGAGAGGCCTGGTGGGTCACACACCTCAGGTGAGGGGTGAGGTTGAGAAGCTGGGGCCTTCATGGTAATTTCAGACATGATAGAGATTGAGCCAACAATGTTGGCATCACGAACCTGTTAGCTGTGGTAACTGACCCCCCTTTGTAGCAGAGGGATTCAATCCATTTAATAGAGCCAGCTTGAGACTTCAACACTAAAACCAATCTGTACGGACGCGCTGGAGACCTGAACCATCAATACAGAGATTGCTGAAGAAACTTAGCATGTCCGGCAGTATCTCTGAAGGGAGAGGGAGAAAGAGACAGAGAGAGTTCACCTTTCAATCCAGTGATTTCTGCAGGAAGGTTCCATCAGAACAGACCGTTTTGAGGAAGGGTCACTTGAAATGCGAATTGTTCCTCTCTCTCTTCACTGTTGCTACCTGGTGAATTCTGCTGAATATCCCCAGCCATCTGTTTGATTGAGAATTTGACCTGATCCAAGCGTCACTGAGTCATTCAGTCTGTGTTCAATGCCCTGAGGCTGCTCCTGCTGAAAGTTGACAAACAGGTTTAAGGCTTTGTAAGGTATTGTATTTGGAGGGCGGGCGACATGGGAGAACAGGTACAGAGCACAGGCACTTCACAAAGATCCTTCTCAATGTAACTTTGTGATGTTAATTCAGAAGAAACAGCTCAGACCTAACATTTCAGTTAATCAGCCAAGGGGAGTATATATGTAATTGCAAAGACTTCTTGTAAAGACTGTACCGAACCGAACTTTAGTGACTATGTTTGTACGTAAAGTTTTTTGTGAATAAAGTATCTTTTTGAAATTGATATAAATATTTTTTCGAGGGGGACCAAGCATCTTGAGCTTGTGGAGGCATTGCCCTTGTCCCTAGTCTTTCTTAAATAAACGCTAGACAAGTTCGATACTCCCCGGGTACAGACATCAAACGGTCATCAACGGGGAGGAGATGGTGGGATGGTCACAGGGGGCTCAGTGTTGCCTCACCCCACCCGGGTTCGATTCCAGCCTCGGGCGACTGTCTGTGTGGAGTTGGCACATTCTCTCCGTGTCAGCCTCCGGGTGCTCCAGTTCCCACCCACTGTCAAAAGATGTGCAGGCTGGGTGGGTTAGCCAGAGGAAATGAAGGGATCCGGGGATAGAGGGGGTAGGGTGGGATGCTCTGCCGAGGGTCAGTGTGAACCTGATAGGCCGAATGACCTGCTTCCACATCTTAGGGATTGTATGATCAATCCAGAGACTCAAATGATGTTCTGTGCCCTGGGCTCCAATCTTGGAGGTGGCTGTGGGTCATCACAGTGAGAACAGGTTTGGGGATGAACACGGTCCAAGGGGGCAACAGGTTTGCTTTCGGAGGTGTTGAGGGCATGAATGTTCTGTCGAGGTGCTTTGGGGATAAACATACTGAGGGGATGGTTTCTAAGGTATTGAGGGAGCACTATCTGTCAGTACAGGGTGCAGATGGTCGAAAGGTACAGATACACTTCATAGAACATAGATCATAGGACATCGAACAGTACAGCACAGAACAGGCCCTTCAGCCCTTGATGCTGTGCCGACCATCGATCCTCATGTAAGGGAAACCTAAAGTATGAACTCTCAAATGTCTATGACCATATGCATGTCCAGCAGTCACTTAAATATCCCCAATGACCTCACTTCCACAACTGCTGCTTGCAACGCATTCCATGCTCTCGCAACTCTCTGCTTAAAGAACCCGCCTCTGACATCCCCTCTACACTTTCCTCCAAACAGCTTAAAACTATGACCTCTCGTGTTAGCAATTTCTGCCCTGGGAAAAAAAGTGTCTGGCTAACAACTCTATCTATGCCTCTCATTATCTTGTATACCTCAATTAGGTCCCCTGTCTTCCTTCTTTTTTCCACTGAAAAAAATCCGAGCTCAGTCAACCTCTCTTTGTTAGATAAGCCCTCCAGTCCAGGCAGCATCCTGGTAAACCTCCTCTGAATCCTCTCCAAAGCATCCACATCTTTCCTAAAATAGGGCGACCAGAACTGGACGCAGTATTCCAAGTGCGTTCTAACCAAAGTTTTATAGAGCTGTATCAAGATCTCACGGCTCTTAAACACAATCCTCCTGTTAATGAAAGCCAAAACACCATATGCTTTCTTAACAACCCTGTCCACTTGGGTAGCCATTTTAAGGGATCTATGTACCTGCACACCAAGATCCCTCTGTTCCGTCACACTGCCAAGAATCCTGTCTTTAATCCTGTACTCAGATTTCAAATTTGACCTTCCAAAATGCGTCACCTCCATTTATCCACGTTGAACTCCATCTGCCACCTCTGCCCATCGCTGCATCCTGTCAATGTCCCGCTGCAGCCAACAACAGCCCTCCACACTGTCAACGACACTCCAACCTTTGAGTTGTCTGCAAACTTGCTGACCCCTCCTTCAATCCCCTCATCCAAGTCATTAATAAAAATTACAAACAGTAGAGGCCCAAGGACAGAGCCCTGTGGAACACCACTCACCACTGACTTCCAGGCAGAATATTTTCCTTCTACTACCACTCGCTGTCTTCTGTTGGCCAGCCAATTCTGTATCCAGACAGCTAAGTTTCCCGGTATCCCATTCCTCCTGACCTTCTGAATGAACCTACCATGGGGAACCTTATCAATTGCCTTGCTGAAGTCCATATACACCACATCCACAGCTCGACCCTCATCAACTTGCCCAGTAACATCCTCAAAGAACTCAGTAAGGTTTGTGAGGCATGACCTGCCCCTCACAAAGCCGTATTGATTGCATTAAATCAAGCCATGCTCTTCCAGATGCTCATAAATCCTGTCCCTCAGAATCCTTTCTAACACCTTACAGACGACAGACGTGAGAGTGTCTGGTCTGTAATTGCCGGGGATTTCCCTATTTCCTTTCTTGAAGAGAGGAATTATATTTGCCTCCCTCCAGTCCTCAGGTACGACTCCAGTGGAGAGCGAGGATGTAAGGATCTTCGCAAGCAGCGAAGCAATCACATTTCTCACTTCCCAAAGCAGCTGAGGACAAATCTGGTCTGGCCCTGGCGACTTGTCAATCTTAATGTTTGTCAAAATGTTCAGCACATCAGCTTCCTCAATCTCTATCTGTTCCAGCATGCTTACCTGCTCCTCAATGGTTTCATTCACGACAAGGTCCTTTTCTTTAGTAACGACAGAAGCAAAAAACTCATTTAGGGGGTTCCCCTGCCTCCTCAGACTCTACACACAAGTTCCCTATGCTATCCCTGAGCAGACCTACTCTTTCTTTGATCATTGTCTTACTCCTCACATCCGTGTAAAATGTCTTTGGATTCTCCCTAATCCTTCCTGTCAAGCCTTTTTCCTGCCCCCTCCTGGCTCTCCTCAGGCCATTTTTGAGCTCCTTCCTCGCCTGCCTGTAATCCTCTAGAGCTGACCAAGACCCTTCCTTCCTCCACCTTACGTAAGCTGCCTTCTTTCTTTCGAAAAGAAGCTCCTCCGCTCTCGTCATCCAAGGTTCCTTTATCTTGCCCCTTCTTGCCTGTCTCAGAGGAACACATTTATGCATCACTCGCAACAACTGTTCCTTAAACCGTCTCCACATGTTTATAGTGGCCTTTCCATGGAATAATTGCTCCCAGTCCATGGTTCCCAACTCACGTCTGATAGTATCATAGTTTCCTTTTCCCCAATTAAATATCCTCCCATTGTGCCTGCTTCTCTCCTTCTCCATGGCTATATACAATGTGAGGCAGTTGTGGTCACTGTCACCAAAATACTCTCCCACCGCAAGATCTGACACCTGCCCTGGTTCATTGCCGAGCACCAAAATCAAAATGGCCTCTCCCCTCGTCGGCCGCTTCAATGTGCTGAGTTAGGAAACCCTCCTGAACACACCTTACAAAACCATCTGCTCGAAGGAGGTTCCAATCTATATTGAGAAAGTTAAAGTCACCCATTACAACAACCCTATTACACTCACTCTTTACCGAAATCTGCTGACCTATGCTTTCTTCAATCTCCCTGCTGCTGTTGGGGCGGGTGGGGCTGTAGTAAACCCCTAATGAGGTGACTTCTCCCTTACTGTTTCTAATTTCCACCCATACTGACTCAGTAGGCAGACCGTCCTCGACAATGGTAACTTCTGTAGCTGTGATACCCTCTCTGATTTCCTTTCTGAATTCATTGCATGTGTTGTCCCTCAAGGGTTGGCCAGCACGGTGGCTCAATGGTGAGCACTGCTGCCTCGCAGCATCAGGGACCCAGATTTGATTCCAGACTCGGGCGACTGTCTGTGTGGAGTTTTCACATTCTCCCCGTGTCTGCGTGGGTTTCCTCCGGGTGCTGCGGTTTCTTCCCACAGTCCAAAGATGTGCAGGTTAGGTGAAATGGCCATGCTAAAGTGCCTGTAGTGTTCGGTGCATCAATCAGTGGTAAACGTAGGGGAATGGGTCTGGATGGTTCCTCTTCGGTGGGTCGGTGTAGACTTGTTGGGACGAAGGGACTGTTTCCACACTGTAGGGAATCTAAGGATCTATCCTTGGACCCTCCTTTTTCTCACCGACATACTGCCAGGAGGTAACATTGTCCAAAAGCACTGTGTTAGGTTTCACATGTAAACTGACACTGCCCAAGTCCCTCTCCCCATCATCTGTCTTCATTACTCCACTGTTACTCAGTTATCAAACTGCTTACCACGCTCCCACTACTCGGTTAGCTGCAGTTTTCTCCAGTGAAACATTGTAATGGTTAGAACCATTGCCTTCAGTTGCTATTACAAATTCCTTTCCCTTCCTGCTGAGCCGCTCCCTCCCACTGGGAAATATCTGAGGTACACTACATTCTTCACAATACTGCTGTTATATCTGACCCCAAGGTGACCTTCTGATCAGACATCCACACAATCACAAACACCAGGAATTCCATTCTGTTACACGTTCCTTGTCTCCCCCTCACCCCAGCTCCATTGTTACTGAAACCCCTTACCCGTGTCAGTGTTGCCTTAAACTTGACAATTCTGAAGCCGAACCCTTGATTGGTGACTGACCAAGAATCTGCTGCTTTCTGTGTTTCCTGCTCAATTACTCCCTGGTCCCTTTGTGGTGCAGCTTCCTACAGTTTCCACCATTTAAATAGCACTCTGTTCTTTTATTATCCCCTCCAAAATGACCAACTTCCCATTTTCCCAAATTATACTCCATCTGGCAACTTGTTGCCCCCTTCTCCTGTGCATCTCTCTCACTTCACAATCCTCTTAGACCTTTACAGTTATGCCTTTTCTGACAGATATCCCCACCCCACCCCCCAATTCTTCTAACCGTATACTGGGAATCCTGGGCAGTGGGAAGTGTGCAGTGTTGCTCTGTTTTCCGTGAGACTCTATGGGATGACTGGGAGGAGCTTGCTGCCCATTGGTCAGGATGGAGACAACTTGCCCATCGAGCTGCATGAGCCTTTCACTCCCCATGTCTTATTGATGAGGCACAGCGACAGCACGGAAGGAAAGAAAAGGAAGGAACTCCTGCTCTCCGCATCTCACTGACTCTTGGATCATTCTGTCCCATCTATGAAAGATGTGCCCTGTTCAGTCACATGAAGTCCCAAGGTGGAAACTCCTAGAAACCCACATAGATTTCCCCCTGAACTAACTGCTGACCTCCACAAGGGGTAATGTGTCCAGTCATCCTGGGCCAGGAGGAGGGGATGGTGTGAGTTTCTAACCTGAACTGACAGTGATGAATTTTATAAACTTGTATTACAGGATACTACAGATGGGCATTCAGATGGTAATCTCAGTAACTGTAACGCCAAACCCTGACAGCATTACTCAATTCATCAGGACCTGGATATTCACATTGTGCGTGGGTATTGTGTTCCAGCTCAATCCCATTTACTTTATAAAAGTTCTCCTTTAAATCAACCCATTCTCTCAATAGTTCTCCCCACACCTTCAATGTGTCCTGTAATCCTTGTATAATGAGCTGATGAGTATAAGGTTTATTTTAACGTGTAATGTTTGTAAACCACTCTGTCACAGCTCCCTTCAATTTCCTTTGCTACAAGGAGAACAATCTCAGGTTCCCCAAACCCCTGATTCCCCAATGTCTGTTTGCTCTCTATAAGGTACACATCAGGGTTGTGTTGGAACAGTGTCCACGTGCCTGCATCAGTGCAGCTCCCAGCAATGTTAAAGAACGTGAACATCTTCCAGGACAAAGCACTGAGCCTGAGTGGTGTCCCATCCACCACCCTCAGCATTCCCTCTCTCTACCCCCGAGGTACAGTGACATCACTGTGTAGAGGCAAAGTCAGTATTGTCCTACCAGACCATAGGGCTGCTCTCTCATTAGGGAGAGATGACTGGTGGTGGTTTAACCTGAAGGTTACCCCAGCCCAGGCAAGGGAAGAGGTTGGGAAGGAGAGTCGATCTATTGTAGATCGATATTATCTACCCAATGTATCAGCAACAACTATATCAGACCAATGAATAATGTAAAAGAATATCCAAAATATCCAGAATATCCAAGGAATCCCCCATTCCTTGAACCATCCTGGTAAATCCCCTGTGCCCCATCTCAGGGACCCTGCCATCCTTCCCAATGTGTGGGCGATCTCTGGTTTGCACAGACCCAGCTGCTCTGTGTTCCTGTGGGTGATGCCATCATCGAGCACCAGTTGCACTAAACCTCACTGTCTGGGAGGGTGGGAGACAAGGAATTCCCAACAGCATTTAAGACACATTTTGGTGCACACTGTGATACCAAGACAGATGGTGCCAATGGCTGTGTATTGGAAAATGGATCAGGATAGTTTGGTTATAGTTTTCTTTACTGGCACAGACTCAATGGCCCACAGAGCCTTTTTCTGTGCTGTAAACCGCAACACACTTAATATAGGAATATGACCGGACACCTTTGAAACCAGGTCAGAAAAAATGATAGTAGATTAGATGACACATGATTGGTGAATGTGTTTGGGAGGAAAGTGAGATGGAGCGGTTTAGGAGGAAATTCTGGAGCTCGATGCAGGAATCTGAAAGAGCCATCATCAAGTGAGAAATAAAAATGGGATATCCTAAAGGCTGCAATCAAAGAAAGGCACACATAGCACAACTTTCAGAGACTGGAGGGGATTAGAGTTAGGGAGGGGTCTGAGGCTGGAGAGGAATTATTAGAGATAAGGAAGATGTTCGCCGAGCTGGAAATTTGTCTTGCAGACGTTTCGTCCCCTGTCTAGGTGACATCCTCAGTGCTTGGGAGCCTCCTGTGAAGCGCTTCTATGATTTTTCCTCCGGCATTTATAGTGGCCTGTCTCTGCCGCTTCCGGTTGTCAGTTCCTGAACCACTATAAATGTCGGAGGAAACATCACAGAAGCGCTTCACAGGAAGCTCCCAAGCCCTGAGGATGTCACCTAGACAGGGGACAAAACATCTGCAACACAAATTCCCAGCTCGGTGAACAGAACCACAACAACGATCACCCGAGCTACAAATCTTCTCACAAACTTGGAAGATAAGGAAGAGTTGTGAGGCTGGGTGAGGTGACAGAGATAGGGAGAGATGTGAAGAGGGAGGAATGCAGAGATAGCAAGAATTAGAGTCGTAATGTTATGTAGCATGGAAACAGACCCTGTGATCCAATCAATCCATGTCAAACATAATTCCAAACTGAGGTAATCTCACCTGCCTCCCCTTGGTCCACATGGATCCAAACATTTCCTATTAGGTACCTGTCCAAATGGGTTTCCCGTAGAATCACTGTGGTGTGGAAACTGGCCATTTAGGGTCAGAGTCATTGAGATGTATAGCATGGAAACAGACCCTTCCATCCAACCCATCCATGCTGACCAGATATCCCAACCCAAACTAGTCCCACCCGCCAGCACCCAGCCCATATCCCTCCAAACCCTTCCTATTCATATATCCATCCAAATGCCTCCTAAATGTTGCAATTGTACCTGCCTCTACCACTTCCTCTGGCAGGTCATTCCATGCACGTACCACCATCTGTGTGAAACAGTTGCCCCTTCAGTCTCTTTTATATCTTTACCCTGTCACCCTAAACCTATGCCCTCTGGTTCTGGACTGGTTGCTGGAAGACTGGTGCCATTATTTGAGAAAGGTGGTAAGGAAAATTCAGCAAACTATAGACCGGTGAGGCTGTAGTCAGTAGAAGGCAAGTTGTTGAAAGGGCGTATGAGGGGTAGGATGTACATGTAATTGGAAAGACAAGATTGATTAGGGATAGTCAGCATGGTTTTGTGCATGGAAATCACTTACTTGGACTTCAGAAAGACGTTCAGCAAGGGTTCACATAACACACGGGTATAAAAGTCCATCACCATAGAATACAAGGAGATGGGGAGATTTGGATACAAAATTGGCTGGAAGGTCATAGAGTCATAGAGATATACAGCACAGAAATAGACCCTTCGGTCCAACCCGTCCATGCTGACCAGGTATCCCAACCCATTCTAGTCCCACCTGCCAACATCTGGCCCGTAACCCTCTAAACCCTTCCAAATCATGTTCCCACCGACAGAGGAACCTCAATTATGTGAACGAGTTGGGTGGGCACTAATTCATTCGGACAATCAATGATTCTGTGAATTGATTAAATGCCTTTCCTCTGGGGCTCGGAGTTTTCAAAGTCTGTTCCCCATTCAGGAGACTGCAGCAGCACACAGCACGAATGCCCACCCACACACCGTCCCCAGCCTGACCCTCACTCCGTCCCACACACAGCCCCCAGCCTGACCCCTACCGCCGTGCAACACCACTCCCAGCCTGACCCTCACTGCCGCCCACACACCACCCCCAGGCTGACCCTCACCGTCGTCCAACACCGCTCCCAGCCTGACCTACATGGGAATCCACACACCACCCCCAGCCTGACCCTCACTGTCGTCCACACACCACCCCCAGCCTGACCCTCACTGCCGCCCACACACCGCCCCCAGCCTGACCCTCACTGCCGCCCACACACCACCCCCAGGCTGACCCTCACCGTCGTCCAACACCGCTCCCAGCCTGACCTACATGGGAATCCACACACCACCCCCAGCCTGACCCTCACTCCGTCCCACACACCGTCCCCAGCCTGACCCTCACTGCCTCCCACACACCGTCCCCAGCCTGAACCCTCACTGCGTCCCACACACCGTCCCCAGCCTGATCCTCACTCCGTCCCACACACCGACCCAGCCTGACCCTCACTGCCTCCCACACACCATCCCCCAGCCTGACCCTCACTCCGTCCCACACACCGTCCCCAGCCTGACCCTCACTCCGTCCCACACACCGTCCCCAGTCTGACCCTCACTGCGTCCCACACACTGTCCCCAGCCTGACCCTCACTGCCTCCCACACACCATCCCCAGCCTGACCCTCACTCCGTCCCACACACCGTCCCCAGCCTGACCCTCACTCCGTCCCACACACCGTCCCCAGCCTGACCCTCACTCCGTCCCACACACCGTCCCCAGCCTGACCCTCGCTGCGTCCCACACACCGCCCCCAGCCTTACCCTCACTGCGTCCCACACACAGTCCCCAGCCTGACCCTCACTCAGTCCCACACACCGTCCCCAGCCTGACCCTCATTGCGTCCCACACACCGTCCCCAGCCTGACCCTCACTCCATCCCACACACCGCCCCAGCCTGACCCTCACTCCGTCCCACACACCGTCCCCAGCCTGACCCTCACTCCGTCCCACACACCGCCCCAGCCTGACCCTCACTCCGTCCCACACACCGTTCCCAGCCTGACCCTCACTCCATCCCACACACCACCCCCAGCCTGACCTTCACTCCGTCCCACACACCGCCACCAGCCTGACCCTCACTCCGTCCCACACACTGTCCCCAGCCTGACCCTCAATCCGTCCCAAACACCGTCCCCAGCCTTACCCTCACTCCGTCCCACACACCGTCCCCAGCCTGACCCTCACTCCGTCCCACACACCGTCCCCAGCCTGACCCTCACTGCCTCCCACATACCGTCCCCAGCCTGACCCTCACTGCCTCCCACACACTGTCCCCAGCCTGACCCTCACTCCGTCCCACACACCGCCCCCAGCCTGACCCTCACTGCCTCCCACACACCGTCCCCAGCCTGACCCTCACTCCGTCCCACACACCGTCCCCAGCCTGACCCTCACCGCGTCCCACACACCGTCCCCAGCCTGACCCTCACTCCGTCCCACACACCGTCCCCAGCCTGACCCTCACTCCGTCCCACACACCGTCCCCAGCCTGACCCTCACTCCGTCCCACACACCGTCCCCAGCCTGACCCTCACTGCGTCCCACACACCGTCCCCAGCCTGATCCTCACTCCGTCCCACACACCGTCCCCAGCCTGACCCTCACTCCGTCCCACACACCGTCCCCAGCCTGATCCTCACTCCGTCCCACACACCGCCCCTAGCCTGACCCTCACTGCGTCCCACACACCGTCCCCAGCCTGACCCTCACTCCGTCCCACACACCGCCCCTAGCCTGACCCTCACTCCGTCCCACACACCGTCCCCAACTTGACCCTCACTGCCTCCCACACACCGTCCCCAGCCTGACCCTCACTGCGTCCCACAACACCGTCCCCAGCCTGACCCTCACTGCCTCCCACACACCGTCCCCAGCCTGACCCACTCCCTCCCACACACCGTCCCCAGCCTGACCCTCACTGCGTCCCACACACCGTTCCCAGCCTGACCCTCACTCCGTCCCACATACCGTCCCCAGCCTGACCCTCACTGCGTCCCACACACCGTCCCCAGCCTGACCCTCACTCCGTCCCACACACCGTTCCCAGCCTGACCCTCACTCCGTCCCACACACCGTCCCCAGCCTGACCCTCACTCCGTCCCACATACCGTCCCCAGCCTGACCCTCACTGCCTCCCACACACCGTCCCCAGCCTGACCCTCACTGCGTCCCACACACCGTTCCCAGCCTGACCCTCACTCCGTCCCACACACCGTCCCCAGCCTGACCCTCACTCCGTCCCACACACCGTCTCCAGCCTGACCCTCACTCCGTCCCACACACCGCCCCCAGCCTGACCCTCACTCCGTCCCACACACCGTCCCCAGCCTGACCCTCACTCCGTCCCACACACCGTCCCCAGCCTGACCCTCACTGCGTCCCACACACCGTCCCCAGCCTGACCCTCACTCCGTCCGACACACCGTCCCCAGCCTGACCCTCACTCCGTCCCACACACCGTCCCCAGCCTGACCCTCACTCCGTCCCACACACCGTCCCCAGCCTGACCCTCACTGCGTCCCACACACCGTCCCCAGCCTGACCCTCACTCCGTCCGACACACCGTCCCCAGCCTGACCCTCACTCCGTCCCACACAACACCCCCAGCCTGACCCTCAATCCGTCCCACACACCGTCCCCAGCCTGACCCTCACTCCGTCCCACACACCGTCCCCAGCCTGACCCTCACTCCGTCCCACACACCGCCCCCAGCCTGACCCTCACTGCGTCCCACACACCGCCCCCAGCCTGACCCTCACTCCGTCCCACACACCGTCCCCAGCCTGACCCTCACTCCGTCCCACACACCGCCCCCAGCCTGACCCTCACTGCGTCCCACACACCGTCCCCAGCCTGACCTTCACTGCCTCCCACACACCGTCCCCAGCCTGACCCTCACTCCGTCCCACACACCGTCCCCAGCCTGACCCTCACTGCGTCCCACACAACACCCCCAGCCTGACCCTCAGGACACATTGAAGTTGTGGGGAGAACTATTGAGAGAATGGGATGATTGAAAGGAGAACTTTTATGCAGTAAATGGGATTGAGCTGGAACACAATGTGAATATCCAGGTCCTGATGAATTGTGTAAGAGTTTGGCGTTACAGAACTGAGATTACCATCTGAATGTCCACCTGTAGTATCCTCTAATACAAGTTTATAAAATCCATCACTGTCAGTTCAGGTTAGAAACTCACACCATCCTGTTTACTACAGGCCCCCCCCCAACAGCCGCAGGGAGATTGAAGGAAGCATAGGTCAGCAGATTTTGGTAAAGAGTGAATGTAATAGGGTTGTTGTAATGGGTGACTTTAACTTTCTCAATATAGATTGGAACCTGCTTCGAGCAGATGGTTTTGTAAGGTGTGTTCAGGAGGGTTTCCTAACTCAGCACCTTGAAGCGGCCGACGAGGGAAGAGGCCATTTTGATTTTGGTGCTCGGCAATGAACCAGGGCAGGTGTCAGATCTTGCGGTGGGAGAGTATTTTGGTGATAGTGACCACAACTGCCTCACATTGTATATAGCCATGGAGAAGGAGAGATGCAGGCACAATGGGAGGATATTTAATTGGGGAAAAGGAAACTATGATACTATCAGACGTGAGTTGGGAACCATGGACTGGGAGCAATTATTCCATGGAAAGGCCACGACAGACATGTGGAGACGGTTTAAAGAATAGTTGTTGCGAGTGATGCACAAATGTGTTCCTCTGAGTCAGGCAAGAAGGGGTAAGATAAAGGAACCGTGGATGTCGAGAGCGGAGGAGCTCCTTTTCGAAAGAAAGAAGGCAGCTTACGTAAGGTGGAGGAAGGAAGGGTCTTGGTCAGCTCTAGAGGATTACAGGCAGGCGAGGAAGGAGCTCAAAAATGGCCTGAGGAGAGCCAGGAGGGGGCAGGAAAAAGGCTTGACAGGAAGGATTAGGGAGAATCCAAAGACATTTTACACGGATGTGAGGAGTAAGACAATGATCAAAGAAAGAGTAGGTCCGCTCAGGGATAGCATAGGGAACTTGTGTGTAGAGTCTGAGGAGGCAGGGGAAACCCCTACATGAGTTTTTTGCTTCTGTCGTTACTAAAGAAAAGGACCTTGTAGTGAATGAAACCATTGAGGAGCAGGTAAGCATGCTGGAACAGATAGAGATTGAGGAAGCTGATGTGCTGAACATTTTGACAAACATTAAGATTGACAAGTCGCCAGGGCCAAACCAGATTTGTCCTCGGCTGCTTTGGAAAGTGAGAAATGTGATTGCTTCGCTGCTTGTGAAGATCCTTACATCCTCGGTCTCCATTGGAGTCGTACCTGAGGACTGGAGGGATGCAAATATAATTCCTCTCTTCAAGAAAGGAAATAGGGAAATCCCCGGCAATTACAGACAAAACACTCTCACGTCTGTCGTATGTAAAGAGTTAGAAAGGATTCTGAGGGACAGGATTTATGAGCATCTGGAAGAGCATGGCTTGATTTAATGCAATCAACACGGCTTTGTGAGGGGCAGGTCATGCCTCACAAACCTTACTGAGTTCTTTGAGGATGTTACTAGGCAAGTTGATGAGGGTCGAGCTGTGGATGTGGTGTATATGGACTTCAGTAAGGCATTTGATAAGGTTCCCCATGGTAGGTTCATTCAGAAGGTCAGGAGGAATGGGATACCGGGAAACTTAGCTGTCTGAATACAGAATTGGCTGGCCAATAGAAGACAGCGAGTGGTAGTAGAATGAAAATATTCTGCCTGGAAGTCAGTGGTGAGTGGTGTTCCACAGGGCTCTGTCCTTGGGCCTCTACTGTTTGTAATTTTTATTAATGACTTGGATGAGGGGATTGAAGGAGGGGTCAGCAAGTTTGCAGACGACACAAAGGTTGGAGTGTCGTTGACAGTGTGGAGGGCTGTTGTTGGCTGCAGCGGGACATTGACAGGATGCAGAGATGGGCTGAGAGGTGGCAGATGGAGTTCAACCTGAATAAATGGAGGTGATGCATTTTGGAAGGTCAAATTTGAAAACTGAGTACAGGATTAAAGACAGGATTCTTGGCAGTGTGGAGGAACAGAGGGATCTTGGTGTGCAGGTACATAGATCCCTTAAAATGGCTACCCAAGTGGACAGGGTTGTTAAGAAAGCATATGGTGTTTTGACTTTCATTAACAGGGGGATTGTGTTTAAGAGTCGTGAGATCTTGTTGCAGCTCTATACAACTTTGGTTAGAACGCACTTGGAATACTGTGTCCAGTTCTGGTCGCCCTATTATCGGAAAGATGTGGATGCTTTGGAGAGGATTCAGAGGAGGTATACAAGGATGCTGCCTGGAATGGAGGGCTTATCTAACAAAGAGAGGTTGACTGAGCTCGGACTTCTTTCAGTGGAAAAAAGAAGGAAGACGGGGACCTAATTGAGGTATACAAGATAATGAGAGGCATAGATAGAGTTGATAGCCAGAAACTTTTTCCCAGGGCAGAAATTGCTAACACGAGAGGTCATAGTTTTAAGCTGTTTGGAGGAAAGTATAGAGGGGATGTCAGAGGCGGATTCTTTAAGCAGAGAGTTGCGAGAGCATGGAATGCGTTGCAAGCAGCAGTTGTGGAAGCAAGGTCATTGGGGATATTTAAGTGACTGCTGGACATGCATATGGTCACAGAAATTTGAGTGTTCATACTTTAGGTTTCCCTTACATGAGGATCGATGGTCGGCACAGCAATAAGGGCTGAAGGGCCTGTTCTGTGCTGTACTGTTCGATGTCCTATGTTCTATGTTCTATGAAGTGTATCTGTACCTTTCGACCATCTGCACCCTGTACTGACAGATCGTGCTCCCTCAATACCTTAGAAACCATCCCCTCAGTATGTTTATCCCCAAAGCACCTCGACAGAACATTCATGCCCTCAACACCTCAGAAAGCAAACCTGTTGCCCCCTTGGACCGTGTTCATCCCCAAACCTGTTCTCACTGTGATGACCCACAGCCACCTCCAAGATTGGAGCCCAGGTCCCAGAACATCATTTGGGTCTCTGGATTGATCATACAATCCCTAAGATGTGGAAGCAGGTCATTCGGCCTATCAGGTTCACACTGACCCTCGGCAGAGCATCCCACCCTACCCCCTCTATCCCCGGATCCCTTCATTTCCTCTGGCTAACCCACCCAGCCTGCACATCTTTGGACAGTGGGTGGGAACTGGAGCACCCGGAGGCTGACACGGGGAGAATGTGCCAACTCCACACAGACAGTCACCCGAGGCTGGAATCGAACCCGGGTGGGGTGAGGCAACACTGAGCCCCGGTGACCATCCCACCATCTCCTCCCCGTTGATGACCGTTTGATGTCTGTATCCGGGGAGTATCGAACTTGTCTAGCGTTTATTTAAGAAAGATTAGGGACAAGGGCAATGCCTCCACAAGCTCAAGATGCTTGGTCCCCCTCGAAAAAATATTTATATCAATTTCAAAAAGAGACTTTATTCACAAAAAAACTTTACGTACAAACATAGTCACTAAAGTTCGGTTCGGTACAGTCTTTACAAGAAGTCTTTGCCATGACATATATCCTCCCCTTGTCTGATTAACTGAAATGTTAGGTCTGAGCTGTTTCTTCTGAATTAACATCACAAAGTTACATTGAGAAGGATCTTTGTGAAGTGCCTGTGCTCTGTACCTGTTCTCCCATGTCGCCCGCCCTCCAAATACAATACCTTACAAAGCCTTAAACCTGTTTGTCAACTTTCAACAGGAGCAGCCTCAGGACATTGAACACAGACTGAATTACTCAGTGACGCTTGGATCAGGTCAAATTCTCAAGCAAACAGATGGCTGGGGATATTCAGCAGAATTCAGCAGGTAGCAACGGTGAAGAGAGAGAGGAACAATTTGCATTTCAAGTGACCCTTCCTCAAAACGGTCTGTTCTGAAGGAACTTTCCCGCCGAAATCACTGGATTGAAAGGTGAACTCTCTCTCTGTCTCTTTCTCCCTCTCCCTTCAGAGATGCTGCCGGACATGCTAAGTTTCTTCAGCAATCTCTGTATTGATGGTTCAGGTCTCCAGCGCGTCTGTACAGATTGATTTTAGGGTTGAATTCTCAAGCTTGCTCTATTAAAGGGATTGAATCCCTCTGCTACAAAGGGGGGTCAGTTACCACAGCTAACAGGTTCGTGATGCCAACATTGTTGGCTCAATCTCTATCATGTCTGAAATTACCATGAAGGCCCCAGCTTCTCAACCTCACCCCTCACCTGAGGTGTGTGACCCACCAGGCCTCTCTCTCTGACAAGACAGCAGCTCTCGGGTCCTCCTGGTCTATAATAACTTCCCAACTTTAAAAGGGCACTCCAGTAAGAGAGCTCTTTACGTGGTTCAGGTCAAAATCCTGGAGCTCCCTCCCTAACATCACTGTGGGACATCCAAGGACTGCAGCAGGAGAGTACAGCTCATCCACACCTTCCAGACAACTATTAGAGGGTGTGGGAATCACATACAAGCCACATGTGAAAATAAGTTTTGTAACAGGGTCACGGTGGATGGTCACTAACTCTGTTTGAAATCAGCGTAATGAAGGAGCTAAGGGTGGGTTGAAAATGACAATGATAGCTTTCGTAGGTTGGTGTTCATTAGAGTATGGTATCGACAGTATGAATGTTTGAGCACTTATTCAAGGGCATGCAGGTAGCTGCCAGAGGAAGTGATGGGGGCTGGTACAATTGTGATATTTAAAAGGCATCAGGATGAGTATGTGAATAGGAAGGGTTTAGAGGGATATCAGCCAAGTGCAAGCTAATGGAATGAAATGAGATGAGAATATCTGGTTGGTATGGACGAGTTGGACGGGAGGGTCCATTTCCAAGCTGTGCATCTCTGTGACTCTGTGCCTCTGAATAGTCTATAACAGAGAGTTTCAGACAGGGTTTGGTTTGTGTGTCTCTCTCAGGCTTCCTCAGAATCTGCAGGCCCAATGTCTCCAAATTTCCACAAGACTCTATGAAATAGAAGAAAAGAGGGTCAGTACTGAGGGAGTGCTGCACTGTCAGAGGGTCAGTACTGAGGGAGTGCTGCACTGTCTGAGGGTCAGTACTGAGGGAGTGCTGCACTGTCAGAGGGTCAGTACTGAGGGAGTGCTGCACTGTCTGAGGGTCATTACTGAGGGGGTGTTACACTGTCAGAGGGTCAGTACTGAGGGAGTGCTGCACTGTCAGAGGGTCAGGACTGAGGGAGTGCTGCACTGTCAGAGGGTCAGTACTGAGGGAGTGCTGCACTGTCAGGGTCAGTACTGAGGAAGTGCTGCACTGTCAGAGGGTCAGTACTGAGGGAGTGCTGCACTGTCTGAGGGTCATTACTGAGGGGGTGTTACACTGTCAGAGGGTCAGTACTGAGGGAGTGCTGCACTGTCAGAGGGTCAGTACAGAGGGAGTGCTGCACTGTCAGAGGGTCAGTACAGAGGGAGTGCTGCACTGTCAGAGGGTCAGTACAGAGGGAGTGCTGCACTGTCAGAGGGTCAGTACTGAGGGAGTACTGCACTGTCAGAGGGTCAGTACTGAGGGAGTGCTGCACTGTCAGAGGGTCAGTACTGAGGGAGTACTGCACTGTCAGAGGGTCAGTACTGAGGGAGTACTGCACTGTCAGAGGGTCAGTACTGAGGGAGTGCTGCACTGTCAGAGGGTCAGTACTGAGGGAGTACTGCACTGTCAGAGGGTCAGTACTGAGGGAGTACTGCACTGTCAGAGGGTCAGTACTGAGGGAGTACTGCACTGTCAGAGGGTCAGTACTGAGGGAGTGCTGCACTGTCAGAGGGTCAGTACTGAGGGAGTACTGCACTGTCAGAGGGTCAGTACTGAGGGAGTGCTGCACTGTCGGAGGGTCATTACTGAGGGAGCGCTGCACTGTAAGAATTTCAGAACTAAAGGTGCGCTGCTCAGTCAAAGAGCAGCACTGTCAGAGGGTCAGTACTGAGGGTGTACCGCACTGTCACACGGTCGGTATGGGGGCACTGCCACAGTGTCAGATGGTCAGTACTGAGGAAGTTCTGCACTGTGTGAGCGTCAGTACTGAGTGAGTGCCGCACTGTCAGAGGGTCAGTACTGAGGGATCACTGCGCTGTCAGAGGGTCAGTACTGAGGGGCTGCTGCATTGCCAGAGGGTGAGCACTGAGGGATCACCGCACTGTCGGACAGTCAGTAGTGAGGGAGCACCTCACTGTCAGACGTTCAGTCCAGAGGGAATGCCGCACTGTCTGAAGCTCTGTAGTCTGAGAGCACTGCACCATCAGAGGGTCAGTACTGAACGAGCACTACACTGTCATAGGGTAGGAACTGAGGGAGCATGTACTATCAAAAGGTCAGTACTGAGGGAGCGCTACACAGCGAGAGTGTCAGTTCCGAGTGAGCGCTATTTTAGAGGGTCGGGACAGAGAGAGTGCTGCACTGTCAGAGGGTCAGTACTGAGGGAGTGCTGCACTGTCAGAGAGTCAGTACTGAGCGGGTGCTGAACTATCAGCGGGTCAGTACTGAGGGCGTTCCGCACAGTCAGATGGTCAGTATTGAGAGAGTGCTGCACAGTCAGATGGTCAGTACCGAGCGGGTGCTGCACTGTCAGCGAATCAGTGCCGAGCGGGTGCTGAACTGTCAGCGGGTCAGTACTGAGGGAGTGCTGCACTGTCAGAGGGTCAGTACTGAGGGAGTGCTGCACTGACAGAGGGTTAGTACAGAGAGAATGCTACACTGTCAGATAGACAGTACTGAGGCACTGCTGGACTGTCAGAGGTGCAGGACCGAGGCAGAGGGTCAGTACTGAGGGAGTGATACACTGTCAATGGGTCAGTACTGAGGGAGTGCTACACTGTCATTGAGACAGTACTGAGGCAGTGCTGTACTGTCAGAGTGTCATTTGTGATTGAGTGCTGTACTGTCGGAGGTTTTGTCCTGAGATTGGTCCACAATGTCGGAGGGTCAGTATAGGGCCACTTACACTCTGCCAGAGAGTCAGTACTGAGGGAGCGCATCACTATCAGAGGATCAGTGTGGAGGGAGTGCAGCATTGTCAGAGGGTCAGTGTGGAGGGGGTGCAGCGTTGTCAGAGGGTCAGTGTGGAGGGAGTACAGCATTGTCAGAGGATCAGTGTGGAGGGAGTGCAGCATTGTCAGAGGGTCAGTGTGGAGGGAGTGCAGCATTGTCAGGGGGTCAGTGTGGAGGGAGTGCAGCATTGTCAGAGGGTCAGTGTGGAGGGAGTGTAGCATTGTCAGAGGGTCAGTGTGGAGGGAGTGCAGCATTGTCAGAGGATCAGAATGGAGGGAGTGCAGCATTGTCAGAGGATCAGAATGGAGGGAGTGCAGCATTGTCAGAGGGTCAGTGTGGAGGGAGTGCAGCACTGTCAGAGGGTCAGTGTGGAGGGAGTGCTGCATTGTCAGAACGTCAGGATGGAGGGATTGCTGTGCAGGGAGAAGGTCAGTAATGATGAAGTGCGCACTCTCTGAGGGTCAGTACTAATGGATCGCCATGCTGTCAGAGTGTCGCACTGTGAGAGGGTTACTATTGAGGGAGCGCTGCATTGTGAAAGGGTTAGAACTGAGGGAGCAACGCACTCTGAGGGGATGAGTACTGAGGGATCACCGCGCTGTGAGGGGTCAGTACTGAGGGAGTGCCATGCTATCTGTCGGACAGTCAGTACTGAGTGATTGCTGCATTGCCAGTGGGTCAGTACTGAGAGAGTGATGCACACTCAAAGGGACATTACTGAGGGAGAGCTACACGGTCAGTGTGTTAGTTCTGAGGGAGTGTTGTTTCAGAGGGTCAGTACTGAGGGAGTGCTGCACTGTCAGAGGGTCAGTACTGAGGGAGTGCTGCACTGTCAGAGGGTCAGTACTGAGGGAGTGCTGCACTGCCAAAGGGTCAGTACTGAGGGAGTGCTGCACTGCCAAAGGGTCAGTACTGAGGGAGTGCTGCACTGCCAAAGGCTCAGTACTGAGGCATTGCTGGACTATCAGAAGTGCAGGAATGAGGCAGTGCCGCACTGTCAGATTGTCAGTACTGAGGGAGTTCTGCTCTGTCGGAGGGTTGGTACTGAGAAAATGCCACGTTATCGGAGGGTCAGTACCGAGGGAGTGCTGCACTGTAAGAGCAGCTGTATTGAGGGAGTGCCACATTGTCGGAGGGTCAGTACTGAGGGAATGCCACACTGTATGAGTGTCAGTACTGAGGGAATGCTGCACTGTGGAAATGTCAGTACAAAGAGAGTGCTGCAGAGTCAGAGTGTCAGTACTGAGGGAGTGCTGTTGTGTCAGAGCGTCATTTCTTAGAGTGTGCTGCAGGGTCAAAGGAGCAGTGCTGAGGGAGAGCTGCATTGTCAGAGGGTCAGTACTGAGGGAGCGCTGCACTGTCAGAGGATATAGAACATAGAACATAGAACAATACATCACAGAACAGGCCCTTCGGCCCACCATGTTGTGCCGAACATTTGTCCTAGCTTAAGCACCCATCCATGTACCTATCCAATTGCCGCTTAAAGGTCACCAAAGATTCTGACTCTACCACTCCCACAGGCAGCGCATTCCATGCCCAAACCACTCTCTGGGTAAAGAACCCACCCCTGACATCTCCCCTATACCTCCCACCCTTCACCTTAAATTTATGTCCCCTTGTAACACTCTGTTGTACCTGGGGAAAAAATTTCTGACTGTCTACTCTATCTATTCCCCTGATCATCTTATAAACCTCTATCAAGTCACCCCTCATCCTTCGCCGTTCCAACTAGAAAAGGCCAAGCACTCTCAACCTATCCTTGTACGACCTATTCTCCATTCCAGGCAACATCCTGGTAAGTCTTCACTGCACCCTCAACAAAGCTTCTACATCTTTCCTAAAGTGAGGCGACCAGAACTGCACACAGTACTCCAAATGTGGCCTAACCAAAGTCCTGTGCAGCTGTAACATCACTTCACGACTCTTGAATTCAATCCCTCTGCTAATGAACACTAATACACACCATAGGCCTTCTTACAAGCTCTAACAACGTGAATGGCAACTTTCAAAGATCTATGAACATAGACCCCAAGATCCCTCTGCTCCTCCACCTTACTAAGAACCATACCGTTAACCCTGTATTCCGCATTCTTATTTGTCTTTCCAAAATGGACAACCTCACACTTGGCAGGATAGAACTCCATCTGCCACTCCTCAGCCCAGCTCTGCAACATATCTAAGTCCCTTTGCAGCCGACAGGGCTGAGGCTTATTCCTCAGCTTCCGTCTGCTCATCCCAAATGAATCCCACTGCCCCACACTCAGCACAGTCATGTGTTCCTTATTTCTGAGCTTCCCAATGCTATTCCACATCCAGAATGACATCCCACACTCCTCCAAATCGTATTGCAGGCTATTTGTCTGGGAGCGAGGAGTGCTAAGAGAGGAAATTAAAATCTGAAAGGACTTTACAGTGACATTAAGGGTGAATTGATAATGAGAGAAAGAGTAGGTTGTGGAACACAGTGAGAATTTGTGCATGGACCCAGAGGCTACAGTGAATGGATGCATTTTGTCAATGCTCATTGGGACAGGGACGGTATGAAATCGTGGAGATGTTCTGTGATACAATTAAATGAATTAGCATATATAGAGAGAGATGGTTCTGAGTGGTCTGGCCTTCTTACAAACCAGTAAATCTCCAAAGACCGTGGAAATGTATCTCGGTTTACCGAATGAGGGGATGGAGGAAGTAGCAGGGACACTTGCAAACATTTTCAAACCCCCTCTGGCCACAGGAGAGGTGCCGTCGGACTGACCATGTGGTCCTGTTATTCAAGTAGGAACATGGGATATACCAGGCAGCTACAGGCCAGTCAGGCTAATATCGTGGGTGGGACGTCTGTTGGAAGCAATTTTGGGAGATAGAACTAATCAGCATTTACAGGGACTGGAGTTCATGAAGAACAGTTAGAATGGTTGTGTTTAGGGGAGGTCAGGTCTGACCAATGGGATTGCACTTTTAAAGGAGGTTTCCAGGTGTGTAAATAAGGGCAATACTTTCCTGCCGCCTGCTTGGAGGTCAGTCAGGCTTTTATCAGGACCCATACTGGAAACTGATAGTGAACATAAAAACTCAAGATCCAAGGAATTTGGCGCAGAATGCTGAGTGGCAGGAAGCAGACAGTGATGGCCCAGTTAGAAATCTCTGTCTGTTCATGTCTCACTGTTGGGGTCTTGCTGATGTGGCTGATAGAAAAGATTTAGATTTGAATGGTGGAGGGTTAATCAGTGGGGTCATGAATGATATGGGGATTGGTGGGGTGATAAATACTGAGGAGGATAGCCTTAGGTTACAGAAGGATGGAGATGGCCTTGTCAGATGGACTGATCAGTGACAACGGGTGAGGTGCCTGAAGATTGGAGAGTGATTAATGATGGACCATTATTGAAGTAAGGCTGCAAGGAACAGCCATTGAACTATGGAGCTGTGAGCCTGGTGGCAGTGGTGGGTAAGCTGTTGGAGGGCATTCTGAGAGACAACTTACATGTATTTGGAAAAGCAAGAATTGATTAGGGATGGTCAGCTTGGCTTTGTTTGTGGAAATAATGTGTCCAACCTGATAGAGCTTTTGAAGGGATGACCAAGGAGACAGATGAGAAGGTTTCACATGGGAGACTGCTTAGTAAAAGGTTAGATGAGATGGCATCCAAGGAGAGAGGACAACGCAGTGCCTCAGAGGTTTGATTCTAACTCCCGGTGACTGTCTGTGTGGAGTTTACACATTCTCTCTGTATCTGTGCGGGTTCCCTCCGGGTGATCCAGTTTCCTCCCACCGCCCAAAGATGCCATGGGAAATGCAGCATTACAGGGATAGAGTATAGGCTGTGAGTCTGGGTGTATGCTGTTCAGACAGTCAGTGTGGAGCCAAAGGACGGAATGGCTTGCTTCTACACTGTAGGAATTCTAAAATTAATCCAGAGAGACAAGTAATGTTCTGGGGACCTGGGCTCCAATCTTGGTCAGGGGTGGATGTGGGTCCTCACAGTCTGAGGGGGTGGGGGGTGGGGGCAGGGGGGGGGGGGGGTGGTGGGGGGGGGGGGGTGAGCCCTGAGCCCTGATGTGTTGAGGATGTGAATGTTTTGTGGAGCTACTGTCTAAGGGGCTTTGGGGGTTAAACACAACAAAGTGATGAATTCTTCGGTATTGAGGGAGCAATTTCTGAGTTATTGAGGGAGCACTTTCTGAGTATTGAGGGAGCACGTTATGAGGTATTGAGGGAGCACTATCTGAGGCATTTTGGGAGCACTATCTGAGGTACTGAGGGAGCAATTTCTGAGGTACTGAGGGAGCACTTTCTGAGGTATTGAGGCAGAACTATCTGAGGTATTGATGGAGCACTATCTGAGGCATTGAGGGAAAAATATCTGAGGTATTGAGGGAACAATTTCAGAGGTATTGAGGGAGCACTATCTGAGTTATTGAGGGAGAACTATCTGGGGTATTTAGGGAGCACTTTCAGAGGTATTGAGGGAGCACTATCTGAGGTATTGATAGAGCACTATCTGAGGTATTTATGGAGCACTTTCGGAGGTATTGATGGAGGACTTTCTGAATTACTGAGGAAGCACTATCTGAGGTAGTGAGGGAGCACTTTCTGAGGTATTGAGGGAGGACTTTCAGAGGTATTGAGGGAGCACTTTCTGAGGTACTGAGGGAGCACTATCTGAGGTACTGAGGGAGCACTTTCTGAGGTATTGAGGGAGCACTTCCAGAGGTATTGAGGGAGCACTTTCTGAGGTACTGAGGAAACACTATCTGAGGTACTGAGGCAGCACTATCTGAGGTACTGAGGGAGAACTATCTGAGGTACTGAGGGACCATTTTTCTGAAGTATTGAGGGAGCACTTTCTGAGGTACTGAGGGAGAACTATCTGAGGAAATGAGGGAGAACTATCTGAGGTACTGAGTGAGCACTTTCTGAAGTATTGAGGAAGCACTTTCAGAGGTATTGAGGGAGCACGTTCTGAGTTACTGAGGGAGAATTATCTGAGGTACTGAGGGAGCACTTTTTGAGGTATTGAGAGAGCACTATCTGAGGTATTGATGGAGCACATTCTGAGGTATTGAGGAAGCACTTTCTGAGGTATTGATTAAGCACTTTCTGAGTATTGAGGGAGTACATTCTGGGGTATTGTGGGAGCACTTTCTGAGGTATTGATGAAGCACTTTCTGAGGTATTGAGGAAGCACTCTCTGAGGTATTGAGGGAGAACGATCTGAGGTATTGATGGAGCACATTCTGAGGTATTGAGAGAGCACTATCTGAGGCATTGAGCACGATCTGAGGCCCTGAGGGAGCACTTTCAGAGGTATTGAGGGAGTACTTTCTGAGGTACTGAGGGAGACGTATCTGAGGTACTGAGGGAGAACTATCTGAGGTACTGAGGGAGCACTTTCTGAGGTATTGAGGGAGCACTTTCTGACGTACTGAGGAAGCACTATCTGAGGTACTGAGGGAGTACTATCTGAGGTACTGTGGGAGCACTATCTGAGATATTGAGGAAGCACTTTCAGAGGTATTGAGGGAGCACTATCTGAGGTATTGAGCGAGCACTTTCTGGGGTATTGAGGGAGCATGATCTGAGGTATTGAGGGAGCACTTTCTGAGGTACTGAGGGATCACTTTCTGAGGTATTGAGGTAGCACTTTCTGAGGTTTTGAAGAAGCACTTTCTGAGGGATTCAGGAAGCACTTTCTGAGGTATTGATGGAGCAAATTCTGAGGTAATGACGGAGCACTATCTGAGGTACTGAGGGAGCAATTTCTGAGGTATTGAGGAAGCACTTTCTGAGGTACTGAGGGAGCACTTTCTGAGGTATTGAGCGAGCACTATCTGAAGTACTCAGGGAGAACTATCTCAGGTATTGAGGGAGCACTTTCTGAGGTATTGAGGGAGCACTATCTGAGGTACTGAGCGAACAACTTCTGAGGTATTGAGGAAGCACACTCTGAGGTACTGAGGGAGAACTATCTGCGGTACTGAGGGAGAACTATCTGAGTTACTGAGGGAGCCCTTTCTGAGGTATTAAGGGAGCGCTATCTAAGGCATTGAGGGTGCAATATCTGAGGTCCTGAGGGAACAGTTTCTGAGGTATTTTGGGAGCACTGTCTGACGTACTGAGGAAGCGCTATCTGATGTTTTGAGCGAGTACCATCTGAGGTACTGAGGGAGAACTATCTGAGGTACTGAGGGAGCACTTTCTGACGTACTGAGGAAGCACTATCTGAGGTTCTGAGCGAGTACCATCTGAGGTACTGAGGGAGAACGATCTGAGGTATTGATGGACCACATCCTGAGGTATTGAGGGAGCACTTTCTGAGAGTCAGAGGAAGCACTTTCTGACGTATTGAGGGAGCACTATCTGAGGTATTGAGGAAGCACTTTCTGAGGCATTGAGGGAGCACTTTCTGAGGTATAGAGGGAGCACTATCTGAGGTACTGAGGGAGCAATTTCTGAGGGTCAGAGGAAGCGCTTTCTGAGGTATTGAGAAAGCACTTTCTGAGGTATTGAGGGATCACTTTCTGAGGTACTGAGGGAGCACTTTCTGAGGTACAGAGGAAGCACTTTCTGAGGTATTGAGGGAGCACTTTATGAGGTACTGAGGGAGCACTTTCTGAGGTATTGAGGGAGCACTATCTGAAGTACTGAGGGAGCACTTTCTGAGGTATTGAGGAAGCACTCTCTGAGGTACTGAGGGAGAACTATCTGTGGTATTGATGGAGCACTTTCTGAGGTATTGAGGAAGCACGTTCTGAGGTACTGAGGGAGCACTTTCTGAGGTATTGAGGGAGCACTATCTGAGGTACTGAGGGAACAACTTCTGAGGTATTGAGGAAGCACACTCTGAGGTACTGAGGGAGAACTATCTGCGGTACTGAGGGAGAACTATCTGAGTTACTGAGGGAGCACTTTCTGAGGTATTAAGGGAGCACTATCTAAGACATTGAGGGAGCAATATCTGAGGTCCTGAGGGAACACTTTCTGAGGTATTTTGGGAGCACTGTCTGACGTACTGAGGAAGCACTATCTGAGGTTCTGAGCGAGTACCATCTGAGGTACTGAGGGAGAACTATCTGAGGTACTGAGGGAGCAGTTCCTGAGGTACTGACGGAGCACTTTCTGACGTACTGAGGAAGCACTATCTGAGGTTCTGAGCGAGTACCATCTGAGGTACTGAGGGAGAACTATCTGAGGTACTGAGGGACCACTTGCTGAAGTATTGAGGGAGCACTTTATGAGGTATTGAGTAAGCACTTTCTGAGGTACTGAGGGAGAACTATCTGAGGTACTGAGCGAGCAAGGTCTGAGGTATTGAGGGAGCACTATCTGAGGTACTGAGGGAGAACTATCTGAGGTACTGAGGGACCACTTTCTGAGGTATTGAGGGAGCACTTTCTGAGGGTCAGAGGAAGCATTTTCTGAGGTATTGAGGGAGCACTATCTGAGGTATTGAGGAAGCACATTCTGAGGCATTGAGGGAGCACTTTCTGAGGTATAGAGGGAGCACTATCTGAGGTACTGAGGGAGCAATTTCTGAGGGTCAGAGGAAGCACTTTCTGAGGTATTGAGGAAGCACTTTCTGAGGTATTGAGGGATCACTTTCTGAGGTACTGAAGGAGCACTATCTGAAGTACTGAGTGAGCACTTTCTCAGGTATTGAGGAAGCACTCTCTGAGGTAATGAGGGAGAACTATCTGTGGTATTGATGGAGCACTTTCTGAGGTATTGAGGAAGCACATTCCGAGGTACTGAGGGAGCACTTTCTGAGGTATTGATGGAGCACTATCTGAGGTACTGAGGGAACAAGTTCTGAGGTATTGAGGAAGGACTCTCTGAGGTACTGAGGGAGAACTATCTGAGGTACTGAGGGAGAACTATCTGAGGTACTGAGGGAGCAATTTCTGAGGTATTTAGGGAGCACTTTCTGAGGTACTGAGTGAGAACTATCTGAGGTACTGAGGGAGAACTATCTGAGATATTGAGGGAGCAGGTTCTGAGGTATTGAGGTAGCACTATCTGACGTACTGAGGAAGCACTAGCTGAGGTTCTGAGTGAGTACAATCTAAGGTACTGAGGGAGCACTTTCTGAGGTATTGAGGGAGCACTTTCTGAGGTACTGCGGGAGCACTATCTGAGGTATTGAGGGAGAACTATCTGAGGTATTGTGGGAGCACTATCTGAGGTATTGAGGGAGCACTTTCAGAGGTATTGAGGGAGCACTATCTGAGGTATTGAGGGAGCACTATCTGAGGTATTGAGGGAGAACTATCTGAGGTTTTGAGGAGCACTATCTGAGGTATTGACGGAGAACTATCTGAGGTATTGAGCGAGCACTTTCAGAGGTTTTGAGGGAGAACTATCTGAGGTATTGAAGGAGAACTATCTTAGGTACTGAGGGAGCACTCTGAGGTATTGATGGAGCACTTTCTGAGGTATTGATGTAGCACTTTCTGAGGTACTGAGCGGATACCTTCCGAGGTATTGATGGAGCCAATTTCTGAGGTATTGAGAGAGCACTTTCTGAGGTACTGATGGAACACTCTCTGAGTTATTGAGGGAAGACTTTCGAGGTATTGAGGGAGAACTACCTGAGGTATTGATGGAACACTTTCTGTGGTATTGAGGGAGAACTTACTGAGTTACTGATGGAACACTCTCTGAGGTATTGAGGGAGAACTTTCCAGGGACTGAGAAAGCACTCTCTGAGGTATTGAGGGAGCACCTTCTGAGGTACTGAGGAAGCATTATCTGAGGTACTGAGGGAGCACTTTCTGAGGTACTGAGGGAGAACTATCTGAGGTACTGAGGGACCACTTTCTGAAGTATTGAGGGAGCACTTTCTGAGGTACTAAGGGAGCAAGTTCTGAGGTATTGAGGGAAGCACACTCTGAGGTACTGAGGGAGAACTGTCTGTGGTATTGATGGAGCATTTTCTGAGGTATTGTGGGAGCATTTTCTGAGGTACTGAGGGAGCAAGTTCTGAGGAATTGAGGGAGCAGTATCTGAGGTACAGAGGGAACAAGTTCTGAGGTATTGAGGAAGTACTCTCTGAGGTACTGAGGGAGAACTATCTGCGGTACTGAGGGAGAACTATCTGAGGTATTGAGGGAGCACTATCTGAGGTATTGAGGGAGCACTATCTGAGGTATTGAGGGAGCACTATCTGAGGTACCGAGGGAACAAGTTCTGAGGTATTGAGGAAGTACTCTCTGAGGTACTGAGGGAGAACTATCTGCGGTACTAAGGGAGAATAATCTGAGGTACGGAGGGAGCACTTTCTGAGGTATTAAGGGAGCACTATCTGAGGCATTGAGGGTGTAATATCTGAGGTACTGAGTGAGCACTTTCTGAGGAATTTAGGGAGCACTTTCTGAGGTACTGAGTGAAAACTATCTGAGGTACTGAGGGAGAACTATCTGAGGTACTGAGGGAGCAGTTTCTGAGGTATTGAGGGAGCACTTTCTGACGTCCTGAGGAAGCACTAGCTGAGGTTCTGAGTGAGTACTATCTGAGGTACTGAGCAAGCACTTTCTGAGGTATTGAGGGAGCACTTTCAGAAGCACTGCGGGAGCACTATCTGAGGCATTGAGGGAGTACTATCTGAGGTATTGAGGGAGCACTTTCAGAGGTATTGAGGGAGAACTATCTGAGGTATTGAGGGAGCACTATCTGAGGTATTGAGGGAGCACTATCTGAGGTACTGAGGGAACAAGTTCTGAGGTATTGAGGAAGCACTCTCTGAGGTACTGAGGGAGAACAACCTGCGGTACTGAGGGAGAACTATCTGAGTTACTGAGGGAGCACTTTCTGAGGTATTTAGGGAGCACTATCCGAAGTACTCAGGGAGAACTATCTCAGGTATTGAGGGAGAAATTTCTGAGGTATTGTGGGAGCACTATCTGAGGTACTGAGGGAACAAGTTCTGAGGTATTGAGGAAGCACACTCTGAGGTACTGAGGGAGAACTATCTGCGGTACTGAGGGAGAACTATCTGAGTTACTGAGGGAGCGCTTTCTGAGGTATTAAGGGAGCACTATGTAAGGCATTGAGGGAGCAATATCTGAGGTCCTGAGGGAACACTTTCTGAGGTATTTTGGGAGCACTGTCTGACGTACTGAGGAAGCACTATCTGAGGTTCTGAGCGAGTACCATCTGAGGTACTGAGGGAGAACTATCTGAGGTACTGAGGGAGCAGTTTCTGAGGTACTGAGGGAGCACTTTCTGACGTACTGAGGAAGAACTATCTGAGGTTCTGAGCGAGTACCATCTGAGGTACTGAGGGAGAACTATCTGAGGTACTGAGGGACCACTTGCTGAAGCATTGAGGGAGCACTTTATGAGCTATTGAGTAAGCACTTTCTGAGGTACTGAGGGAGAACTATCTGAGGTACTGAGCGAGCAAGTTCTGAGGTATTGAGGGAGCACTATCTGAGGTACTGAGGGAGAACTATCTGAGGTATTGATGGACCACTTTCTGAGGTATTGTGGGAGCGCTTTCTGAGGGTCAGAGGAAGCATTTTCTGAGGTATTGAGGGAGCACTATCTGAGGTATTGAGGAAGCACTTTCTGAGGTATTGAGGGATCACTTTCTGAGGTACTGAAGGAGCACTATCTGAAGTACTGAGTGAGCACTTTCTGAGGTATTGAGGAAGCACATTCCGAGGTACTGAGGGAGCACTTTCTAAGGTATTGATGGAGCACTATCTGAGGTACTGAGGGAACAAGTTCTGAGGTATTGAGGAAGCACTCTCTGAGGTACTGAGGGAGAACAATCTGAGGTACTGAGGGAGAACTATCTGAGGTACTGAGCGAGCAAGTTCTGAGGTATTGAGGGAGCACTATCTGAGGTACTGAGGGAGAACTATCTGAGGTACTGAGGGACCACTTTCTGAGGTATTGAGGGAGCACTTTCTGAGGGTCAGAGGAAGCATTTTCTGAGGTATTGAGGGAGCACTATCTGAGGTATTGAGGAAGCGCTTTCTGAGGCATTGAGGCAGCACTTTCTGAGGTATAGAGGGAGCACTATCTGAGGTACTGAGGGAGCAATTTCTGAGGGTCAGAGGAAGCACTTTCTGAGGTATTTTGGAAGCACTTTCTGAGGTATTGAGGGATCACTTTCTGAGGTACTGAAGGAGCACTATCTGAAGTACTGAGTGAGCACTTTCTCAGGTATTGAGGAAGCACTCTCTGAGGTACTGAGGGAGAACTATCTGTGGTATTGATGGAGCACTTTCTGAGGTATTGAGGAAGCACATTCCGAGGTACTGAGGGAGCACTTTCTGAGGTATTGATGGAGCACTCTCTGAGGTACTGAGGGAACAAGTTCTGAGGTATTGAGGAAGCACTCTCTGAGGTACTGAGGGAGAACTATCTGAGGTACTGAGGGAGAACTATCTGAGGTACTGAGGGAGCAATTTCTGAGGTATTTAGGGAGCACTTTCTGAGGTACTGAGTGAGAACTATCTGAGGTACTGAGGGAGAACTATCTGAGATATTGAGGGAGCAGGTTCTGAGGTATTGAGGTAGCACTTTCTGACGTACTCAGGAAGCACTAGCTGAGGTTCTGAGTGAGTACAATCTAAGGTACTGAGGGAGCACTTTCTGAGGTATTGAGGGAGCACTTTCTGAGGTACTGCGGGAGCACTATCTGAGGTATTGAGGGAGAACTATCTGAGGTATTGTGGGAGCACTATCTGAGGTATTGAGGGAGCACTTTCAGAGGTATTGAGGGAGCACTATCTGAGGTATTGAGGGAGCACTATCTGAGGTATTGAGGGAGAACTATCTGAGGTTTTGAGGAGCACTATCTGAGGTATTGACGGAGAACTATCTGAGGTATTGAGCGAGCACTTTCAGAGGTTTTGAGGGAGAACTATCTGAGGTATTGAAGGAGAACTATCTTAGGTATTGAGAGAGCACTCTCTGAGGTATTGATGGAGCACTTTCTGAGGTATTGATGTAGCACTTTCTAAGGTACTGAGCGGATACCTTCTGAGGTATTGATGGAGCACTTTCTGAGGTATTGAGAGAGCACTTTCTGAGGTACTGAGGGAGAACTATCTGAGGTACTGAGGGACCACTTTCTGAAGTATTGAGGGAGCACTTTCTGAGGTACTGAGGGAACAAGTTCTGAGGTATTGAGGAAGCACACTCTGAGGTACTGAGGGAGAACTATCTGCGGTACTGAGGGAGAACTATCTGAGTTACTGAGGGAGCGCTTTCTGAGGTATTAAGGGAGCACTATGTAAGGCATTGAGGGAGCAATATCTGAGGTCCTGAGGGAACACTTTCTGAGGTATTTTGGGAGCACTGTCTGACGTACTGAGGAAGCACTATCTGAGGTTCTGAGCGAGTACCATCTGAGGTACTGAGGGAGAACTATCTGAGGTACTGAGGGAGCAGTTTCTGAGGTACTGAGGGAGCACTTTCTGACGTACTGAGGAAGAACTATCTGAGGTTCTGAGCGAGTACCATCTGAGGTACTGAGGGAGAACTATCTGAGGTACTGAGGGACCACTTGCTGAAGCATTGAGGGAGCACTTTATGAGCTATTGAGTAAGCACTTTCTGAGGTACTGAGGGAGAACTATCTGAGGTACTGAGCGAGCAAGTTCTGAGGTATTGAGGGAGCACTATCTGAGGTACTGAGGGAGAACTATCTGAGGTATAGATGGACCACTTTCTGAGGTATTGTGGGAGCGCTTTCTGAGGGTCAGAGGAAGCATTTTCTGAGGTATTGAGGGAGCACTATCTGAGGTATTGAGGAAGCACTTTCTGAGGTATTGAGGGATCACTTTCTGAGGTACTGAAGGAGCACTATCTGAAGTACTGAGTGAGCACTTTCTGAGGTATTGAGGAAGCACAGGCCGAGGTACTGAGGGAGCACTTTCTAAGGTATTGATGGAGCACTATCCGAGGTACTGAGGGAACAAGTTCTGAGGTATTGAGGAAGCACTCTCTGAGGTACTGAGGGAGAACAATCTGAGGTACTGAGGGAGAACTATCTGAGGTACTGAGCGAGCATGTTCTGAGGTATTGAGGGAGCACTATCTGAGGTACTGAGGGAGAACTATCTGAGGTACTGAGGGACCACTTTCTGAGGTATTGAGGGAGCACTTTCTGAGGGTCAGAGGAAGCATTTTCTGAGGTATTGAGGGAGCACTATCTGAGGTATTGAGGAAGCACTTTCTGAGGCATTGAGGCAGCACTTTCTGAGGTATAGAGGGAGCACTATCTGAGGTACTGAGGGAGCAATTTCTGAGGGTCAGAGGAAGCACTTTCTGAGGTATTGAGGAAGCACTTTCTGAGGTATTGAGGGATCACTTTCTGAGGTACTGAAGGAGCACTATCTGAAGTACTGAGTGAGCACTTTCTCAGGTATTGAGGAAGCACTCTCTGAGGTACTGAGGGAGAACTATCTGTGGTATTGATGGAGCACTTTCTGAGGTATTGAGGAAGCACATTCCGAGGTACTGAGGGAGCACTTTCTGAGGTATTGATGGAGCACTCTCTGAGGTACTGAGGGAACAAGTTCTGAGGTATTGAGGAAGCACTCTCTGAGGTACTGAGGGAGAACTATCTGAGGTACTGAGGGAGAACTATCTGAGGTACTGACGGAGCAATTTCTGAGGTATTTAGGGAGCACTTTCTGAGGTACTGAGTGAGAACTATCTGAGGTACTGAGGGAGAACTATCTGAGATATTGAGGGAGCAGGTTCTGAGGTATTGAGGTAGCACTTTCTGACGTACTGAGGAAGCACTAGCTGAGGTTCTGAGTGAGTACAATCTAAGGTACTGAGGGAGCACTTTCTGAGGTATTGAGGGAGCACTTTCTGAGGTACTGCGGGAGCACTATCTGAGGTATTGAGGGAGAACTATCTGAGGTCTTGTGGGAGCACTATCTGAGGTATTGAGGGAGCACTTTCAGAGGTATTGAGGGAGCACTATCTGAGGTATTGAGCGAGCACTATCTGAGGTATTGAGGGAGAACTATCTGAGGTTTTGAGGAGCACTATCTGAGGTATTGACGGAGAACTATCTGAGCTATTGAGCGAGCACTTTCAGAGGTTTTGAGGGAGAACTATCTGAGGTATTGAAGGAGAACTATCTTAGGTATTGAGAGAGCACTCTCTGAGGTATTGATGGAGCACTTTCTGAGGTATTGATGTAGCACTTTCTAAGGTACTGAGCGGATACCTTCTGAGGTATTGATGGAGCACTTTCTGAGGTATTGAGAGAGCACTTTCTGAGGTACTGAGGGAGAACTATCTGAGGTACTGAGGGACCACTTTCTGAAGTATTGAGGGAGCACTTTCTGAGGTACTGAGGGAGCAAGTTCTGAGGTATTGAGGGAAGCACACTCTGAGGTACTGAGGGAGAACTGTCTGTGGTATTGATGGAACATTTTCTGAGGTATTGTGGGGGCATTTTCTGAGGTACTGAGGGAGCAAGTTCTGAGGAATTGAGGGAGCACTATCTGAGGTACTGAGGGAACAAGTTCTGAGGTATTGAGGAAGTACTCTCTGAGGTACTGAGGGAGAACTATCTGCGGTACTGAGGGAGAACTATCTGAGGTATTGAGGGAGCACTATCTGAGGTATGGAGGGAGCACTATCTGAGGTATTGAGGGAGCACTATCTGAGGTACTGAGGGAACAAGTTCTGAGGTATTGAGGAAGTACTCTCTGAGGTACTGAGGGAGAACTATCTGCGGTACTAAGGGAGAACTATCTGAGGTACGGAGGGAGCACTTTCTGAGGTATTAAGGGAGCACTATCTGAGGCATTGAGGGTGTAATATCTGAGGTACTGAGTGAACACTTTCTGAGGTATTTAGGGAGCACTTTCTGAGGTACTGAGTGAAAAGTATCTGAGGTACTGAGGGAGAACTATCTGAGGTACTGAGGGAGCAGTTTCTGCGGTATTGAGGGAGCACTTTCTGACGTACTGAGGAAGCACTAGCTGAGGTTCTGAGGGAGTACTATCTGAGGTACTGAGCTAGCACTTTCTGAGGTATTGAGGGAGCACTTTCAGAAGTACTGCGGGAGCACTATCTGAGGCATTGAGGGAGAACTAACTGAGGTATTGAGGGAGCACTATCGGAGGTATTGAGGGAGCACTATCTGAGGTACTGAGGGAACAAGTTCTGAGGTATTGAGGAAGCACTCTCTGAGGTACTGAGGGAGAACAACCTGCGGTACTGAGGGAGAACTATCTGAGTAACTGAGGGAGCACTTTCTGAGGTATTTAGGGAGCACTATCAGAAGTACTCAGGGAGAACTATCTCAGGTATTGGGGGAGAAATTTCTGAGGTATTGTGGGAGCACTATCTGAGGTACTGAGGGAACAAGTTCTGAGGTATTGAGGAAGCACACTCTGAGGTACTGAGGGAGAACTATCTGCGGTACTGAGGGAGAACTATCTGAGTTACTGAGGGAGCGCTTTCTGAGGTATTAAGGGAGCACTATGTAAGGCATTGAGGGAGCAATATCTGAGGTCCTGAGGGAACACTTTCTGAGGTATTTTGGGAGCACTGTCTGACGTACTGAGGAAGCACTATCTGAGGTTCTGAGCGAGTACCATCTGAGGTACTGAGGGAGAACTATCTGAGGTACTGAGGGAGCAGTTTCTGAGGTACTGAGGGAGCACTTTCTGACGTACTGAGGAAGAACTATCTGAGGTTCTGAGCGAGTACCATCTGAGGTACTGAGGGAGAACTATCTGAGGTACTGAGGGACCACTTGCTGAAGCATTGAGGGAGCACTTTATGAGCTATTGAGTAAGCACTTTCTGAGGTACCGAGGGAGAACTATCTGAGGTACTGAGCGAGCAAGGTCTGAGGTATTGAGGGAGCACTATCTGAGGTACTGAGGGAGAACTATCTGAGGTATTGATGGACCACTTTCTGAGGTATTGTGGGAGCGCTTTCTGAGGGTCAGAGGAAGCATTTTCTGAGGTATTGAGGGAGCACTATCTGAGGTATTGAGGAAGCACTTTCTGAGGTATTGAGGGATCACTTTCTGAGGTACTGAAGGAGCACTATCTGAAGTACTGAGTGAGCACTTTCTGAGGTATTGAGGAAGCACTCTCTGAGGTACTGAGGGAGAACTAATTGTGGTATTGATGGAGCACTTTCTGAAGTATTGAGGAAGCACATTCCGAGGTACTGAGGGAGCACTTTCTGAGGTATTGATGGAGCACTATCTGAGGTACTGAGGGAAAAAGTTCTGAGGTATTGAGGAAGCACTCTCTGAGGTACTGAGGGAGAACTATCTGAGGTACTGAGGGAGAACTATCTGAGGTACTGAGGGAGCACTTTCTGAGGTATTAAGGGAGCACTATCTGACACATTAAGGGAGCAATATCTGAGGTACTGAGGGAGCACTTTCTGAGGTAGTTAGGGAGCACTTTCTGAGGTACTGAGTGAGAACTATCTGAGGTATTGAGGGAGAACTATCTGAGATATTGAGGGAACAGTTTCTGAGGTATTGAGGAAGCACTATCTGACGTACTGAGGAAGCACTTTCTGAGGTATTGAGGGAGCACTTTCTGACGTATTGAGGGACCACTTTCTGAGGTATTGAGGGAGCACTTTCTGAGGTACTGAGCGGACACTTTTTGAGGTATTGATGGAGCACTTTCTGAGTTATTGAGGGAGAACTTTCTGAGTTACTGATGGAACACTCTCTGAGGTATTGAGGGAGCACTTTCCAGGGACCGAGAAAGCACTACCTGAGGTATTGAGGGAGCACCTTCTGAGGTACAGAGGAAGCATTATCTGACGTACTGAGGGAGCACTTTCTGAGGTACTGAGGGAGAACTATCTGAGGTACTGGGGGACCACTTTCTGAAGTATTGAGGGAGCACTTTCTGAGGTACTGAGGGAGCAAGTTCTGAGGTATTGAGGGAAGCACACTCTGAGGTACTGAGGGAGAACTGTCTGTGGTATTGATGGAGCATTTTCTGAGTATTGTGGGAGCATTTTCTGAGGTACTGAGGGAGCAAGTTCTGAGGAATTGAGGGAGCACTATCTGAGGTACTGAGGGAACAAGTTCTGAGGTATTGAGGAAGTACTTTTTGAGGTACTGAGGGAGAACTATCTGCGGTACTAAGGGAGAACTATCTGAGGTACAGAGGGAGCACTTTCTGAGGTATTAAGGGAGCACTATCTGAGGCATTGAGGGTGTAATATCTGAGGTACTGAGTGAGCACTTTCTGAGGTATTTAGGGAGCACTTTCTGAGGTACTGAGTGAAAACTATCTGAGGTACTGAGGGAGAAATATCTGAGGTACTGAGGGAGCAGTTTCTGAGGTATTGAGGGAGCACTTTCTGACGTACTGAGGAAGCACTAGCTGAGGTTCTGAGTGAGTACTATCTGAGGTACTGAGCGAGCACGTTCTGAGGTATTGAGGGAGCACTTTCAGAAGTACAGCGGGAGCACTATCTGAGGCATTGAGGGAGTACTATCTGAGGTATTGAGGGAGCACTTTCAGAGGTATTGAGGGAGAACTATCTGAGGTATTGAGGGAGCACTATCTGAGGTATTGAGGGAGCACTATCTGAGGTACTGAGGGAACAAGTTCTGATGTATTGAGGAAGCACTCTCTGAGGTACTGAGGGAGAACTATCTGCGGTACTGAGGGAGAACTATCTGAGTTACTGAGGGAGCACTTTCTGAGGTATTAAGGGAGCACTATCTAAGGCATTGAGGGAGCACTTTCTGAGGTATTTAGGGAGCACTATCTGAAGTACTCAGGTAGAAATATCTCAGGTATTGAGGGAGAAATTTCTGAGGTATTGAGGGAGCACTTTGTAAGGCATTGAGGGAGCAATATCTGAGGTCCTGAGGGAACACTTTCTGAGGTATTTTGGGAGCACTGTCTGACGTACTGAGGAAGCACTATCTGAGGTTCTGAGCGAGTACCATCTGAGGTACTGAGGGAGAACTATCTGAGGTACTGAGGGAGCAGTTTCTGAGGTACTGAGGGAGCACTTTCTGACGTACTGAGGAAGAACTATCTGAGGTTCTGAGCGAGTACCATCTGAGGTACTGAGGGAGAACTATCTGAGGTACTGAGGGACCACTTGCTAAAGTATTGAGGGAGCACTTTGTGAGGTATTGAGTAAGCACTTTCTGAGGTACTGAGGGAGAACTATCTGAGGTACTGAGCGAGCAAGGTCTGAGGTATTAAGGGAGCACTATCTGAGGTACTGAGGGAGAACTATCTGAGGTATTGATGGACCACTTTCTGAGGTATTGAGGGAGCACTTTCTGAGGGTAAGAGGAAGCATTTTCTGAGGTATTGAGGGAGCACTATCTGAGGTATTGAGGAAGCACTTTCTGAGGCATTGAGGGAGCACTTGCTGAGGTACTGAGGGAGCACTATCTGAGGTACTGTGGGAGCAATTTCTGAGGGTCAGAGGAAGCCCTTTCTGAGGTATTGAGGAAGCACTTTCTGAGGTATTGAGGGATCACTTTCTGAGGTACTGAGGGAGCACTATCTGAAGTACTGAGTGAGCACTTTCTGAGGTATTGAGGAAGCACTCTCTGAGGTACTGAGGGAGAACTATCTGTGGTATTGATGGAGCACTTTCTGAGGTATTGAGGAAGCACTTTCGGAGGTACTGAGGGAGCACTTTCTGAGGTATTGAGGGAGCACTATCTGAGGTACTGAGGGAACAAGTTCTGAGGTATTGAGGAAGCACTCTCAGAGGTACTGAGGGAGAACTATCTGAGGTACTGAGGGAGAACTATCTGAGGTACTGAGGGAGCACTTTCTGAGGTATTAAGGGAGCACTATCTGACGCATTGAGGGAGCAATATCTGAGGTACTGAGGGAGCACCTTCTGAGGTATTTCGGGAGCACTTTCGGACGTACTGAGTGAGAACTATCTGAGGAAGCACTGAGGGAGAACTATCTGAGATATTGAGGGAGCAGTTTCTGAGGTATTGAGGGAGCACTATCTGACGTACTGAGGAAGCACTAGCCGAGGTTCTGAGTGAGTACTATCTGAGGTACTGAGGGAGCACTTTCTGAGGTATTGAGGGAGCACTTTCTGAGGTACTGCGGGAGCACTATCTGAGGTATTGAGGGTGAACTATCTGAGGTATTGTGGGAGCACTATCTAGACATTGAGGGAGAACTATCTGACGTATTGAGGGAGCACTTTCAGAGGTATTGAGGGAGCACTATCTGAGGTATTGATGGAGCACTATCTGAGGTACTGAGTGAAAACTATCTGAGGTACTGAGGGAGAACTATCTGAGGTATTGAGGGAGAACTATCTGAGATATTGAGGGAGCAGTTTCTGAGGTATTGAGGGAGCACTTTCTGACGTACTGAGGAAGCACTAGCTGAGGTTCTGAGTGAGTACTATCTGAGGTACTGAGGGAGCACTTTCTGAGGTATTGAGGGAGCACTTTCTGAGGTACTGCGGGAGCACTATCTGAGGTATTGAGGGAGAACTATCTGAGGTATTGTGGGAGCACGATCTGAGACATTGAGGGTGAACTATCTGAGGTATTGAGGGAGCACTTTCAGAGGTATTGAGGGAGCATTATCTGAGGTATTGAGGGAGCACTATCTGAGGTACTGAGGGAACAAGTTCTGAGGTATTGAGGAAGCACTCTCTGAGGTACTGAGGGAGAACTATCTGCGGTACTGAGGGAGAACTATCTGAGTTACTGAGGGAGCACTTTCTGAGGTATTAAGGGAGCACTATCCAAGGCATTGAGGGAGCACTTTCTGAGGTATTTAGGGAGCACTATCTGAAGTACTCAGGTAGAAATATCTCAGGTATTGAGGGAGAAATTTCTGAGGTATTGTGGGAGCACTATCTCAGGCATTGAGGGAGCAATATCTGAGGTCCTGAGGGAACACTTTCTGAGGTATTTTGGGAGCACTGTCTGACGTACTGAGGAAGCACTATCTGAGGTTCTGAGCGAGTACCATCTGAGGTACTGAGGGAGAACTATCTGAGGTACTGAGGGAGCAGTTTCTGAGGTACTGAGGGATCACTTTCTGACGTACTGAGGAAGCACTATCTGAGGTTCTGAGCGAGTACCATCTGAGGTACTGAGGGAGAACTATCTGAGGTACTGAGGGACCACTTGCTAAAGTATTGAGGGAGCACTTTGTGAGGTATTGAGTAAGCACTTTCTGAGGTACTGAGGGAGAACTATCTGAGGTACTGAGCGAGCAAGGTCTGAGGTATTAAGGGAGCACTATCTGAGGTACTGAGGGAGAACTATCTGAGGTATTGATGGACCACTTTCTGAGGTACTGAGGGAGCACTTTCTGAGGGTAAGAGGAAGCATTTTCTGAGGTATTGAGGGAGCACTATCTGAGGTATTGAGGAAGCACTTTCTGAGGCATTGAGGGAGCACTTGCTGAGGTACTGAGGGAGCACTATCTGAGGTACTGTGGGAGCAATTTCTGAGGGTCAGAGGAAGCACTTTCTGAGGTATTGAGGAAGCACTTTCTGAGGTATTGAGGGATCACTTTCTGAGGTACTGAGGGAGCACTATCTGAAGTACTGAGTGAGCACTTTCTGAGGTATTGAGGAAGCACTCTCTGAGGTACTGAGGGAGAACTATCTGTGGTATTGATGGAGCACTTTTTGAGGTATTGAGGAAGCACTTTCGGAGGTACTGAGGGAGCACTTTCTGAGGTATTGAGGGAGCACTATCTGAGGTACTGAGGGAACAAGTTCTGAGGTATTGAGGAAGCACTCTCAGAGGTACTGAGGGAGAACTATCTGAGGTACTGAGGGAGAACTATCTGAGGTACTGAGGGAGCACTTTCTGAGGTATTAAGGGAGCACTATCTGACGCATCGAGGGAGCAATATCTGAGGTACTGAGGGAGCACTTTCTGAGGTATTTCGGGAGCACTTTCGGACGTACTGAGTGAGAACTATCTGAGGTACTGAGGGAGAACTATCTGAGATATTGAGGGAGCAGTTTCTGAGGTATTGAGGGAGCACTATCTGACGTACTGAGGAAGCACTAGCCGAGGTTCTGAGTGAGTACTATCTGAGGTACTGAGGGAGCACTTTCTGAGGTATTGAGGGAGCACTTTCTGAGGTACTGCGGGAGCACTATCTGAGGTATTGAGGGTGAACTATCTGAGGTATTGTGGGAGCACTATCTAGACATTGAGGGAGAACTATCTGACGTATTGAGGGAGCACTTTCAGAGGTATTGAGGGAGCACTATCTGAGGTATTGATGGAGCACTATCTGAGGTACTGAGTGAAAACTATCTGAGGTACTGAGGGAGAACTATCTGAGGTATTGAGGGAGAACTATCTGAGATATTGAGGGAGCAGTTTCTGAGGTATTGAGGGAGCACTTTCTGACGTACTGCGGGAGCACTATCTGAGGTATTGAGGGAGAACTATCTGAGGTATTGTGGGAGCACGATCTGAGACATTGAGGGTGAACTATCTGAGGTATTGAGGGAGCACTTTCAGAGGTATTGAGGGAGCACTATCTGAGGTATTGAGGGAGCACTATCTGAGGTACTGAGGGAACAAGTTCTGAGGTATTGAGGAAGCACTCTCTGAGGTACTGAGGGAGAACTATCTGCGGTACTGAGGGAGAAATTTCTGAGTTACTGAGGGAGCACTTTCTGAGGTATTAAGGGAGCACTATCTAAGGCATTGAGGGAACACTTTCTGAGGTATTTAGGGAGCACTATCTGAAGTACTCAGGTAGAAATATCTCAGGTATTGAGGGAGAAATTTCTGAGGTATTGTGGGAGCACTATCTAAGGCATTGAGGGAGCAATATCTGAGGTCCTGAGGGAACACTTTCTGAGGTATTTTGGGAGCACTGTCTGACGTACTGAGGAAGCACTATCTGAGGTTCTGAGCGAGTACCATCTGAGGTACTGAGGGAGAACTATCTGAGGTACTGAGGGAGCAGTTTCTGAGGTACTGAGGGAGCACTTTCTGACGTACTGAGGAAGCACTATCTGAGGTTCTGAGCGAGTACCATCTGAGGTACTGAGTGAGAACTATCTGAGGTACTGAGGGACCACTTGCTAAAGTATTGAGGGAGCACTTTGTGAGGTATTGAGTAAGCACTTTCTGAGGTACTGAGGGATAACTATCTGAGGTACTGAGCGAGCAAGGTCTGAGGTATTAAGGGAGCACTATCTGAGGTACTGAGGGAGAACTATCTGAGGTATTGATGGACCACTTTCTGAGGTATTGAGGGAGCACTTTCTGAGGGTAAGAGGAAGCATTTTCTGAGGTATTGAGGGAGCACTATCTGATGTATTGAGGAAGCACTTTCTGAGGCATTGAGGGAGCACTTGCTGAGGTACTGAGGGAGCACTATCTGAGGTACTGTGGGAGCAATTTCTGAGGGTCAGAGGAAGCACTTTCTGAGGTATTGAGGAAGCACTTTCTGAGGTATTGAGGGATCACTTTCTGAGGTACTGAGGGAGCACTATCTGAAGTACTGAGTGAGCACTTTCTGAGGTATTGAGGAAGCACTCTCTGAGGTACTGAGGGAGAACTATCTGTGGTATTGATGGAGCACTTTCTGAGGTATTGAGGAAGCACTTTCGGAGGTACTGAGGGAGCACTTTCTGAGGTATTGAGGGAGCACTATCTGAGGTACTGAGGGAACAAGTTCTGAGGTATTGAGGAAGCACTCTCAGAGGTACTGAGGGAGAACTATCTGAGGTACTGAGGGAGAACTATCTGAGGTACTGAGGGAGCACTTTCTGAGGTATTAAGGGAGCACTATCTGACGCATTGAGGGAGCAATATCTGAGGTACTGAGGGAGCACTTTCTGAGGTATTTCGGGAGCACTTTCGGACGTACTGAGTGAGAACTATCTGAGGTACTGAGGGAGAACTATCTGAGATATTGAGGGAGCAGTTTCTGAGGTATTGAGGGAGCACTATCTAGACATTGAGGGAGAACTATCTGACGTATTGAGGGAGCACTTTCAGAGGTATTGAGGGAGCACTATCTGAGGTATTGATGGAGCACTATCTGAGGTACTGAGTGAAAACTACCTGAGGTACTGAGGGAGAACTATCTGAGGTATTGAGGGAGAACTATCTGAGATATTGAGGGAGCAGTTTCTGAGGTATTGAGGGAGCACTTTCTGACGTACTGAGGAAGCACTAGCTGAGGTTCTGAGTGAGTACTATCTGAGGTACTGAGTGAGCACTTTCTGAGGTATTGAGGGAGCACTTTCTGAGGTACTGCGGGAACACTATCTGAGGTATTGAGGGAGAACTATCTGAGGTATTGTGGGAGCACGATCTGAGACATTGAGGGTGAACTATCTGAGGTATTGAGGGAGCACTTTCAGAGGTATTGAGGGAGCACTATCTGAGGTATTGATGGAGCACTATCTGAGCTTCTGAGTGAGTACTATCTGAGGCACTGAGCGAGCACTTTCTGAGGTATTGAGGGAGCACTTTCAGAAGTACTGCGGGAGCACTATCTGAGGCATTGAGGGAGAACTATCTGAGGTATTGAGGGAGCACTTTCAGAGGTATTGAGCGAGAACTATCTGAGGTATTGAGGGAGCACTATCTGAGGTATTGAGGGAGCACTATCTTAGGTACTGAGGGAACAAATTCTCAGTATTGAGGAAGCACTCTCTGAGGTACTAAGGGAGAACTATCTGCGGTACTGAGGTAGAACTATCTGAGTTACTGAGGGAGCACTTTCTGAGGTATTAAGGGAGCACTATCTAAGGCTTGGAGGGAGCACTTTCTGAGGTATTTAGGGAGCACTTTCTGAGGTACTGAGTAAGAACCATCTGAGGTACTGAGGGAGAACTATCTGAGGTACTGAGGGAGCAGTTTCTGAGGTATTGAGGGAGCACTTTCTGACGTACTGAGGAAGCACTATCTGAAGTTCTGAGCGAGTACTATTTGAGGTACTGAGGGAGAACTATCTGAGGTACTGAGCGAGCAATTTCTGACGTATTGAGGGAGCACTATCTGAGGTACTGAGGTAGAACTATCTGAGGTATTGATGGACCACTTTGTGAGGTATTGAGGGAGCACTATCAGAGGTACTGAGGGAGCACTTTCTGAGGGTCAGAGGAAGCACTTTCTGAGGTATTGAGGGAGCACTATCTGAGGTACTGAGGGAGAACTATCTGAGGTACTGAGCGAGCAAGGTCTGAGGTATTAAGGGAGCACTATCTGAGGTACTGAGGGAGAACTATCTGAGGTATTGATGGACCACTTTCTGAGGTATTGAGGGAGCACTTTCTGAGGGGAAGAGGAAGCATTTTCTGAGGTATTGAGGGAGCACTATCTGAGGTATTGAGGAAGCACTTTCTGAGGCATTGAGGGAGCACTTGCTGAGGTACTGAGGGAGCACTATCTGAGGTACTGTGGGAGCACTATCTGAAGTACTGAGTGAGCACTTTCTGAGGTATTGAGGAAGCACTCTCTGAGGTACTGAGGGAGAACTATCTGTGGTATTGATGGAGCACTTTCTGAGGTACTGAGGGAGAACTATCTGAGGTACTGAGGGAGCACTTTCTGAGGTATTAAGGGAGCACTATCTGACGCATTGAGGGAGCAATATCTGAGGTACTGAGGGAGCACTTTCTGAGGTATTTAGGGAGCACTTTCGGACGTACTGAGTGAGAACTATCTGAGGTACTGAGGGAGTACTATCTGAGATATTGAGGGAGCATAATTCTGAGGTATTGAGGGAGCACTATCTGACGTACTGAGGAAGCACTAGCTGAGGTTCTGAGTGAGTACTATCTGAGGTACTGAGGGAGCACTTTCTGAGGTATTGAGGGAGCACTTTCTGAGGTACTGCGGGAGCACTATCTGAGGTATTGAGGGTGAACTATCTGAGGTATTGTGGGAGCACTATCTAGACATTGAGGGAGAACTATCTGAGGTATTGAGGGAGCACTTTCAGAGGTATTGAGGGAGCACTATCTGAGGTATTGAGGGAGCACTATCTGAGGTACTGAGTGAAAACTATCTGAGGTACTGAGGGAGAACTATCTGAGGTATTGAGGGAGCACTCTCTGAGGTACTGCGGGAGCACTATCTGAGGTATTGAGGGAGAACTATCCGAGGTATTGTGGGAGCACTATCTGAGACATTGAGGGAGAACTATCTGAGGTATTGAGGGAGCACTTTATGAGGTACTGAGGGAGCACTTTCTGAGGTATTGAGGGAGCACTATCTGAAGTACTGAGCGAGCACTTTCTGAGGTATTGAGGAAGCACTATCTGACGTACTGAGGAAGCACTAGCTGAGGTTCTGAGTGAGTACTATCTGAGGTACTGAGGGAGCACTTTCTGAGGTATTGAGGGAGCACTCTCTGAGGTACTGCGGGAGCACTATCTGAGGTATTGAGGGAGAACTATCCGAGGTATTGTGGGAGCACTATCTGAGACATTGAGGGAGAACTATCTGAGGTATTGAGGGAGCACTTTCAGAGATACTGAGGGAGCACTTTCTGTGGTACTGAGGGAGAACTATCTGTTGTATTGATGGAGCACTTTCTGAGGTATTGAGGAAGCACTTTCTGAGGTACTGAGCGAACACTTTTTGAGGTATTGATGGAGCACTTTCTGAGGTATTGAGGGAGCACTTTCTGAGGTACTGACGGAACACTCTCTGAGGTATTGAGGGAGCACTTGCGAGGTATTGAGGGAGAACTACCTGAGGTATTGATGGAACACTTTCTGAGGTATTGAGGGAGAACTTTCTGAGTTACTGATGGAACACTCTCTGAGGTATTGAGGGAGCACTTTCCAGGGACCGAGAAAGCACTACCTGAGGTATTGAGGGAGCACCTTCTGAGGTACTGAGGAAGCATTATCTGACGTACTGAGGGAGCACTTTCTGAGGTACTGAGGGAGAACTATCTGAGGTACTGGGGGAGCACTTTCTGAAGTATTGAGGGAGCACTTTCTGAGGTACTGAGGGAGCAAGTTCTGAGGTATTGAGGGAAGCACACTCTGAGGTACTGAGGGAGAACTGTCTGTGGTATTGATGGAGCATTTTCTGAGTATTGTGGGAGCATTTTCTGAGGTACTGAGGGAGCAAGTTCTGAGGAATTGAGGGAGCACTATCTGAGGTACTGAGGGAACAAGTTCTGAGGTATTGAGGAAGTACTTTTTGAGGTACTGAGGGAGAACTATCTGCGGTACTAAGGGAGAACTATCTGAGGTACAGAGGGAGCACTTTCTGAGGTATTAAGGGAGCACTATCTGAGGCATTGAGGGTGTAATATCTGAGGTACTGAGTGAGCACTTTCTGAGGTATTTAGGGAGCACTTTCTGAGGTACTGAGTGAAAACTATCTGAGGTACTGAGGGAGAAATATCTGAGGTACTGAGGGAGCAGTTTCTGAGGTATTGAGGGAGCACTTTCTGACGTACTGAGGAAGCACTAGCTGAGGTTCTGAGTGAGTACTATCTGAGGTACTGAGCGAGCACTTTCTGAGGTATTGAGGGAGCACTTTCAGAAGTACTGCGGGAGCACTATCTCAGGCATTGAGGGAGTACTATCTGAGGTATTGAGGGAGCACTTTCAGAGGTATTGAGGGAGAACTATCTGAGGTATTGAGGGAGCACTATCTGAGGTATTGAGGGAGCACTATCAGAGGTACTGAGGGAACAAGTTCTGAGGTATTGAGGAAGCACTCTCTGAGGTACTGAGGGAGAACTATCTGCGGTACTGAGGGAGAACTATCTGAGTTACTGAGGGAGCACTTTCTGAGGTATTAAGGGAGCACTATCTAAGGCATTGAGGGAGCACTTTCTGAGGTATTTAGGGAGCACTATCTGAAGTACTCAGGTAGAAATATCTCAGGTATTGAGGGAGAAATTTCTGAGGTATTGTGGGAGCACAATCTAAGGCATTGAGGGAGCAATATCTGAGGTCCTGAGGGAACACTTTCTGAGGTATTTTGGGAGCACTGTCTGACGTACTGAGGAAGCACTATCTGAGGTTCTGAGCGAGTACCATCTGAGGTACTGAGGGACCACTTGCTGAAGTATTGAGGGAGCACTTTGTGAGGTATTGAGTAAGCACTTTCTGAGGTACTGAGGGAGAACTATCTGAGGTACTGAGCGAGCAAGGTCTGAGGTATTAAGGGAGCACTATCTGAGGTACTGAGGGAGAACTATCTGAGGTATTGAGTAACCACTTTCTGAGGTATTGAGGGAGCACTTTCTGAGGGTAAGAGGAAGCATTTTCTGAGGTATTGAGGGAGCACTATCTGAGGTATTGAGGAAGCACTTTCTGAGGCATTGAGGGAGCACTTGCTGAGGTACTGAGGGAGCACTATCTGAGGTACTGTGGGAGCAATTTCTGAGGGTCAGAGGAAGCACTTTCTGAGGTATTGAGGAAGCACTTTCTGAGGTATTGAGGGATCACTTTCTGAGGTACTGAGGGAGCACTATCTGAAGTACTGAGTGAGCACTTTCTGAGGTATTGAGGAAGCACTCTCTGAGGTACTGAGGGAGCAGTTTCTGAGGTACTGAGGGAGCACTTTCTGACGTACTGAGGAAGCACTATCTGAGGTTCTGAGCGAGTACCATCTGAGGTACTGAGGGAGAACTATCTGAGGTACTGAGGGACCACTTGCTGAAGTATTGAGGGAGCACTTTGTGAGGTATTGAGTAAGCACTTTCTGAGGTACTGAGGGAGAACTATCTGAGGTACTGAGCGAGCAAGGTCTGAGGTATTAAGGGAGCACTATCTGAGGTACTGAGGGAGAACTATCTGAGGTATTGATGGACCACTTTCTGAGGTATTGAGGGAGCACTTTCTGAGGGTAAGAGGAAGCATTTTCTGAGGTATTGAGGGAGCACTATCTGAGGTATTGAGGAAGCACTTTCTGAGGCATTGAGGGAGCACTTGCTGAGGTACTGAGGGAGCACTATCTGAGGTACTGTGGGAGCAATTTCTGAGGGTCAGAGGAAGCACTTTCTGAGGTATTGAGGAAGCACTTTCTGAGGTATTGAGGGATCACTTTCTGAGGTACTGAGGGAGCACTATCTGAGGTACTGAGGGAGAACTATCTGAGGTATTGATGGACCACTTTCTGAGGTATTGAGGGAGCACTTTCTGAGGGTAAGAGGAAGCATTTTCTGAGGTATTGAGGGAGCACTATCTGAGGTATTGAGGAAGCACTTTCTGAGGCATTGAGGGAGCACTTGCTGAGGTACTGAGGGAGCACTATCTGAAGTACTGAGTGAGCACTTTCTGAGGTATTGAGGAAGCACTCTCTGAGGTACTGAGGGAGAACTATCTGTGGTATTGATGGAGCACTTTCTGAGGTATTGAGGAAGCACTTTCCGAGGTACTGAGGGAGCACTTTCTGAGGTATTGAGGGAGCACTATCTGAGGTACTGAGGGAACAAGTTCTGAGGTATTGAGGAAGCACTCTCTGAGGTACTGAGGGAGAACTATCTGAGGTACTGAGGGAGAACTATCTGAGGTACTGAGGGAACACTTTCTGAGGTATTAAGGGAGCACTATCTGACGCATTGAGGGAGCAATATCTGAGGTACTGAGGGAGCACTTTCTGAGGTTTTCGGGAGCACTTTCTGACGTACTGAGGAAGCACTATCTGAGGTTCTGAGCGAGTACCCTCTGAGGTACTGAGGGAGAACTATCTGAGGTACTGAGGGATCACTTGCTGAAGTATTGAGGGAGCACTTTGTGAGGTATTGAGTAAGCACTTCCTGAGGTACTGAGGGAGAACTATCTGAGGTACTGAGCGATCAAGTTCTGAGGCATTAAGGGAGCACTATCTGAGGTACTGAGGGAGAACTATCTGAGGTATTGATGGACCACTTTCTGAGGTATTGAGGGAGCACTTTCTGAGGGTAAGAGGAAGCATATTCTGAGGTATTGAGGGAGCACTATCTGAGGTATTGAGGAAGCACTTTCTGAGGCATTGAGGGAGCACTTGCGGAGGTACTGAGGGAGCACTATCTGAGGTACTGTGGGAGCAATTTCTGAGGGTCAGAGGAAGCACTTTCTGAGGTATTGAGGAAGCACTTTCTGAGGTATTGAGGGATCACTTTCTGAGGTACTGAGGGAGCACTATCTGAAGTACTGAGTGAGCACTTTCTGAGGTATTGAGGAAGCACTCTCTGAGGTACTGAGGGAGAACTATCTGTGGCATTGATGGAGCACTTTCTGAGGTATTGAGGAAGCACTTTCGGAGGTACTGAGGGAGCACTTTCTGAGGTATTGAGGGAGCACTATCTGAGGTACTGAGGGAACAAGTTCTGAGGTATTGAGGAAGCACTCTCTGAGGTACTGAGGGAGAACTATCTGAGGTACTGAGGGAGAACTATCTGAGGTACTGAGGGAACACTTTCTGAGGTATTAAGGGAGCACTATCTGACGCATTGAGGGAGCAATATCTGAGGTACTGACGGAGCACTCTCTGAGGTATTTCGGGAGCACTTTCGGACATACTGAGTGAGAACTATCTGAGGTACTGAGGGAGAACTATCTGAGATATTGAGGGAGCAGTTTCTGAGGTATTGAGGGAGCACTATCTGACGTACTGAGGAAGCACTAGCCGAGGTTCTGAGAGAGTACTATCTGAGGTACTGAGGGAGCACTTTCTGAGGTATTGAGGGAGCACTTTCTGAGGTACTGCGGGAGCACTATCTGAGGTATTGAGGGTGAGCTATCTGAGGTATTGTGGGAGCACTATCTAGACATTGAGGGAGAACTATCTGAGGTATTGAGGGAGCACTTTCAGAGGTATTGAGGGAGCACTATCTGAGGTATTGAGGGAGCACTATCTGAGGTACTGAGTGAAAACTATCTGAGGTACTGAGGGAGAACTATCTGAGGTACTGAGGGAGAACTATCTGAGGTACTGAGGGAGCAGTTTCTGTGGTACTGAGGGAGCACTTTCTGACGTACTGAGGAAGCACTATCTGAGGTTCTGAGCGAGTACCATCTGAGGTACTGAGGGAGAACTATCTGAGGTACTGAGGGAGAACTATCTGAGGTACTGAGGGACCACTTGCTGAAGTATTGAGGGAGCACTTTGTGAGGTATTGAGTAAGCACTTTCTGAGGTACTGAGGGAGAACTATCTGAGGTACTGAGGGACCACTTGCTGAAGTATTGAGGGAGCACTTTGTGAGGTATTGAGTAAGCACTTTCTGAGGTACTGAGGGAGAACTATCTGAGGTACTGAGCGAGCAAGGTCTGAGGTATTAAGGGAGCACTATCTGAGGTACTGAGGGAGAACTATCTGAGGTATTGATGGACCACTTTCTGAGGTATTGAGGGAGCACTTTCTGAGGGTAAGAGGAAGCATTTTCTGAGGTATTGAGGGAGCACTATCTGAGGTATTGAGGAAGCACTTTCTGAGGCATTGAGGGAGCACTTGCTGAGGTACTGAGGGAGCACTATCTGAGGAACTGTGGGAGCAATTTCTGAGGGTCAGAGGAAGCACTTTCTGAGGTATTGAGGAAGCACTTTCTGAGGTATTGAGGGATCACTTTCTGAGGTACTGAGGGAGCACTATCTGAAGTACTGAGTGAGCACTTTCTGAGGTATTGAGGAAGCACTCTCTGAGGTACTGAGGGAGAACTATCTGTGGTATTGATGGAGCACTTTCTGAGGTATTGAGGAAGCACTTTCGGAGGTACTGAGGGAGCACTTTCTGAGGTATTGAGGGAGCACTATCTGAGGTACTGAGGGAACAAGTTCTGAGGTATTGAGGGAGCACTATCTGAGGTACTGAGGGAACAAGTTCTGAGGTATTGAGGAAGCACTCTCTGAGGTACTGAGGGAGAACTATCTGAGGTACTGAGGGAGCACTTTCTGAGGTATTGAAGAAGCACTTTCTAAGGTATTGAGGAAGCACATTCTGAGGTATTGAGGGAGCACTTTCTGAGGTATTGAAGGAGGACTATCTGAGGTACTGAGGGAGCATTTTCTGAGGTATTGAGGGAGCACTTTCTGAGGTACTGAGGAAGCACTATCTGAGGTATTGAGGGAGCACCTTCGGAGGTACTGAGGAAGCACGATCTGAGGTACTGAGGGAGCACTTTCTGAGGTACTGAGGGAGAACTATGAGAGGTACTGAGGGACCAATTTCTGAAGTATTGAGAGAGCACTATCGGAGGTATTGATGGACCACTATCTGAGGTACTGAAGGAGCACTTTCTGAGGTATTGAGGAAGCACTTTCTGAGGTATTGAGGGAACACACTCTGATGTATTCTGGAAAAACTTTATGAGGTATTGAGGGAGCACTTTCTGATGTATTGAGGGTGCACTTTCTGTGGTATTGAGGGATAGTTCTCCCTCAGTTCCTCAGATGGTACTCGCTCAGAACCTCAGATAGTGCTTCCTCAGTACGTCAGAAAGTGCTCCCTCAGTACCTCAGAAAGTTCTCCCTCAATATCTCAGAAAGTGCTCACTCAGTACCTCAGATAGTTCTCCCCCAGTACCTCAGAAAGTGCTCCCTCAATACCTCAGAAAGTGCTCCCTCAATACCTCAGAAAGTGCTCCCTAAATACCTCAGAAACCGCTCCCTCTGTACCTCAGAGAGTGCTTCCTCAATACCTCAGAACTTGTTCCCTCAGTACCTCAGAAAGTGCTCCCTTAGTACCTCGGAAAGTGCTTCCTCAATACCTCAGAAAGTGCTCCATCAATACCACAGATAGTTCTCCCTCAGTACCTCAGAGAGTGCTTCCTCAATACCTCGGAAAGTGCTCCCTCAGTACTTCAGATAGTGCTCCCTCAATACCTCAGATAGCGCTCCCTCAGTACCTCATAAAGTGATCCCTCAATACCTCAGAAAGTGCTCCCTCAGTACCTCAGAAAGTGATCCCTCAATACCTCAGAAAGTGCTTCCTCAATACCACAGAAAGTGCTTCCTCTGACACTCAGAAATTGCTCCCTCAGGACCTCAGATAGTGCTCCCTCGATACCTCACAAAGTGCTCCCTCGATGCCTCAGAAAGTTCTTCCGCAATACCTCAGATAGTGCTCCCTCAATACCTCAGAAAATGCTTCCTCTGACCCTCTGAATGTGCTCCCTCAATACCTCAGAAAGTGGTCCCTCAGTACCGCAGATAGTTCTCCCTCAAGACCTCAGATGGTACTCGCTCAGAACCTCAGATACTGCTTCCTCAGTACGTCAGAAAGTGCTCCCTCAGTACCTCAGAAAGTGCTCCCTCAATACCTCAGAAAGTGCTCCCTCAGTACCTCTGATAGTTCTCCCCCAGTACCTCCGAAAGTGCTCGCTCAATACCTCAGAAAGTGCTCCCTCAATACCTCAGAAAGTGCTCCCTCAGTACCTCTGATAGTACTCACTCAGAACCTCAGATAGTGCTTCCTCAGTAAGTCAGAAAGTGCTCCCTCAATACTTCAGAAATTGCTCACTCAGTACCTCAGAGAGTTCTCCCTCATTACCTCAGAAAGTGCTTACTCAATACCTCAGAAAGCGCTCCCTCAATACTTCAGCAAGTGGTCCCTCAGTACTTCAGAAAGTGCTTACTCAGTACCTCAGATAGTTCTCCCTCAGTACCTCAGATGGTACTCGCTCAGAACCTCAGATAGTGCTTCCTCAGTACGTCAGAAAGTGCTCCCTCAGTACCTCAGAAAGTGCTCCCTCAATACCTCAGAAAGTGCTCCCTCAGTACCTCAGATAGTTCTCCCCCAGTACCTCAGAAAGTGCTCGCTCAGTACCTCAGAGAGTTCTCCCTCAGTACCTTAGATAGTGCTCCCTCGATACCTCACAAAGTGCTCCCTCGATGCCTCAGAAAGTTCTTCCGCAATACCTCAGAAAGTGCTCCCTAAATACCTCAGAAACTGCTCCCTCAGTACCTCAGATATTGCTCCCTTAATACCTCAGAAAGTGCTCCCTCAGTACCTCAGATAGCTCTCCCTCAGTACCTCAGATAGTTCTCCCTCAGTACCTCACAGAGTGCTTCCACAATACCTCAGAACTTGTTCCCTCAGGACCTCCGATAGTGCTCCCTCAATACCTCAGAAAGTGCTCCCTCAGTACCTCGGAAAGTGCTTCCTCAATACCTCAGAAAGTGCTCCATCAATACAACAGATAGTTCTCCCTCAGTACCACAGAAAGTGCTCCCTCAGTATCTCTGAAAGTGCTCCCTCAATACCTCAGATAGTTCTCCCTCAATGTCTCAGATAGTGCTCCCACAATACCTCGGATAGTTCTCCCTCAATACCTCAGATAGTGCTCCCGCAGTACCTCAGAGAGTGCTCCCTCAATACCTCAGAAAGTGCTCCCTCAGTACCTCAGATAGTACTCACTCAGAACCTCAGCTAGTGCTTCCTCAGTACGTCAGATAGTGCTCCCTCAATACCTCAGAATTTTGCTCCCTCAATATCTCAGATAGTTCTCCCTCAGTACCTCAGATAGTTCTCACTCAGTACGTCCGAAACTGCTCCCTAAATACCTCAGAAAGTGCTCCCTCAGTACCTCAGATATTGCTCCCTCAATGCGTCAGATAGTGCTCCCTTAATACCTCAGAAAGTGCTCCCTCAGTACCTCAGATAGTTCTCCCTCAGTACCTCAGATAGTTCTCCCTCAGTACCTCAGAGAGTGCTTCCTCATACCTCAGAAAGTGCTCCCTCAGTACCTCGGAAAGTGCTTCCTCAATACCTCAGAAAGTGCTCCATCAATACCACAGATAGTTCTCCCTCAGTACCTCAGAGAGTGCTTCCTCAATACCTCAGAAAGTGCTCACTCAGTACTTCAGATAGTGCTCCCACAGTACCTCAGATAGTGCTCCCTCTATACCTCAGAAAGTGCTCCCTCAATGCCTCAGAAAGTGCTTCCTCAATACCTCAGATAGTGCTCCCTCAATACCTCAGAAAATGCTTCCTCTTCCCCTCAGAAAGTGCTCCCTCAATACCTCAGAAAGTGGTCCATCAATACCTCAGATAGTTCTCCCTCAGTACCTCAGATAGTGCTCCCTTAATACCTCAGACCTTGCTCGCTCAGTACCTCAGATAGTTCTCCCTCAGTACCTCAGATAGTGCTCCCTCAATACCTCAGAAAGTGCTTCCTCTGACCCTCAGAAAGTGCTCCCTCAGTACCTCAGATAGTGCTCCCTCAATACCTCACAAAGTGGTCCATCAATACCTCAGATAGTTCTACCTCAGTACCTCAGATAGTGCTCCCTCAATACGTCAGAAATTGCTCGCTCAGTACCTCAGATAGTTCTCCCTCAGTACCTCAGAAAGTGCTTACTCAATACCTCAGAAAGTGCTTCCTCGATACTTCAGAAAGTGGTCCCTCAGTACCTCAGATAGTTCTCCCTCAGTACCTCAGATAGCGCTCCCTCAGTACCTCATAAAGTGATCCCTCAATACCTCAGAAAGTGCTCCCTCAGTACCTCAGAAAGTGATCCCTCAATACCTCAGAAAGTGCTTCCTCAATACCACAGAAAGTGCTTCCTCTGACACTCAGAAATTGCTCCCTCAGGACCTCAGATAGTGCTCCCTCGATACCTCACAAAGTGCTCCCTCGATGCCTCAGAAAGTTCTTCCGCAATACCTCAGATAGTGCTCCCTCAATACCTCAGAAAATGCTTCCTCTGACCCTCTGAATGTGCTCCCTCAATACCTCAGAAAGTGGTCCCTCAGTACCGCAGATAGTTCTCCCTCAAGACCTCAGATGGTACTCGCTCAGAACCTCAGATACTGCTTCCTCAGTACGTCAGAAAGTGCTCCCTCAGTACCTCAGAAAGTGCTCCCTCAATACCTCAGAAAGTGCTCCCTCAATACCTATGATAGTTCTCCCCCAGTACCTCCGAAAGTGCTCGCTCAATACCTCAGAAAGTGCTCCCTCAATACCTCAGAAAGTGCTCCCTCAGTACCTCTGATAGTACTCACTCAGAACCTCAGATAGTGCTTCCTCAGTAAGTCAGAAAGTGCTCCCTCAATACTTCAGAAATTGCTCACTCAGTACCTCATAGAGTTCTCCCTCATTACCTCAGAAAGTGCTTACTCAATACCTCAGAAAGCGCTCCCTCAATACTTCAGCAAGTGGTCCCTCAGTACTTCAGAAAGTGCTTACTCAGTACCTCAGATAGTTCTCCCTCAGTACCTCAGATGGTACTCGCTCAGAACCTCAGATAGTGCTTCCTCAGTACGTCAGAAAGTGCTCCCTCAGTACCTCAGAAAGTGCTCCCTCAATACCTCAGAAAGTGCTCCCTCAGTACCTCAGATAGTTCTCCCCCAGTACCTCAGAAAGTGCTCGCTCAGTACCTCAGAGAGTTCTCCCTCAGTACCTTAGATAGTGCTCCCTCGATACCTCACAAAGTGCTCCCTCGATGCCTCAGAAAGTTCCTCCGCAATACCTCAGAAAGTGCTCCCTAAATACCTCAGAAACTGCTCCCTCAGTACCTCAGATATTGCTCCCTTAATACCTCAGAAAGTGCTCCCTCAGTACCTCAGATAGCTCTCCCTCAGTACCTCAGATAGTTCTCCCTCAGTACCTCACAGAGTGCTTCCACAATACCTCAGAACTTGTTCCCTCAGGACCTCCGATAGTGCTCCCTCAATACCTCAGAAAGTGCTCCCTCAGTACCTCGGAAAGTGCTTCCTCAATACCTCAGAAAGTGCTCCATCAATACAACAGATAGTTCTCCCTCAGTACCACAGAAAGTGCTCCCTCAGTATCTCTGAAAGTGCTCCCTCAATACCTCAGATAGTTCTCCCTCAATGTCTCAGATAGTGCTCCCACAATACCTCGGATAGTTCTCCCTCAATACCTCAGATAGTGCTCCCGCAGTACCTCAGAGAGTGCTCCCTCAATACCTGAGAAAGTGCTCCCTCAGTACCTCAGATAGTACTCACTCAGAACCTCAGCTAGTGCTTCCTCAGTACGTCAGATAGTGCTCCCTCAATACCTCAGAATTTTGCTCCCTCAATATCTCAGATAGTTCTCCCTCAGTACCTCAGATAGTTCTCACTCAGTACGTCCGAAAGTGCTCCCTAAATACCTCAGAAAGTGCTCCCTCAGTACCTCAGATATTGCTCCCTCAATGCGTCAGATAGTGCTCCCTTAATATCTCAGAAAGTGCTCCCTCAGTACCTCAGATAGTTCTCCCTCAGTACCTCAGATAGTTCTCCCTCAGTACCTCAGAGAGTGCTTCCTCATACCTCAGAAAGTGCTCCCTCAGTACCTCGGAAAGTGCTTCCTCAATACCTCAGAAAGTGCTCCATCAATACCACAGATAGTTCTCCCTCAGTACCTCAGAGAGTGCTTCCTCAATACCTCAGAAAGTGCTCACTCAGTACTTCAGATAGTGCTCCCACAGTACCTCAGATAGTGCTCCCTCTATACCTCAGAAAGTGCTCCCTCAATGCCTCAGAAAGTGCTTCCTCAATACCTCAGATAGTGCTCCCTCAATACCTCAGAAAATGCTTCCTCTTCCCCTCAGAAAGTGCTCCCTCAATACCTCAGAAAGTGGTCCATCAATACCTCAGATAGTTCTCCCTCAGTACCTCAGATAGTGCTCCCTTAATACCTCAGACCTTGCTCGCTCAGTACCTCAGATAGTTCTCCCTCAGTACCTCAGATAGTGCTCCCTCAATACCTCAGAAAATGCTTCCTCTTCCCCTCAGAAAGTGCTCCCTCAATACCTCAGAAAGTGGTCCATCAATACCTCAGATAGTTCTCCCTCAGTACCTCAGATAGTGCTCCCTTAATACCTCAGACCTTGCTCGCTCAGTACCTCAGATAGTTCTCCCTCAGTACCTCAGATAGTGCTCCCTCAATACCTCAGAAAGTGCTTCCTCTGACCCTCAGAAAGTGCTCCCTCAGTACCTCAGATAGTGCTCCCTCAATACCTCACAAAGTGGTCCATCAATACCTCAGATAGTTCTACCTCAGTACCTCAGATAGTGCTCCCTCAATACGTCAGAAATTGCTCGCTCAGTACCTCAGATAGTTCTCCCTCAGTACCTCAGAAAGTGCTTACTCAATACCTCAGAAAGTGCTTCCTCGATACTTCAGAAAGTGGTCCCTCAGTACCTCAGATAGTTCTCCCTCAGTACCTCAAATAGTACTCGCTCAGAACTTCAGATAGTGCTTCCTCAGTACGTCAGAAAGTGCTCCCTCAATACCTCAGAAACTGCTCTCTCAGTACCTCAGATAGTTCTCCCTCAGTACCTCAGATGGTTCTTACTCAGTACCTCAGAAAGTGCTCCCTAAATACCTCAGAAAGTGCTCCCTCCATGCCTTAGATAGTGCTCCCTTAATACCTCAGAAAGTGCTCCCTCAGTAACTCAGATAGTTCTACCTCAGTACCGCAGATAGTTCTCCCTCAGTACCTCAGAGAGTGCTTCCTCAATACTGAGAATTTGTTCCCTCAGTACCTCAGATAGTGCTCCCTCAATACCTCAGATAGTGCTCCCTCAATACCTCAGATAGTTCTCGCTCAATACCTCTGAAAGTGCTCCCTCAATACCTCAGATAGATCTCCCTCAATGCCTCAGATAGTGCTCCCACAGAACTTCTGAAAGTGCTCCCTCAATACCTCAGAAAGTGCCTGCTCAGTACCTCAGATAGTACTCACTCAGAAGCTCAGATAGTGCTCCATCAATACCTCAGATAGTGCTCCCTCAATACCTCTGAAAGTGCTCCCTCAATACCTCAGATAGTTCACCCTCAATGTCTCAGATCGTGCTCCCACAATACCTCAGATAGTTCTCCCTCAATACCTCAGATAGTGCTCCCGCAGTACCTCAGAAAGTGCTCCCTCAATACCTCAGAAAGTGCTCCCTCAGTACCTCAGATAGTACTCACTCAGAACCTCAGCTAGTGCTTCCTCAGTACGTCAGAAAGTGCTCCCTCAATACCTCAGAAACTGCTCCCTCAATATCTCAGATAGTTCTCCCTCAATACCTCAGATAGTTCTCCCTCAGTACCTCAGATAGTTTTCACTCAGTACCTCAGATAGTGCTCCCTCAATACCTCAGATAGTGCTCCCTCAATACCTCTGAAAGTGCTCCCTCAATACCTCAGATAGTTCTCCCTCAATGTCTAGATAGTGCTCCCTCAATACCTCAGATAGTTCACCCTCAATACCTCAGATAGTGCTCCCGCAGTACCTCAGAAAGTGCTCCCTCAATACCTCAGAAAGTGCTCCCTCAGTACCTCAGATAGTACTCACTCAGAACCTCGGCTAGTGCTTCCTCAGTACGTCAGATAGTGCTCCCTCAATACCTCAGAAACTGCTCCCTCAATATCTCAGATAGTTCTCCCTCAGTACCTCAGATAGTTCTCACTCAGTACGTCCGAAAGTGCTCCCGAAATACCTCACTTTCTGAAGTATTGTGGAAGCACTTTCTGAGGTATTGAGGGACCACTATCTGAGGTTTTGAGGGAGGACTATCTGGGGTACTGAGGGAGCACTTTCTGAGGTATTGAGGAATCACTTTCTGAGGTATTGAAGGAGCACTTTCTGAGGTATTGAGGAAGCACTTTCTGAGGTATTGAGGGAGCATTTTCTGAGGTATTGTGGGAGCACTATCTGAGGTACTGATGGAGCAAGTTATGAGGTATTGAGGCAGCACTTTCTGAGGTATTGAGGGAGCACCTTCTGAGGTATTGAGGGAGCACTATCTGAGGTACTGAGGGAGAAATATCTGAGGTATTGAAGGAGCACTTTCTGAGGTATTGAGGGAGCACTACCTGAGGTACTGAGGGAGCAATTTCTGAGTGTCAGAGGAAGCACTTTCTGAGGTATTGAGGAAGCACTTTCTGAGGTATTGAGGGATCACTTTCTGAGGTACTGAGGGAGCACTTTCTGAGGTATTGAGGAAGCACTTTCTGAGGTATTGAGGGAGCACTTTCTGAGGTATTGAGGGAGCACTATCTGAAGTACTGAGGGAGCACTTTCCGAGGTATTGAGGAAGCACTCTCTGAGGTACTGAGGGAGAACTATCTGTGGTATTGATGGAGCACTTTCTGAGGTATTGAGGAAGCACTTTCCGAGGTACGAAGGGAGCACTTTCTGAGGTATTGAGGGAGCACTATCTGAGGTACTGAGGGAACAAGTTCTGAGGTATTGAGGAAGCACTTTCTGAGGTATTGAGGGAACACACTCTGATGTATTCTGGAAGCACTTTATGAGGAATTGAGGGTGCACTTTCTGAGGTATTGAGGGAGAACTATCTGAGGTACTGAGGGTGCACTTTCTGAGGTGTTGAGGAAGCACTTTCTGACGTATTGATGAAGCACTTTCTGAGGTACTGATGGAGAACTATCTGAGGTACTGAGGGAGCACTTTCTGAGGTATTGAGGGAGCAATATCTGAGGTACTGAGGGAACAAGTTCTGAGATATTGAGGGAGCACTTTATGAGGTACTGAGGGAGCACTTTCTGAGGTATTGAGGGAGCACTATCTGAAGTACTGAGCGAGCACTTTCTGAGGTGTTGAGGAAGCACTATCTGACGTACTGAGGAAGCACTAGCTGAGGTTCTGAGTGAGTACTATCTGAGGTACTGATGGAGCACTTTCTGAGGTATTGAGGGAGCACTCTCTGAGGTACTGCGGGAGCACTATCTGAGGTATTGAGGGAGAACTATCCGAGGTATTGTGGGAGCACTATCTGAGACATTGAGGGAGAACTATCTGAGGTATTGAGGGAGCACTTTCAGAGGTACTGAGGGAGCACTTTCGGAGGTACTGAGGGAGAACTATCTGTTGTATTGATGGAGCACTTTCTGAGGTATTGAGGAAGCACTTTCCGAGGTACTGAGGGAGCACTTTCTGAGGTATTGAGGGAGCACTATCTGAGGTACTGAGGGAACAAGTTCTGAGGTATTGAGGAAGCACTCTCTGAGGTACTGAGGGAGAACTATCTGAGGTACTGAGGGAGAGCTATCTGAGGTACTGAGGGAGCACTTTCTGAGGTATTAAGGGAGCAATATCTGAGGTACTGAGGGAGCAGTTTCTGAGGTATTTAGGGAGCACTTTCTGAGGTACTGAGTGAGAACTATCTAAGGTACTGAGGGAGAACTCTCTGAGGTACGAAGTGAGCAGTTTCTGAAGTATTGAGGGAGCACTTTCTGACGTAATGAGGAAGCACTATCTGAGGTGCTGAGTGAGTACTATCTGAGGTACTGAGGGAGCACTTTCTGAGGTATTGAGGGAGCACTTTCTGAGGTATTGAGCGAGCACTTTCTGAGGTACTCGGGGAGAACTATCTGAGGTACTGAGCGAGCACTTTCTGAGGTATTGAGGGAGCACTTTCTGAGGTACTGAGGGAGCACTTTCTGACGTACTGAGGAAGCACTATCTGAGGTTCTGAGCGAGTACCATTTGAGGCACTGAGGGAGAACTATCTGAGGTACTGAGGGACCACTTGCTGAAGTATTGAGGGAGCGCTTTCTGAGGTATTGAGGAAGCACTCTCTGAGGTTCTGAGCGAGTACCATCTGAGGTCTTGAGGGAGAACTATCTGAGGTACTGAGGGACCACTTTCTGAGGTATTGAGGGATCACTTTCTGAGGTACTGAGGGAGCACTTTCTGAGGTATTGAGGAAGCACTTTCTGAGGTATTGAGGGAGCACTTTATGAGGTACTGAGGGAGCACTTTCTGAGGTATTGAGGGAGCACTATCTGAAGTACTGAGGGAGCACTTTCCGAGGTATTGAGGAAGCACTCTCTGAGGTACTGAGGGAGAACTATCTGTGGTATTGATGGAGCACTTTCTGAGATATTGAGGAAGCACTTTCCGAGGTACTAAGGGAGCACTTTCTGAGGTATTGAGGGAGCACTATCTGAGGTACTGAGGGAACAAGTTCTGAGGTATTGAGGAAGCACTTTCTGAGGTATTGAGGGAACACACTCTGATGTATTCTGGAAGCACTTTATGAGGTATTGAGGGTGCACTTTCTGAGGTATTGAGGGAGAACTATCTGAGGTACTGAGGATGCACTTTCTGAGGTGTTGAGGAAGCACTTTCTGACGTATTGATGAAGCACTTTCTGAGGTACTGATGGAGAACTATCTGAGGTAATGAGGGAGCACTTTCTGAGGTATTGAGGGAGCACTATCTGAGGTACTGAGGGAACAAGTTCTGAGATATTGAGGGAGCACTTTATGAGGTACTGAGGGAGCACTTTCTGAGGTATTGAGGGAGCACTATCTGAAGTACTGAGCGAGCACTTTCTGAGGTATTGAGGAAGCACTTTCTGAGGTATTGAGGGAGCACTTTATGAGGTACTGAGGGAGCACTTTCTGAGGTATTGAGGGAGCACTATCTGAAGTACTGAGGGAGCACTTTCCGAGGTATTGAGGAAGCACTCTCTGAGGTACTGAGGGAGAACTATCTGTGGTATTGATGGAGCACTTTCTGAGATATTGAGGAAGCACTTTCCGAGGTACTAAGGGAGCACTTTCTGAGGTATTGAGGGAGCACTATCTGAGGTACTGAGGGAACAAGTTCTGAGGTATTGAGGAAGCACTTTCTGAGGTATTGAGGGAACACACTCTGATGTATTCTGGAAGCACTTTATGAGGTATTGAGGGTGCACTTTCTGAGGTATTGAGGGAGAACTATCTGAGGTACTGAGGATGCACTTTCTGAGGTGTTGAGGAAGCACTTTCTGACGTATTGATGAAGCACTTTCTGAGGTACTGATGGAGAACTATCTGAGGTAATGAGGGAGCACTTTCTGAGGTATTGAGGGAGCACTATCTGAGGTACTGAGGGAACAAGTTCTGAGATATTGAGGGAGCACTTTATGAGGTACTGAGGGAGCACTTTCTGAGGTATTGAGGGAGCACTATCTGAAGTACTGAGCGAGCACTTTCTGAGGTATTGAGGAAGCTCTATCTGACGTACTGAGGAAGCACTAGCTGAGGTTCTGAGTGAGTACTATCTGAGGTACTGAGGGAGCACTTTCTGAGGTATTGAGGGAGCACTCTCTGAGGTACTGCGGGAGCACTATCTGAGGTATTGAGGGATCACTTTCTGAGGTACTGAGGGAGCACTTTCTGAGGTATTGAGGAAGCACTTTCTGAGGTATTGAGGGAGCACTTTATGAGGTACTGAGGGAGCACTTTCTGAGGTATTGAGGGAGCACTATCTGAAGTACTGAGGGAGCACTTTCCGAGGTATTGAGGAAGCACTCTCTGAGGTACTGAGGGAGAACTATCTGTGGTATTGATGGAGCACTTTCTGAGATATTGAGGAAGCACTTTCCGAGGTACTAAGGGAGCACTTTCTGAGGTATTGAGGGAGCACTATCTGAGGTACTGAGGGAACAAGTTCTGAGGTATTGAGGAAGCACTTTCTGAGGTATTGAGGGAACACACTCTGATGTATTCTGGAAGCACTTTATGAGGTATTGAGGGTGCACTTTCTGAGGTATTGAGGGAGAACTATCTGAGGTACTGAGGATGCACTTTCTGAGGTGTTGAGGAAGCACTTTCTGACGTATTGATGAAGCACTTTCTGAGGTACTGATGGAGAACTATCTGAGGTAATGAGGGAGCACTTTCTGAGGTATTGAGGGAGCACTATCTGAGGTACTGAGGGAACAAGTTCTGAGATATTGAGGGAGCACTTTATGAGGTACTGAGGGAGCACTTTCTGAGGTATTGAGGGAGCACTATCTGAAGTACTGAGCGAGCACTTTCTGAGGTATTGAGGAAGCTCTATCTGACGTACTGAGGAAGCACTAGCTGAGGTTCTGAGTGAGTACTATCTGAGGTACTGAGGGAGCACTTTCTGAGGTATTGAGGGAGCACTCTCTGAGGTACTGCGGGAGCACTATCTGAGGTATTGAGGGAGAACTATCCGAGGTATTGTGGGAGCACTATCTGAGACATTGAGGGAGAACTATCTGAGGTATTGAGGGAGCACTTTCAGAGGTACTGAGGGAGCACTTTCTGAGGTACTGAGGGAGAACTATCTGTTGTATTGATGGAGCACTTTCTGAGGTATTGAGGAAGCACTTTCCGAGGTACTGAGGGAGCACTTTCTGAGGTATTGAGGGAGAACTATCTGAGGTACTGAGGGAACAAGTTATGAGGTATTGAGGAAGCACTCTCTGAGGTACTGAGGGAGAACTATCTGAGGTACTGAGGGAGAGCTACCTGATGTACTGAGGGAGCACTTTCTGAGGTATTAAGGGAGCAATATCTGAGGTACTGAGGGAGCAGTTTCTGAGGTATTTAGGGAGCACTTTCTGAGGTACTGAGTGAGAACTATCTAAGGTACTGAGGGAGAACTCTCTGAGGCACTAAGTGAGCAGTTTCTGAAGTATTGAGGGAGCACTTTGTGACGTACTGAGGAAGCACTATCTGAGGTGCTGAGTGAGTACTATCTGAGGTACTGAGGGAGCACTTTCTGAGGTATTGAGGGAGCACTTTCTGAGGTACTGAGGGAGCACTTTCTGACGTACTGAGGAAGCACTATCTGAGGTTCTGAGCGAGTACCATTTGAGGTACTGAGGGAGAACTATCTGAGGTACTGAGGGACCACTTGCTGAAGTATTGAGGGAGCGCTTTCTGAGGTATTGAGTAAGCACTTTCTGAGGTACTGAGGGAGAACTCTCTGAGGTACTGAGTGAGCAATTTCTGAAGTATTGAGGGAGCACTTTCTGACGTACTGAGGAAGCACTATCTGAGGTTCTGAGTGAGTACTATCTGAGGTACTGAGGGAGCACTTTCTGAGGTATTGAGGGAGCACTTTCTGAGGTACTGAGGGAGCACTTTCTGACGTACTGAGGAAGCACTATCTGAGGTTCTGAGCGAGAACCATCTGAGGTCTTGAGGGAGAACTATCTGAGGTACTGAGGGACCACTTTCTGAGGTATTGAGGGAGCACATTCAGAGGGTCAGAGGAAGCATTTTCTGAGGTATTGAGGGAGCACTATCTGAGGTATTGCGGAAGAACTTTCTGAGGCATTGAGGGAGCACTTCCTGAGGTATAGAGGGAGCACTATCTGAGGTACTGAGGGAGCAATTTCTGAGTGTCAGAGGAAGCACTTTCTGAGGTATTGAGGAAGCACTTTCTGAGGTATTGAGGGATCACTTTCTGAGGTACTGAGGGAGCACTTTCTGAGGTATTGAGGAAGCACTTTCTGAGGTATTAAGGGAGCACTTTATGAGGTACTGAGGGAGCACTTTCTGAGGTATTGAGGGAACACTATCTGAAGTACTGAGGGAGCACTTTCCGAGGTATTGAGGAAGCACTCTCTGAGGTACTGAGGGAGAACTATCTGTGGTATTGATGGAGCACTTTCTGAGGTATTGAGGAAGCACTTTCCGAGGTACTAAGGGAGCACTTTCTGAGGTATTGAGGGAGCACTATCTGAGGTACTGAGGGAACAACTTCTGAGGTATTGAGGAAGCACTCTCTGAGGTACTGAGCGAGAACTATCTGAGGTTCTGAGGGAGAGCTATCTGAGGTACTAAGGGAGCACTTTCTGAGGTATTAAGGGAGCAATATCTGAGATACAGAGGGAGCGGTTTCTGAGGTATTTAGGGAGCACTTTCTGAGGTACTGAGTGAGAACTATCTAAGATACTGAGGGAGAACTCTCTCAGGTACTGAGTGAGCAGTTTCTGAAGTATTGAGGGAGCACTTTCTGACGTACTGAGGAAGCACTAGCTGAGGTTCTGAGTGAGTACAATCTGAGGTACTGAGGGAGCACTTTCTGAGGTATTGAGGGAGCACTTTCTGAGGTATTGAGGGAGCACTTTCTGAGGTACTCGGGGAGAACTATCTGAGGTACTGAGTGAGCACTTTCTGAGATATTGAGGCAGAACTTACTGAGGTACTGAGGGAGCACTTTCTGACGTACTGAGGAAGCACTATCTGAGGTTCTGAGCGAGTACCATCTAGGTACTGAGGGAGAACTATCTGGGGTACTGAGGGACCACTTGCTGAAGTATTGAGGGAGCACTTTGTGAGGTATTGAGTAAGCACTTTCTGAGGTACTGAGGGAGAACTATCTGAGGTATTGAGGAAGCACTTTCTGAGGCATTGAGGGAGCACTTTCTGAGGTACAGAGGGAGGACTATCTGAGGTACTGAGGAAGCACGATCTGAGATATTGAGGCAGAACTTACTGAGGTACTGAGGGAGCACTTTCTGACGTACTGAGGAAGCACTATCTGAGGTTCTGAGCGAGTACCATCTAGGCATTGAGGGAGCACTATCTGAGGAACTGAAGGACCACTTTCTGAAGTATTGAGGAAGCACTTTCTGAGGTATTTAGGGAGCATTTTCTGAGGTATTGTGGGAGCACTATCTGAGGTACTGAGGGAGCATGTTAAAAGGTATTGAGGAAGCACTTTCTGAGGTATTGAGGGAGCACTTTCTGAGGTATTGAGGGAGCACTTTCTGAGGTACTGAGGGAGAAATATCTGAGGTATTGAAGGAGCACTTTCTGAGGTATTGAGGGAGCACTATCTGAGGTACTGAGGGAGCACTTTCTGAGGTATTGAGGGAACACAATCTGATGTATTGAGGAAGCACTTTATGAGGTATTGAGCGAGCACTTTCTGAGGTATTGAGGGAGCACTATCTAAGGTACTGAGGGTGCACTTTCTGAGGTGTTGTGGAAGCAATTTCTGAGGTATTGAAGCATTTTCTGAGGTACTGAGGGAGAACTATCTGAGATACTGAGGGAGAACTATCTGAGGTATTGAGGGAGCACTTTCTGAGGTATTGTGGAAGCACTTTCTGAGGTATTGAGGGAAAACAATCTGATTTGATGAGGAAGCACTTTATGAGGTACTGAGGGAGCGCTTTCTGAGGTATTAAGGGAGCACTTTCTGAGGTACTGAGGGAGCACTATCTGAGGTACTGAGGGAGCACTTTCTGAGGTATTGAAGAAGCACTTTCTGAGGTATTGAGGAAGCACTTTCTGAGGTATTGAGGGAGCACTTTCTGAGGTATTGAAGGAGGACTATCTGACGTACTGAGGGAGCATTTTCTGAGGTATTGAGGGAGCACTTTCTGAGGTACTGAGGAAGCACTATCTGAGGTATTGAGGGAGCACCTTCGGAGGTACTGAGGAAGCACGATCTGAGGTACTGAGGGAGCACTTTCTGAGGTACTGAGGGAGAACTATGAGAGGTACTGAGGGACCAATTTCTGAAGTATTGAGAGAGCACTGTCTGAGGTATTGAGGGACCACTATCTGAGGTGCTGAGGGAGCACTTTCTGAGGTATTGAGGAAGCACTTTCTGAGGTATTGAGGGAACACACTCTGATGTATTCTGGAAGCACTTTATGAGGTATTGAGGGAGCACTTTCTGATGTATTGAGGGTGCACTTTCTGAGGTATTGTGGGAGAACTATCTGAGGTACTGAGGGTGCACTTTCTGAGGTGTTGAGGAAGCACTTTCTGACGTATTGATGAAGCACTTTCTGAGCTACTGAGGGAGAACTATCTGAGGTACTGAGGGAGAACTATCTGAGGTACTGAGGGAGAACTATCTGAGGTATTCATGGAGCACTTTCTGAGGTGTTGAGGGAGCACTTTCTGAGGTATTGAGGGAACACAATCTGATGTATTGAGGAAGCACTGTATGAGGTATTGAGGGAGCACTTTCTGTGTTATAGAGGGAGCACTATCAGAGGTACTGAGGGTGCACTTTCTGAGGTATTGAGTGCGCAGTTTCTGAGGTATTGAGGGAGCACTATCTGAGGTACTGAGGAAGCACATTCTGAGGTATTGAGGGAGCTCTATCTGAGGTATTGAGGAAGCACTTTCTGTGGTATTGAGGAAGCACTTTCTGTGGTATTGTGGGAGCACTTTCTGAGGTATTGAGGGAGCACTATCTGAGGTACTGAGGGAGCACTTTCTGAGGTACTGAGGAAGCACTTTCTGAGGTTCTGAGGGAGCACTTTCTGAGGTTCTGAGGGAGAACTATCTGAGGTATTGAAGGAGCACTTTCTGAGGTATTGAGGGAGCACTACCTGAGGTACTGAGGGAGCAATTTCTGAGTGTCAGAGGAAGCACTTTCTGAGGTATTGAGGAAGCACTTTCTGAGGTATTGAGGGATCACTTTCTGAGGTACTGAGGGAGCACTTTCTGAGGTATTGAGGGATCACTTTATGAGGTACTGAGGGAGCACTTTCTGAGGTATTGAGGGAGCACTATCTGAAGTACTGAGGGAGCACTTTCCGAGGTATTGAGGAAGCACTCTCTGAGGTACTGAGGGAGAACTATCTGTGGTATTGATGGAGCATTCTGAGGTATTGAGGAAGCACTTTCCGAGGTACTAAGGGAGCACTTTCTGAGGTATTGAGGGAGCACTATCTGAGGTACTGAGGGAACAACTTCTGAGGTATTGAGGAAGCACTCTCTGAGGTACTGAGCGAGAACTATCTGAGGTACTGAGGGAGAGCTATCTGAGGTACGAAGGGAGCACTTTCTGAGGTATTAAGGGAGCAATATCTGAGGTACAGAGGGAGCGGTTTCTGAGGTATTTAGGGAGCACTTTCTGAGGTACTGAGTGAGAACTATCTAAGATACTGAGGGAGAACTCTCTCAGGTACTGAGTGAGCAGTTTCTGAAGTATTGAGGGAGCACTTTCTGACGTACTGAGGAAGCACTATCTGAGGTGCTGAGTGAGTACTATCTGAGGTACTGAGGGAGCACTTTCTGAGGTATTGAGGGAGCACTTTCTGAGGTATTGAGGGAGCACTTTCTGAGGTACTGGGGAGAACTATCTGAGGTACTGAGGGAGCACTTTCTGAGATATTGAGGGAGAACTTTCTGAGGTACTGAGGGAGCACTTTCTGACGTACTGAGGAAGCACTATCTGAGGTTCTGAGCGAGTACCATCTGAGGTACTGAGGGTGAACTATCTGGGGTACTGAGGGACCACTTGCTGAAGTATTGAGGGAGCACTTTGTGAGGTATTGAGTAAGCACTTTCTGAGGTACTGAGGGAGAACTATCTGAGGTACTGAGCGAGCAAGTTCTGAGGTATTGAGGGAGCACTATCTAAGGTACTGAGGGAGAACTATCTGAGGTATTGATGGACCAATTTCTGAGGTTTTGAGGGAGCACTTTATGAGGGTCAGAGGAAGCATTTTCTGAGGTATTGAGGGAGCACTATCTGAGGTATTGAGGAAGCACTTTCTGAGGCATTGAGGGAGCACTTTCTGAGGTATTGAGGAAGCACTTTCTGAGGTATTAAGGGAGCACTTTCTGAGGTACTGAGGAAGCACTTTCTGAGGTATTGAGGGAGCACTTTCTGAGGTACTGAGGAAGCACTTTCTGAGGTATGAGGAAGCACTTTCTGAGGTATTGAGGGAGCACTTTATTAGGTACTGAGGGAGCACTTTATGAGGTATTGAGGAAGCACTTTCTGAGGTATTGAGGGAGCACTTTATGAGGTACTGAGGGAGCACTTTCTGAGGTATTGAGGAAGCACTTTCTGAGGTACTGAGGAAGCACTATCTGAGGTATTGAGGGAGCACCTTCGGAGGTACTTAGGAAGCACGATCTGAGGTATTGAGGGAGCACTTTCTGAGGTACTGAGGGAGAACTATCTGAGGTACTGAGGGACCACTTTCCGAAGTATTGAGGGAGCACTTTCTGAGGTATTGAGGGACCACTATCTGAGGTATTGAGTAAGCAATTTTTGAGGTATTGAGGGAGCACTTTTAAAGGAATTGAGGGAGCACTTTCTGAGGTATTGAGGGAGAACTGTCTGAGGTATTGAAGGAGGACTATCTGAGGTACTGAGGGAGCATTTTCTGAGGTATTGAGGGAGCACTCTCTGAGGTACTGATGGAACACTCTCTGAGGTATTGAGGGAGCACTTTCGAGGTATTGAGGGAGAACAACCTGAGGTATTGAGGGAGCACTTTCTGAGGTATTGAGGAAGCACTATCTGAGGTATTGCGGGATTACCTTCGGAGGTACTGAGGAAGCACGATCTGAGGTACTGAAGGAGCACTTTCTGAGGTACTGAGGGAGAACTATCTGAGGTACTGAGGGACAACTTTCTGAAGTACTGAAGGGAGCACTTTCTGAGGTATTGAGGGAGCATTTTCTGAGGTATTGAGGGAGCACTATCTGAGGTACTGAGGGAGCAAGTTCTGAGGTATTGAAGAAGCACTCTCTGTGGTACTGAGGGAGAACTATCTGTGGTATTGGAGTAGCACTTTCTAAAGTACTGAGGAAGCACTTTCTGAGGTATTGAGGGAACACAATATGATGTACTGAGGAAGCACTTTATGAGTTATTGAGGGAGCACTTTCTGTGGTATTGAGGGAGCACTATCTGAGGTACTGAGGGTGCACTTTCTGAGGTATTGAGGGAGCACTTTCTGAGGTATTGAGGGAGCACTATTTGAGGTACTGAGGGAGCACTTTCTGTAGTCTCGAGGAAGCACTTTCAGAGGTATTGAGGGAGCACTATCTGAGGTATTGAGTGAGCATTTTCTGAGGTATTGAGGGAGCATTTTCTGAGGTATTGAGGGAGCATTTTCTGAGGTACTGAGGGAGCAAGTTCTGAGATATTGAGGAAGCACACTCTGAGGTACCGAGGGAGAACTATCTGAGGTATTGATGGAGCACTTTCTCAGGTATTGAGGGAGCACTATCTGAGGTACTGAGGGAGCAAGTTCTGAGGTATTGAGAAAGCACACTCTGAGGTACTGAGGGAGAACTATCTGAGGTATTGATGGAGCACTTTCTGAGGTACTGAGGGAGCACTTTCTGAGGTATTGAGGAAGCACTTTCTGAGGTATTGAGGGAACACAATCTGATGTAGTGAGGAAGCACTTTCTGAGGTATTGAGGGAGCACTTTCTGAGGTATTGAGGGAGCACTATCTGAGGTACTGAGCGTGCACTTTCTGAGGTGTTGAGGAAGCACTTTCTGAGGTATTTAGGGAGCACTTTCTGAGGTATTTAGGGAGAACTATTTGAGGTACTGAGGGAGAATTATCTGAGGTACTGAGGGAGCACTTTCTGAGGTATTAAGGCAGCACTATCTGAGGCATTGAGGCAGCAATACCTGAGGTACTGACGGAGCACTTGCTGAGGTATTGAGGGTGCAGTTTCTGAGGTACTAAGCGACAACCATCTGAGGTACTGAGGGAGAACTATCTGAGGTACTGAGGGAGCACTTTCTAAGGTATTGAGGGAGCACTTTCTGAGGTACTGCGGGAGCACTTTCAAAGGTTTTGTGGGAGAACTATCTGAGTATTGAGGGAACACTATCTGAGGTATTGAGGGAGAACTATCTGAGGTATTGAGGGAGCACTATCTGAGGTACTGAGGGAGCACTATCTGAGGCATTGACGGAGAACTATCTGAGGTATTGAGCGTGCACTTTCAGAGGTTTTGAGGGAGAACTATCTGACGTATTGTGGGAGAACAATCTAAGGTATTTAGGGAGCACTTTCTGAGGTATAGAGCAGGCACCTTCTGAGATACTGAGGAAGCACTATCTGAGGTATTTAAGGAGCACTACCTGAGGTAGTGAGGGAGAACTATAATAGGTACTGAGTGACCACTTTCTGAAGTATTGAGGGAGCATTTTCTGAGGTACTGAGGGAGTACTATCTTAGGTACTGAGGGAGAACTATCTGAGGTACTGAGGGAGCACTTTCTGAGGTATTGAGGGAGAGGTATCTGCGGTATTGAGGGAGCACTTTCTGAGTTATTGAGGGAGCACTATCTGAGTTATTGAGGGAGCACATTCTGAGGTATTGAGGAAGCACTTTCTGAGGTATTGAGGAAGCACTTTCTGAGGTATTGAGGGAACACAATCTGATGTATTGAGGAAGCACTTTATGAAGTATTGAGGGAGCACTTTCTGAGGTATTGAGGGAGCACTATCTGAGGTACTGAGGGTGCACTTTCTGAGGTGTTGAGGAAGCACTTTCTGAGGTATTGAGGGAGCACTTTCTGAGGTATTTAGGGAGAACTATTTGAGGTACTGAGGGAGAACTATGTGAGTTACTGAGGGAGCACTTTCTGAGATATTAAGGCAGCACTATCTGAGGCATTGAGGGAGCAATAGCTGAGGTACTGAGGGAGCACTTGCTGAGGTATTGAGGGAGCACTTTCTGAGGTACTGAGCGACAACCATCTGAGGTAGTGAGGGAGAACTATCTGAGGTACTGAGGGAGCACTTTCTGAGGTATTGAGGAAGCACATTCTGACGTACTGAGGAAGCACTATCTGAGGTTTTGAGGGAGTACTATCTGAGGTACTGAGGGAGCACTTTCAGAGGTTTTGAGGGGAAAGTTCCGAGCTATTGAATGAGCACTATCTGAGATATTGAGGGAGAACTATCTGAGGTATTGATGGAGCACTATCTGAGGTACTGAGGGAGCACTATCTGAGGCATTGACGGAGATCTATCTGAGGTATTGAGCGTGCACTTTCAGAGGTTTTGAGGGAGAACTATCTGACGTATTGTGGGAGAACTATCTGACGTATTTAGCGAGCACTTTCTGAGGTATGGAGGGAGCACCTTCTGAGGTACTGAGGAAGCACTGTCTGAGGTATTGAGGGAGCACTACCTGAGGTACTGAGGGAGAACTATCTGAGGCACTGAGGGAGAACTATCTGAGGTACTTAGTGACCACTTTCTGAAGTATTGAGGGAGCATTTTCTGAGGTACTGAGGGAGTACTATCTTAGGTACTGAGGGAGAACTATCTGAGGTACTGAGGCAGCACTTTCTGAGGTATTGAGGGAGAAGTATCTGAGGTACTGAGGGAGCACTTTCTGAAGTATTGAGGAAGCACTTTCTGAGTTATTGAGGGAGCACTATCTGAGGTATTGAGGAAGCACTTTCTGCGGTATTGAGGGAACACTTTCTGAGGTACTGATGGAGCACTTCCTGAGGTATTGAGTGGACATTATCTGAGGTATTCAGGGAGCACTATCTGAGGTATTCAGGGAGCACTATCTGAGGTACTGAGGGAGCACTATCTGAGGTATTGAGGAAGCCCTTTCTGAGGTATTGAGGAAGCACTCTCTGAGGTACTGAGGGAGAACTATCAGAGGTATTGAGGGTGCACTTTGTGAGGTACTGAGGGAGAACTATCTGAGGTTCTGTGGGAGCACTATCTGATGTATTGAGGGAGCACTATCTGAGGTATTGATGGAGAACTATCTGAGGTTCTGAGGGAGCACTATCTGAGGTATTGAGGGAGCACTATCTGAGGTATTGATGGAGAACTATGTGGGGTCCTGAGGGAGAACTATCTGAGGTACTGAGGGTGCACTATCTGAGGTACTGAGGGAGAACTATCTGGGGTACTGAGGGAGAACTATCTGAGGTATTGAGGAAGCGCTATCTGAGGTACTGAAGGAGCACTATCTGGTGGGACAGAGTGCAGAGAATAGAAAGGAACAGATGCAATTCCCTGATCATTTCCTCAGGGTCCCCGGGGCACTCTGGTGTCGTAGTTTGAAATGGAAGCCACTCCCCTTTTCAGAAGATTCAGATCATTTTAAACAATCAGTGAAAAATAACAGCAGCATGTGTCTGAAACATGGTTTGGGGGAAACTTTCATCAATCTATTGTTACTTGTTGCTTGGAGACATTTTAGAAAATCAGGCACC